>NC_041391.1:407301048-407359015 GCF_002162155.2 Triticum dicoccoides | reverse complement strand
TCAATAAATAAAGGTGACAATTTTTAAGCATGAAAAGAGTATATGAGCAGCGGAAAGTAAAGCATGCAACTTGAAAGAAAGTAAAGGGATGGGATTGGAGTGTGCAAACGCAACTGGAGACATGGAGTTTTTTGGTGTGGTTCCGATAGGTGGTGCTATCGTACATCCACGTTGGTGGAGACTTCAAACCATGAAGGGTGATAACCCACAAGTGTAGGGGATAATTGTAGCCTCTTTCTATAAGTAAGAGTGTCGAACCCAACGAGGAGCTAAAGGTAGAACAAATATTCTCTCAAGTCCTATCTGCCACTGATACGACTCTACGCACGCTTAGTGTTCGCTTTACCTAGAACAAGTATGAAACTAGAAGTACTTTGTAGGTGTTGTTGGATAGGTTTGCAAGATAATAAAGAGTATGTAAATATAAACTAGGGGCTGTTTAGATAAAGAAGCAATAAAGTAAATATAGCGAGTGTGGAAAAGTGGTGGTAGGAGTTGTGAAATTGTCCCTAAGCAATTGACTACTTTACTAGACCGATAATCACTATTGCAATTTTATTGAGGGAGAGGCATATGCTAACATACTTTCTCTTCTTGGATCATATGCAGTTATGATTGGAACTCTAGCAAGCATCCGCAACTACTAAAGATCATTAAGGTAAAACCCAACCATAGCATTAAAGTATCAAGTCCCCTTTATCCCATACGCAAACAACCTACTTACTCGGGTCTGTGCTTCTGTCACCCATGCCACCCACCATAAGCAAACCCTACAGCGGGAATCCCTCACGCTTGCATGACACAGAGGGCACAATAGGACAACACCAATAATAAAACATGCAATTCAAGCCAATCATAGCAATTCATCAATCACCAGTAGGACAACGAAAATCTACTCAGACATCATAGGATGGCAACATATCATTGGATAATAATATGAAGCATAAAGCACCATGTTCAAGTAGAGGGTATAGCGGGTTGTGGGAGAGTGGACCGCTATAGATAGAAGGGGGAAGGTGATGGAGATGTTGGTGAAGATGATGGAGGTGTTGGTGAAGATCGTGGTTGTCGATGTACAAAAGTAGGGGCTCTCCTTTTGACCCCTTTACTTGTGCATGGGCAGTCAGAGCCACCCGCCACGGCCACGCATAACAGGGCAGGAAAGGGAAGCCGGAGAGAAGCTGAAGGCACCAGACAAACAAAGCAATGACAAGGAGCAAGGCCACAAAGATCAGATGGACGAAGCAGGTTTCCCCGGCAAGGACCCTTGCCGGGGCAGCCTCGGCGGCCCCGTCAAGACCCTTGCCGGGGGAGCTCACCCCCACCAGCCGAGCGAGCCACCTTTGAGCCCACCAACGCTAGATAAATGCATTGGGATAGGGCTCAGGAGGCACCTCTATGGTGGCATGCAGATCTTTGTGAAGACAAAGAATAATCAAGATCAAATGAGGATAGGAAGGCAACAATCCTCACCAAGATCCTCACCAAAGAAACCCACAAGACCCCCGACAAGATCCTTGCCGGGGACGCCAGCGCGCCACGGCAAGACCCTTGCCGGGCCACCCGGCAAGACCCTTGCCGGGCCACCCAACAAGACCCACGCCAGAGGCAACCACGGGGCCACTACCAGGTCCGCACCAACCAACTCCCCGCCGCGGTTCGCATGCAGCTGCCAGCCCAACCAGCTGGGCAGGCACCTGCGTGGCAACATGCAGCTTCCAGGCCAACTCAGCACGCACCTGTGTGGCGGCATGCAGATCTTCGTGGAGGCTCCACTACCGCGCCACCTCAGCTGCTTGCCTGCCTACATGGCATCGCATGCATCGCTGTCCAGGGCGCGTGTCAAAGCAAGGAGGAGCGGCGACGGATGGGACAGGCCTCGCTCCTGTCCCCAATAAAGTGAGGGACACCTAAGCCTCGCATTAAATGCACTTTGTCCTGTAATACCGGTGATAAGCTCACAATGCTGTAGCACTTTCCACCTCCTGTGTGCCACTGTGGCAGCCCCTTTCGCCTATAAAAGGAGGCCCATGGAGCACTGGAGAAGGATTCAGCTCTTTCGAACCTAGTAGCACCCAGAGCTAGTTCAAGAGCTCCAGAACACTAAATACATCCACCAAAGCAGGATCATAGGGTTTTACGCATCTTTGCAGCCCGAACCTGGGTAAATCCCCTTTGTGCTGTCTGCTAGTCCCGTTCTTTTCACGATCCCCGCGCCCCGCAACCGCAGTAGGGATTCCAGTGATCCCATAGGTGTCGTTTCCCACCGACAGTGGTGATGATGATGGCCCCCGGCGACGTTCCGGCGCCACCGGAAGCAATGGGGAGAGAGCCCCCCTTCTTCTTCTTCTTCTTCTTCTTCTTCTTCTTCTTCTTCTTCTTCTTCTTCTTCTTCTTCTTCTTCCTTGACCTCCTCCCTAGATGGGAGAAGGGTTTCTCCTCTGGTACTTGGCTCCCATGGCGTGGGAAAGGCGAGAGCCCCTCCGAGATTGGATCTATCTCTCTGTCTCTCTCTGTTTCTGCGTTCTCAGATTCTGCCCTTTCACCGTTTCTTTTATATCCGGAGATCCGTAACTCCGATTGGGGTGAATCTTTCGCCCAGATTTTTCTCGTAAAATTAGCTTTCTTGCGGCAAAAGAAGAGCGCCAACCGCCTTACGGGGTGCCCACGAGGGTCCAGGGCGCGCCTGCCTCCCTGGGGCATGCCCCCTTGCCTCGTGGCCCCCTCGGGCACCGTCTCGTGTTGATTTTACTTCCCAAAAATCATAAATATTCCAAAATAATTCTCCGTCCGTTTTTATCCCATTTGGACTCCGTTTGATATTGGGTTTCTGCGAAACATAAAACATGCAACAAACAGGAACTAGCAGTGGGCACTGGATCAATATGTTAGTCCCAAAAATAGTATAAAAAATTGCCAAAAGTATATGAAAGTTGAATAATATTGGCATGGAACAATCAAAAATTATGGATACGATGGAGACGTATCAGCATCCCCAAGCTTAATTCCTACTCGTCCTACAGTAGGTAAATGATAAAAAAGATAATTTTTGATGTGGAATGCTACCTAGCACAATCTTCATCATATGTCTAATTATGGCATGAATATTAAGACACGAGTGATTCAAAGCAATAGTCTATCATTTGACTTAAAACGATAATACTTCGAGCGTACTAATAAAGCAATCATGTCTTTTCAAAACAACACGGCCAAAGAAAGTTATCCCTACAAAATCATATAGTCTGGCTGTTGCTCTATCTTCATCACACAAAGTATTTAATCATGCACAACCCTGATGACAAGCCAAGCAATTGTTTCATACTTTAATAATCTCAAACTTTTTCAACTTTCACGCAATACATGAGCGTGAGCCATGGATATAGCACTATAGGTGGAATAAAATATGATGGTGGGGGTTTATGTGGAGAAGACAAAAAGGGAGAAAGACTCACATCGACGCGGCTAATCAATGGGTTATGGAGATGCCCATCAATTGATGTCAATGTGAGGAGTAGGGATTGCCATGCAACGGATGCACTAGAGCTGTAAGTGTATGAAAGCTCAAACTGAAAACTAAGTGGGTGTGCATCCAACTTGCTTGCTCATGAAGACCTAGGGCATTTGAGGAAGCCCATCATTGGAATATACAAGCCAAGTTCTATAATGAAAATTCCCACTAGTATATGAAAGTGATAACATAGGAGACTCTCTATATGAAGAACATGGTGCTACTCTGAAGCACAAGTGTGGTAAAAGGATAGTAACATTGCCCCTTTTCTTTTCTTTTTTTCGTTTTCTCTTTTTTTGTTGGGCTTCTTTGGCCCCCTTTTTTTATTTAGGCTTCTTTGGCCTCTTTTTTATGGGGCAATGCTCTATAATGATGATCATCACACTTTATTTACTTACAACTCAATATTACAACTCGATGCTGGAACAAAGATATGACTCTATATGAATGCTTCCGGTGGTGTACCGGGATGTGCAATGATCTAGCGTAGCAATGGCATCAAAAAACGGACAAGCCATGAAAACATCATGCTAGCTATCTTACGATCATGCAAAGCAATATGACATTGAATGCTCAAGTCATGTATATGATGATGATGGAAGTTGCATGGCAATATATCTCGGAATGGCTATGGAAATGACATGATAGGTAGGTATGGTGGCTGTTTGGAGGAAGATATAAGGAGGCTTATGTGTGATAGAGCATATCGTATCACGGGGTTTGGATGTACCGACGAAGTTTGCACCAACTCTCGAGGTGAGAAAGGGCAATGCACGGTACCGAAGAGGCTAGCAATGATGGAAAGGTAAAAGTGCGTATAATCCATGGACTCGCATTAGTCATAAAGAACTCATATACTTATTGCAAAAGTTTATTAGCCCTCGAAGCAAAGTACTACTACGCATGCCCCTAGGGAGATAGATTGGTAGGAAAAGACCATCGCTCGTCCCCGACCGCCACTCATAAAGAAGACAATCAAAGAAACACCCCATGCTTCAAATTTGTCACACAACGGTTACCATACGTGCATGCTACGGGACTTGGAGACCTCAACACAAGTGTTCTCTACAATCCACAACCGCCCACTAGCATGACTCTAATATCACCACCTTTATATCGCAAAACTGTTTCAAGGTATCAAACGTATCGTATTCAATGATCTACAAGTTTATGTAGGATTTTATGACTAACCATGTGAATGACCAATTCCTGTCATCTCTCTAAATAGATATAAGTGAAGCAAGAGAGTTTAATCCTTTCTATAAAAGATATGCCCATGCTCTAGCAAATATAAGTGAAGCAAAAGAGCATCCTACAAATGGTCATTTTCTATATGAAGAGAAACAGGCAATCCAAACTTCAAATGATATAAGCGAAGCACATGAAGCATTCTATAAAGACATACTCAAAAGATTTAAGTGAAGTGCAATGAGAATTCTATAAATCAACCAAGGACTATCTCATACCAGCATGGTGCATAAAAAGAAAAGTGAATACTAAATGCAAAAGACACTCCAAGACTTGCACATATCACATGAACGAAACGAATACGAAAACATACCGATACTTGTTGAAGAAAGATGGGATGCCTTCTGGGGCATCCCCAAGCTTAGATGCTTGAGTCTCCTTAAATATTTACTTGGGGTGCCTTGGTCATACCCAAGCTTGAGCTTTTGCCTCTCTTCCTTTTCCTCATATCAAGACCTCCTCGATCAAACACTTCATCCACACAAAACTTCAACAGAAAACTCGGTAAGATCCGTTAGTATAATAAAGCAAATCATTACTCTAATTACTGTAGCAAACCAATTCTTATTTTGTTTTTGCATTGTGTATACTGTAACATAACTTTTTCATGGCTTAATCCACTGATAGAAATTGATAGATTCATCAAAACAAGCAAACTATGCATCAAAAACAGAATCTGTCAAAAACAGAACAGTCTGTAGCAATCTGAACCTTCACCATACTTCTGGTACCCCAAAAATTCTACCACAATTAGAAAAAATAAAAAATTTGTACAGAAAGACAGTGCAAAAGGAATCAGAACCATTTGACGTTCCAGTTAAAAATGTAAAATCACGCACTACAGCCAAAGTTTCTGTCCTGCGCCGTACTAACCAACAAGCATTGTAAACATCCTAAATGCAAACCTTAGCACATTATTTTTATAATACAATGGAATTTTACAAGGGGATAATTATTTTTGATGAAAAGTTTCTGTAATTAAGATTCACAAAGTTTCCGTGAGCATGAATAAAGTTCAAGGAGCTCTCCCACTTCAACAATGCTTGTCTCTCTCACTTTCACTTTCCTTTTTGAAAAGTTTTGGGTTCCCCCCTTTATTTTTTCGTTACTATATAAAAGCACTCAACAGAAATAAATGACTCTCTAAAACTTCCGGGTTGTCTCCCTGGCAGCGCTTTCTTTAAAGCCATTAAGCTAGGCATATAGTGCTCAAGTAATGAATCCACCCAGATCCCAAGGTATATCAAAGCCAATTTTAATTAACAATGATTTGTAATTTAGTAGTGAGCACAAAGTAACATATATCATGCAACAACGAAGTCTAACTCTCTTCCTATGCATCGACATGTCATAAAAGAACAATTCATGCACACCAAGTAAAGGCCAATGCATAGTATAAGCAGCTTCTTGCAATTTTATCATATTGGAAACATAGAGAGGTGGAGATATAGTTCCTATCTCATAATAATTGCAAGTAGGAGCAGCAAGCACATGCATATTACATTCATCAAAATTATCATGTGCAATGTAAAAGGCAACCCATCAATATAATACTTAATAAGCACAAACTTCTCCAATATAGTGTAGTTTGGAGAATTCAAAAAGATAATAGGACTATCATGCGTGGGTGCAATAGCAACAATTTCATGTTTAACATAAGGGACTATAGCAAGTTCACCTCCATAAGCATAATTCATATTGGCATCATGGCCACAAGCATAGCAAGCATCATCAAAAAGGGACATTTCAAGAGAATAAACGGGATCATAATAATCATCATAGCAATCATCCTTCGGTAAGCACAAAGGGAATTTAAACAATGTATGAGTTGAAGAGTTACTCTCATTAGAAGGTGGGCATGGGTAGCTAATCTGCTCTTCCTCCTTTTGTTCTTCGCTCTCGTCCTCATCTTTCTCATCCAATGAGCTCACAGTTTCATCAATTTCTTCTTCCATAGCTTCCTGCAAAATATTAGTCTCTTCTTGGACCACGGAGAATTTCTCAATATATGGTTTAACATAGGCATTAGAAGCATAATTATCATAACAATATTAAAGTATGGCAAAGTTTTTAGAATTGTAAAGAGTGGCATCATACTTTTCAATCAAAGAAGAAACTTCATAAGCACCCTTAAAAGCAACAAATTCTTTGATTTGTAGAACATCATAGTAATTATAAACACCCTTAGCATACGAAGATACGATTCCATTATCAATAAACTCACATTGGTAGGGAAGGTGTTTCTTAGGGTTTTCAGAACAACAAGTAATATTATATATTTCACATAAATTCCAAGCATAGCATTGCAAACGATGAATTTGATCCAGTAAAAGTTTCCCTTTTTCAGATATACGGTGTCGCACATAACAAGCATGCTCATCTAAAGATTTGCTCTCAACTAAGCTAGTTGGGGTTTCAGCACGAGCACAAAGGGATTGAAGATGATCCAAGTAAAAAGCTCAGGAGTGTGATAGATTTTGAGTGGTTCTTCAACCATTGGTTCAGTAGGTACAACTATTTTTTTTGGTATTTTGCGTTTCCTACCCATAACTAAATATAGAAAACAACTAAGAACAGCAAATAAAAATTACTTAGTGATAAAGCAAACAAGCACACACGAGAATATTCATCCCACGCTATGACTCCCCGGCAACGGCGCCAGAAAAAGGTCTTGATAACCCACAAGTGTAGGGGATAATTGTAGCCTCTTTCAATAAGTAAGAGTGTCGAACCCAACGAGGAGCTAAAGGTAGAACAAATATTCTCTCAAGTCCTATCTGCCACTGATACGACTCTACGCATGCTTAGTGTTCGCTTTACCTAGAACAAGTATGAAACTAGAAGTACTTTGTAGGTGATATTGGATAGGTTTGCAAGATAATAAAGAGTACGTAAATATAAACTAGGGGCTGTTTAGATAAAGAAGCAATAAAGTAAATATAGCGAGTGTGAAAAAGTGGTGGTAGGAGCTGTGAAATTGTCCCTAAGCAATTGACTACTTTACTAGACCGATAATCACTATTGCAATTTTATTTGAGGGAGAGGCATAAGCTAACATACTTTCTTTCTTGGATCATATGCACTTATTATTGGAACTCTAGCAAGCATCCGCAACTACTAAAGATCATTAAGGTAAAACCCAACCACAACATTAAAGTATCAAGTCCCCTTTATCCCATACGCTAACAACCTACTTACTCGGGTCTGTGCTTCTGTCACTCACGCCACCCACCATAAGCAAACCCTACAGCGGGAATCCCTCACGCTTGCGCGACACAGAGGGCACAATAGGACAACACCAATAATAAAACATGCAATTCAAGCCAATCATAGCAATTCATCAATCACCAGTAGGACAATGAAAATCTACTCAGACATCATAGGATGGCAACACATCATTGGATAATAATATGAAGCATAAAGCATCATGTTCAAGTAGAGGGTACAGCGGGTTGCGGGAGAGTGGACCGCTATAGATAGAAGGGGGAAGGTGATGGAGATGTTGGTGAAGATGATGGAGGTGTTGGTGAAGATCGTGGTGCTGATGATGGCCCCCGGCGGTGTTCCGGCGCCACCAGAAGCAAGGGGGAGAGAGCCCCCCTTCTTCTTCTTCTTCCTTGACCTCCTCCCTAGATGGGAGAAGGGTTTCTCCTCTGGTCCTTGGCTCCCATGGCGTGGGAGGGGCGAGAGCCCCTCCGAGATTGGATCTATCTCTCTGTCTCTCTCTGTTTCTGCGTTCTCAAATTCTGCCCTTTCACCATTTCTTTTATATCCGGAGATCTGTAACTCCGATTGGGGTGAATCTTTCACCCAGATTTTTCTCATAAAATTAGCATTCTTGCGGCAAAAGAAGAGCGTCAACCGTCTTACGGTGTCCCCACGAGGGTCTAGGGCGCGCCTGCCTCCCTGGGGCGCCCCCTGCCTTGTGGCCCCCTCAGGCACCGTCTCGCGTTGATTTTACTTCCCAAAAATCATAAATATTCCAAAATAATTCCCCGTCTGTTTTTATCCCATTTGAACTCCGTTTGATATTGGGTTTTTGCGAAACATAAAACATGCAACAAACAAGAACTGGCACTGGGCACTGGATAAATATGTTAGTCCCAAAAATAGTATAAAAAGTTGCCAAAAGTATATGAAAGTTGAATAATATTGGCATGGAACAATCAAAAATTATAGATACGACGGAGACGTATCAAAGGGTAATGGTTGAGCGAGTCCACGGAGGGCTCCACCCACGAAGGGTCCATGAAGAAGCAACCTTGTCTATCCCACCATGGCCATCGCCCATGAAGGACTTGCCTCACTAGGGTAGATCTTCATGAAGTAGGCGATCTCCTTGCCATTACAAACTCCGTGGTTCAACTCCACAATCTTGACGGAGGCTCCCAAGTGACACCTAACCAATCTAGAGACACCACTCTACAAAAGGTAATAGAAGGTGTGTTGATGATGAACTCCTTGCTCTTGTGCTTCAAATGATAGTATCCCCAACATTCAACTCTCTCTCACAGATTTGGCTATGGTGGAAAGATGATTTGAGTGGAAAGCAACTTGGGGAAGGCTAGAGATCAAGATTCTTATGGTTGGATTGGAATATCTTGGTCTCAACACATGAGTAGGTGGTTCTCTCTCAAAAAATGAATACTGGAAGTGTAGGCACGTTCTGATGGCTCTTCACAGTAATGAATAATGGGTGGAGGGGTATATATAGTCTCCACACAAAATCTAACCGTTACACACAGATTCCCAAACTCGGTGAGACCGAATGGTAAAACTCGGTCAGACCGATTCGGGTCAAAATGTGAACGTTAGAGTTTTCGTTGGGACTGACAAGGTCAACTCGGTGGGACCGATGTGCAAGGGTTAGGGTAAAACCTCAACTCAGTTTGACCGATTACTCAAACTCGATGAGACCGATTTTGGTAATAAGCAAACTAAGCATTGGTCAAGCAAACTCGGTGGGACCGACTGAACAAACTCGGTGAGACCGAAATTGTTGCAATAGGCCACAGAGAATTTGCAAGCCTGTCTCGGTGAGATTGAAATGATTAGGGTTTGGCAGTGGCTATATCATATGAACTCGGCGGCGCCGGATATATCAAATCGGTGGGGCCGAGTTTGAATTTTAGGTTTAGGACATATGTGGATGTGAGGAAGTGGCTGCGGGTTTTGGAGCATATCACTAAGCACTTTGAGCAAGCAAGCCATTAAGCAACACCTCATCCCCTTTTAATAGTATTATCTTTCCTATGGACTCAATGTGATATTGGATCACTAAAATGAAAATGTAGAGTCATGAGCTTTTGCCAATATTTGTCCTTAGCATCTTGAAGGGGTTCCACATCCTCTTATCCATGTCCATGCCACTCCAATGTTGAACCTATCTGAAATATACTTGGTAGAAGTATTAGTCCAACAAGAGATATGTTGACATTAATTACCAAAATCACCCAAGGAGCACTTGTGCTTTTAATCTCCTCTTTTTGGTAATTGATGACAACATACATCAAAGCTTTTAGATAAAACATATAAGGAATTAGCAAGTAAAGCTTTGGCAAGACATGCAACATGCATTAACTCCCCCTACATGTATGCAATCATGTGATGATGGACCATAAGAGTATGAGAATGCATAAACATGTCAGAGAAAGCAATGGGTTACATGTGTCTTGGCTATATGCATCAGAGCAAGTGATGTAGATGCTGGAAATATACCTTCATGTTCATGAATTTCTCTTGCAAACAATATGTACACCAGCAAGAGGTCTTCATGCACATGAGTGTGATGCATATACTTACCTTGTGGTCTTGAGCTAGCTTTGAAAGAGATGTACCTGGGTAAACAAGGTTAGATAACATAAGAACATCTACTAGACAGAGCAAGAATAGGAGATCACAAGAATACCAAGACTGGGATGGCATGTTGAGAGTGAGTACTAGGTACTCTATTTGGTTATAAACATGTCCCCAAGAATAAAATAAGCAATGAATTCCAAGGATTTTCTTCCCTTAGGACTACGAGGTTTTGTAGTAACTTAATCTGAAGTTTCATGATCATCATCATTAGCTTCCTCACTAATTGGTGTAGGAATCACTGGAACTGGTTTCTGTGATGAACTACTTTCCAATTCGGGAGAAGGTACAATTTACCTTATCAAGCTCTACTTTCCACCCACTCACTTCTTTCGAGAGAAACTCCTTCTCTAGAAAGTATCCATTCTTAGCAACGAATGTTTTGCCTTCAGATCTGTGATAGAAGGTGTACCCAACAGTTTCCTTTGGGTATTCTATGAAGACGCACTTCTCTGATTTGGGTTCGAGCTTATCAGGTTGAAACCTTTTTCACATAAGCATCACAACTCCAAACTTTAAGAAACGACAGCTTAGGTTTACTGCTAAACCATAGTTCATACGGTGTCATCTCAACGGATTTAGATGGTGCCCTATTTAAAGTGAATGCAACTATCTCCAATGCATAACCCCAAAACGATAGTGGTAAATTGGTAAGATGCATCATAGATCGCACCATATCCAATAAAGTGTGGTTACGACGTTCGGACACACCATTACGCTATGGTGTTCCATGTGGCATGAGCTGTGAAACTATTCCACATTGTTTAAAATGAAGGCCAAACTCGTGACTCAAATATTCTTCTCTACGATCAGATTGTAGAAACTTTTATTTTCTTGTTACGATGATTCTCCACTTCACTCTGAAACTCTTTGAACTTTTCAAATGTTTCAGACTTGTGCTTCATTAAGTAGATATACGCATATCTGCTCAAATCATCTGTGAAGGTCAGAAAATAACGATACCCTGCCACGAGCATCAACACTCATTGGACCGCATACATCGGTATGTATTATTTCCAACAAGTTAGTAGCTCGTTCCATTGTTCAGAGAACAGAGTTTTAGTCATCTTGCCCAAAAGGCACGGTTCGCAAGCATCAAATGATTCCGAAAATCCATCTTTATGGAGTTTCTTCATGCGCTTTACATCGATATGACCCAAGCGACAACACCACAAATAAGTTGCACTATCATTATTAACTTTGCATCTTTTGGCATCAACATTATGAATATGTGTATCACTATGATCAAGATTCAATAAACCATCACCATTGGGTGTATGACCATAGAAGGTTTTATTCATGTAAACAGAATAACAATTTATTCTCTATCTTAGATGAATAATCGTATCGCAATAAACATGATTTTATCATATTTTTGCTCAACGCAAACACCAAATAACATTTATTTAGGTTTAACACTAATCTCGAAAATATAGGGAGTGTGTGATGATGATCATATCAATCTTGGAACTACTTCCAACACTCATCGTCACTTCCCCTTCAACTAGTCTCTGTTTATTCTGTAACTCCTATTTCGAGTTACTAATCTTAGCAACCAAACATGTATCAAATACTCAGGGGCTACTATAAACACTAGTAAGGCACACATCAATAACTTGTATATCAAATATACCCTTGTTCAATTTGCCATCCTTCTTATCCACCAAATATTCAGGGCATTTCCGCTTCCAGTGACCATTTCCTTTGCAGTGTAAGCACTCAGTTTCAGGCTTTGGTTCAGCTTTGGGATTCTTCGCAGGAGTGACAACTTGCTTGTCATTCTACTTGAAGTTCCCTTTCTTTCCCTTTGCCATTCCCTTGAAATTAGTGGTCTTGTCAATCATCAATACTTGACGCTCTTTCTTGATTTCTACCTTCGTTGATTTCAACATCACGAAGAGCTCGGGAATCGTTTTCGTCATCCCTTGCATACTATAGTTCATCACGAAGTTCTAGTAACTTGATGATGGTGACTAGAGAACTCTGTCAATCACTATCTTATCTGGAAGATTAACTCCCACTTGATTCAAGCGATTGTAGTACCCAGACAATCTGAGCACATGCTCACTAATTGAGCGATTCTCCTCCATCTTTTAGCTATAGAACTTGTTGGAGACTTCATATCTCTCAACTCGGGTATTTGCTTGAAATATTAACTTCAATTCCTAGAACATCTCATATGGTCCATGACGTTCAAAACGTCTTTGAAGTCCCGATTCTAAGCCGTTAAGCATGGTGCACTAAACTATCAAGTAGTCATCATATTGAGCTAGCCAAACATTCATAACATCTGCATCTGCTCCTGCAATAGGTGTGTCACCTAGCGGTGCATTAAGGACATAATTCTTCTATGCAGCAATGAGGACAAACCTCAGATGACGGATCCAATCCGCATCATTGCTACTAACATCTTTCAACACAATTTTCTCTAGGAACATATCAAAATAAACATATCAAAGCAACAACGCGAGCTATTGATCTACAACATAATTTGCAAAATACTACCAGGACTAAGTTCATGATAAATTTAAGTTCAATTAATCATATTACTTAAGAACTCCCACTTAGACAGACATCTCTCTAGTCATCTAAGTGATCACGTGATCCAAATCAACTAAACCATGTCCGATCATCATGTGAGATGGAGTAGTTTTCAATGGTGAACATCACTATGTTGATCATATCTACTATATGATTCACGCTCGACCTTTCGGTCTCCGTGTTCCGAGGCCATGTCTGTATATGCTAGGCTCGTCAAGTTTAACCTGAGTATTCCGCGTGTGCAACTGTTTTGCACCCCTTGTATTTGAATGTAGAGCCTATCACACCCGATCATCATGTGGTGTCTCAGCACGAAGAACTTTCTCAACGGTGCATACTCAGGGAGAACACTTCTTGATAATTAGTGAGAGATCATCTTATAATGCTACCGTCAATCAAAGCAAGATAAGATGCATAAAGGATAAACATCACATGCAATCAATATAAGTGATATGATATGGCCATCATCATCTTGTGCTTGTGATCTCCATCTCCGAAGCACCATCGTGATCACCATCGTCACCGGCGCGACAACTTGATCTCCATCGTAGCATTGTTGTCATTTCGCCATCTATTGCTTCTACGACTATCGCTACTGCTTAGTGATAAATTAAAGCAATTACAGGGCGCTTGCATTTCATACAATAAAGCGACAACCATATGTCTCCTGCCAGTTGCCGATAACTCGGTTACAAAACATGATCATCTCATACAATAAAGTATAGCATCACGTCTTGACCATATCACATCACAACATGCCCTGCAAAAACAAGTTAGACATCCTCTACTTTGTTGTTTGCAAATTTTACGTGGCTGCTACGGGCTGAGCAAGAACAATTCTTACCTACGCATCAAAACCACAACGATAGTTCGTCAAGTTAGTGCTGTTTTAACCTTCTCAAGGACCGGGCGTAGCCACACTCGGTTCAACTAAAGTTGGAGAAACATACACCCGCCAGCCACCTGTGTGCAAAGCACATTGGTAGAACCAGTCTCGCGTAAGCGTATGCGTAATGTCGGTTCGGGCCGCTTCATCCAACAATACCGCCGAACCAAAGTATGACATGCTGGTAAGCAGTATGACTTGTATCGCCCACAACTCACTTGTGTTCTACTCGTGCATATAACATCTATGCATAAAACCAGGCTCGGATACCACTATTGGGGAACATAGTAATTTCAAAAAAATTCCTACGCACATGCAAGATCATGGTGATGCATAGCAATGAGAGGGGGAGTATATCTTCATACCCTTGAAGATCGCTAAACGGAAGCGTTTATCAACGCGGTTGATGTAGTCGTACGTCTTCACGATCCGACCGATCCAAGTACCAAACGCACGGCACCTCCGAGTTCTACACACGTTCAGCTCGATGACGTCCTCGCCTTCTCGATCCAGCAAGACGGGCGAAGTAGTATATGAGTTTTGGCAACACGACGACGTGGTGACGGTGTTGGTGAAGAACAATCTCCGCAGGGCTTCGCCTAAGCACTATGGAAACTATGATAGAGGATAAACTAGAGGGAACGGGGTTGCCGGCACATGGCTTGGTGTTTCTTGATGTGTCTTTAGTGCTAGCCCTTCCCCTCTATTTATATGTTGAGCCTTGGGGTCGAAACTTGGAGTAAAAGCCTCCACAAAGTCGGTTTCACACGAAAGGCAAGAGTCCTTCTCGGACTCCAGGGCCAGACGCCAGGGTCCCTGGCGTCTGGCCCCTGGACTCCGCAAAACTTCCTTTTGCGCTTTCCAAAAACCTTGTGGGCTTTCCCCTTTGGGCCAAATAACGTGTTCTCGTACCCAAACATTTCGGGAAACATCCGGAACCCCTTCCGGTGAATTCCGGAACCCTTCCAGAGACCAAACAACATTATCCCATATATTCAACTTTATCTCCGGACCATTCCGTCCGTGATCTCATCCGGGACTCCGAACAACATTCGGTCACCAACATACATAACTCATATAATACTATATCGTCAACGAACGTTAAGCGTGCGGACCCTACGGGTTTGAGAACTATGTAGACATGACCGAGACACCTCTCTGGTCAATAACTAATAGCGGAACCTGGATGCCCATATTGGCTTCTACATATTCTACGAAGATCTTTATCGGTCAAACCGCATAACAACATACGTTGTTCCCTTTGTCATCGGTATGTTACTTGCCCGAGATTCGATCGTCGGTATCCCAATACCTAGTTCAATCTCGCTACCGGCAAGTCTCTTTACTCGTTATGTAATGCATCATTCCGTAACTAACTCATTAGCTACATTGCTTGCAAGGCTTATAGTGATGTGCATTACCGAGAGGGCCTAGAGATACCTCTCCGACAATCAGAGTGACAAATCCTAATCTCGAAATACGCCAACTCAACATGTACCTTCGGAGACACCTGTAGAGCTCCTTTATAATCACCCAGTTATGTTGTGACGTTTGGTAGCACACAAAGTATTCCTCCGGTAAATGGGAGTTGCATAATCTCATAGTCATAGGAACATGTATAAGTCATGAAGAAAGCAATAGCAACATACTAAACGATCAAGTGCTAAGCTAACAGAATGGGTCAAGTCAATCACATCATTCTTCTAATGATGTGATCCTGTTAATCAAATGACAACTCATGTCTATGGCTAGGAAACACAACCATCTTTGATCAACAATCTAGTCAAGTAGAGGCATACTAGTGACACTATGTTTGTCTATGTATTCACACATGTATTATGTTTCTGGTTAATAAAATTCTAGCATGAATAATAAACATTTATCATGAAATAAGGAAATAAATAATAACTTTATTATTGCCTCTAGGGCATATTTCCTACACTATCTTCATCACACAAAGTATTTAATCATGCACAACCCCGATGACAAGCCAAGCAATTGTTTCATACTTTAATAATATCAAACCTTTTCAACTTTCACGCAATACATGAGCGTGAGCCATGGATATAGCACTATAGGAGGAATAGAATATGATGGTGGGGGTTTATGTGGAGAAGACAAAAAGGGAGAAAGTCTCACATCGACGCGGCTAATCAACGGGCTATGGAGATGCCCATCAATTGATGTCAATGTGAGGAGTAGGGATTGCCATGCAACGGATGCACTAGAGCTATAAGTGTATGAAAGCTCAAACTGAAAACTAAGTGGGTGTGCATCCAACTTGCTTGCTCGTGAAGACCTAGGGCATTTGAGGAAGCCCATCGTTGGAATATACAAGCCAAGTTCTATAATGAAAATTCCCACTAGTATATGAAAGTGATAACATAGGAGACTCTCTATATGAAGAACATGGTGCTACTCTGAAGCACAAGTGTGGTAAAAGGATAGTAACATTGCCTCTTTTCTTTTCTTTTTTTCTTTTTCTCTTTTTTGGTGGGATTCTTTGGCCCCATTTTTTTATATAGGCTTCGTTGGCCTCTTTTTTTATGGGGCAATGCTCTATAATGATTATCATCACACTTTATTTACTTACAACTCAATATTACAACTCGATGCCGGAACAAAGATATGACTCTATATGAATGCTTCCAGTGGTGTACCGGGATGTGCAATGATCTAGCGTAGCAATGGCATCAAAAAACGGACAAGCCATGAAAATATCATGCTAGCTATCTTACGATCATGCAAAGCAATATGACAATGAATGCTCAAGTCATGTATATGATGATGATGGAAGTTGCATGGCAATATATCTCGGAATGGCTATGGAAATGCCATGATAGGTAGGTATGGTGGCTGTTTTGAGGAAGATATAAGGAGGCTTATGTGTGATAGAGCGTATCGTATCACGGGGTTTGGATGTACCGGCGAAGTTTGCACCAACTCTGGAGGTGAGAAAGGGTAATGCACGGTACCGAAGAGGCTAGCAATGATGGAAAGGTAAAAGTGTGTATAATCCATGGACTCGCATTAGTCATAAAGAACTCATATACTTATTGCAAAAGTTTATTAGCCCTCGAAGCAAAGTACTACTACGCATGCCCCTAGGGGGATAGATTGGTAGGAAAAGACCATCGCTCGTCCTCAACCGCCACTCATAAAGATGACAACAAAAAAACACCCCATGCTTCAAATTTGTCACACAACGGTTACCATACGTGCATGCTACGGGACTTGGAAACCTCAACACAAGTGTCTCTACAATCCACAACCACCCACTAGCATGACTCTAATAACACCACCTTTATATCGCAAAACTATTGCAAGGTATCAAACATATCATATTCAATGATCTACAAGTTTATGTAGGATTTTATGACTAACCATGTGAATGACCAATTCCTGTCATCTCTCTAAATAGATATAAGTGAAGCAAGAGAGTTTAATTCTTTCTACAAAAGATATGCCCACGCTCTAGCAAATATAAGTGAAGCAAAAGAGCATTCTACACATGGTCGTTTTCTATATGAAGAGAAACAGGCAATCCAAACTTCAAATGATATAAGCGAAGCACATGAAGCATTCTATAAAGCCATACTCAAAAGATTTAAGTGAAGTGCAATGAGAATTCTATATATCAACCAAGTACTATCTCATACCAGCATGGTGCATAAAATAAAAGTGAATACTAAATGCAAAAGACGCTCCAAGACTTGCACATATCACATGAACGAAACGAATACGAAAACATACCGATACTTGTTGAAGAAAGATGGGATGCCTTCCGGGGCATCCCCAAGCTTAGATGCTTGAGTCTCCTTGAATATTTATTTGGGGTGCCTTGGGCATCCCCAAGCTTGAGCTCTTGCCTCTATTCCTTTTCCTCATATCGAGACCTCCTCGATCAAACACTTCATCCACACAAAACTTCAACAGAAAACTCGGTAAGATCCGTTAGTATAATAAAGCAAATCCGTACTCTAAGTACTATAGCAAACCAATTCATATTTTGTTTTTGCATTGTGTCTACTGTAACATAACTTTTTCATGGCTTAATCCACTGATAGAAATTGATAGATTCATCAAAACAAGCAAACTATGCATCAAAAACAGAATCTGTCAAAAACAGAACAGTCTGTAGCAATCTGAACCTTCACCATACTTCTGTTACCCCAAAAATTCTACAAAAATTAGGAAAAATAAAAAATTTGTACAGCAAGACAGTTCAAAAGATATCAGAACCATTTGACGTTCCAGTTAAGAATGTAAAATAGCGCACTACAGCCAAAGTTTCTGTCCTGCGCCGTACTAACCAACAAGTATTGTAAACATCCTGAAGGCAAACCTTAGCACATTATTTTTATAATACAATGGAATTGTACAAGGGGGTAATTAATTTTGATGAAAACTTACTGTAATTAAGATTCACAAAGTTTCAGTGAGCATGAACAAAGTTCAAGGAGCTCTCCCACTTCAACAATGCTTGTCTCTCTCACTTTCACTTTCCTTTTTGAAAAGTTTTGGGTTCCCCCCTTTATTTTTTCGCTTTTAAACTATATAAAAGCACTCAACAGAAATAAATGACTCTCTAAAACTTCCGGGTTGTCTCCTTGGCAGCGCTTTCTTTAAAGCCATTAAGCTAGGCATATAGTGCTCAAGTAATGAATCCACCCGGATCCCAAGGTATATCAAAGCCAATTTTAATTAACAATGATTTGTAATTTAGTAGTGAGCACAAAGTAACATATATCATGCAACAACAAAGTCTAACTCTCTTCCTATGCATCGACATGTCATAAAAGAACAATTCATGCACACCAAGTAAAGGCCAATGCATAGTATAAGCAGCTTCTTGCAATTTTATCATATTGGAAACATAGAGAGGTGGAGATATAGTTCCTCTCTCATAATAATTGCAAGTAGGAGCAGCAAGCACATGCATATTACATTCATCAAAATTATCATGTGCAATGGTAAAAGGCAACCCATCAATATAATCCTTAATAAGCACAAACTTCTCCAATATAGTGTAGTTTGGAGAATTCAAAAAGATAATAGGACTATCATGCGTGGGTGCAATAGCAACAATTTCATGTTTAACATAAGGGACTCTAGCAAGTTCATCTCCATAAGCATAATTCATATTGGCATCATGGCCACAAGCATAGCAAGCATCATCAAAAATGGATATTTCAAGAGAATCAACGGGATCATAACAATGTATGAGTTGAAGAGTTACTCTCATTAGAAGGTGGGCACGGGTACCTAATCCGCTCTTCCTCCTTTTGTTCTTCGCTCTCCTCCTCATCTTTCTCATCCAATGCGCTCACAGTTTCATCAAATTCTTCTTCCATAGCTTCCTGCAAAATATTAGTCTCTTCTTGGACCACGGAGAATTTCTCAATATATGGTTTAACATAGGCATTAGAAGCATAATTATCATAACAATATTAAAGTATGGCAAAGTTTTCAGAATTGTAAAGAGTGGCATCATACTTTTCAATCAAAGAAGCAATTTCGTAAGCACCCTTAAAAGCAACAAATTCTTTGATTTGTTGAACATCATAGTAATTACAAACACCCTTAGCATACGAAGGTACGATTCCATTATCAATAAACTCACATTGGTAGGGAAGGTGTTTCTTAGGGTTTTCAGAACAACAAGTAACATTATATATTTCACATAAATTCCAAGCATAGCATTGGAAATGATGAATTTGATCCAGTAAAAGTTTCCCTTTTTCAGATATATGGTGTCAAACATAACAATCATGCTCATCTAAAGATTTGCCCTCAACTAAGCTAGTTGGGGTTTCAGCACGAGCACAAAGGGATTGAAGATGATCCAAGTAAAAAGCTCAGGAGTGTGATAGATTTTGAGTTGTTTTCTTCAACCATTGGTTCAGTAGGTACAACTAATTTTTTTTGGTATTTTGCGTTTCCTACCCATAACTAAAGATAGAAAACAACTAAGAACAACAAATAAAAATTACTTAGTGATAAAGCAAACAAGCACACACGAGAATATTCACCCCACGCTATGACTCCCCGGCAACGGCGCCAGAAAAATGTCTTGATAACCCACAAGTGTAGGGGATAATTGTAGCCTCTTTCGATAAGTAAGAGTGTCGAACCCAACGAGGAGCTAAAGGTAGAACAAATATTCTCTCAAGTCCTATCTGCCACTGATACGACTCTACGCATGCTTAGTGTTCGCTTTACCTAGAACAAGTATGAAACTAGAAGTACTTTGTAGGTGTTGTTGGATAGGTTTGCAAGATAATAAAGAGTACGTAAATATAAACTAGGGGCTGTTTAGATAAAGAAGCAATAAAGTAAATATAGCGAGTGTGGAAAAGTGGTGGTAGGAGTTGTGAAATTGTCCCTAAGCAATTGACTACTTTACTAGACCGATAATCCGTATTGCAATTTTATTTGAGGGAGAGGCATAAGCTAACATACTTTCTCTTCTTGGATCATATGCACTTATGATTGGAACTCTAGCAAGCATCCGCAACTACTAAAGATCATTAAGGTAAAACCCAACCACAACATTAAAGTATCAAGTCCCCTTTATCCCATACGCAAACAACCTACTTACTCTGGTATGTGCTTCTGTCACTCACGCCACCCACCATAAGCAAATCATGAACATATTGCAAACCCTACAGCGGGAATCCCTCACGCTTGCGCGACACGGAGGGCACAATAGGACAACACTAATAATAAAACATGCAATTCAAACCAATCATAGCAATTCATCAATCACCAGTAGGACAACGAAAATCTACTCAGACATCATAGGATGGCAACACATCATTGGATAATAATATGAAGCATAAAGCACCATGTTCAAGTAGAGGGTACAACGGGTTGCGGGAGAGTGGACCACTGTAGATAGAAGGGGGAAGGTGATGGAGATGTTGGCGAAGATGATGGAGGTGTTGGTGAAGATCGTGGTGCTGATGATGGCCCCCGGCGGCGTTCCGGCGCCATCGGAAGAAAGGGGGAGAGAGCCCCCCCTTCTTCTTCTTATTCCTTGACCTCCTCCCTAGATGGGAGAAGGGTTTCCCCTCTTGTCCTTGGCTCCCATGGCGTGGAAGGGGCGAGAGCCCCTCCAAGATTGGATCTATCTCTTTGTCTCTCTCTATTTCTGCGTTCTCAAATTCTGCCCTTTCACCATTTCTTTTATATCCGGAGATTCGTAACTCCGATTGGGGTGAATCTTTCGCCCAGATTTTTCTCATAAAATTAGCTTTCTTGTGGCAAAAGAAGAGCGTCAACTGCCTTACGGTGTGCCCACGAGGGTCCAAGGCGCGCTTGCCTCCCTGGGGCGCCCCCTGCCTTGTGGCCCCCTCGGGCACCGTCTCGCGTTGATTTTACTTCCCAAAAATCATAAATATTCCAAAATAATTCTCCGTCCGTTTTATCCCGTTTGGGCTCCGTTTGATATTTGGTTTCTGCAAAACATAAAACATGCAACAAACAGGAACCGGCACTGGGCACTGGATAAATATGTTAGTCCCAAAAATAGTATAAAAAGTTGCCAAAAGTATATGAAAGTTGAATAATATTGGCATGGAACAATCAAAAATTATAGATATGACGGAGACGTATCTGAAGGAAATATGCCCTAGAGGCAATAATAAAGTTATTTATTTCCTCATATCATGATAAATGTTTATTATTCATGCTAGAATTGTATTAACCGGAAACATGATACATGTGTGAATACATAGACAAACATATAGTCACTAGTATGCCTCTACTTGACTACCTCATTAATCAAAGATGGTTATGTTTCCTAACCATAGACATGTGTTGTCATTTGATTATTGGGATCACATCATTAGGAGAATGATGTGATTGACATGACCCATTCCGTTAGCCTAGCACTTGATCGTTTAGTATATTGCTATTGCTTTCTTCATGACTTATACATGTTCCTGTAACTATGAGAATTATGCAACTCCCGTTTACCGGAGGAACACTTTGGGTACTATCAAATGTCACAACGTAACTGGGTGATTATAAAGGAGTACTACAGGTGTCTTCGAAGGTACATGTTGAGTTGGCGTATTTCGAGATTAGGTTTTGTCACTCCGATTGTCGGAGAGGTATCTCTGGGCCCTCTTGGTAATGCACATCATTATAAGCCTTGCAAGCAATGTAACCAAATGAGCTGGTTATGGGATGATGCATTACGGAATGAGTAAAGAGACTTGCCGGTAACGAGATTGAACTAGGTATTGGATACCGACGATCAAATCTCGGGCAAGTAACATACCGATGACAAAGGGAACAACGTATGTTGTTATGCGGTTTGATCGATAAAGATCTTCGTAGAATATGTAGGAACCAATATGGGCATCCAGGTTCCGCTATTGGTTATTGATCGAGAATAGTTCTAGGTCATGTCTACATAGTTCTCGAACCCGTAGGGTCCGCACGCTTAACGTTACGATGACAGTTTTATTATGAGTTTATAAGTTTTGATGTACTGAAGTTTGTTCGGAGTTCCAGATGTGATCACGGACATGACGAGGAGTCTCGAAATGGTCAAGACATAAAGATTGATATATTGGAAGCCTATGTTTGGACATCGGAAAGGTTCCGAGTGAAATCGGGATTTTACCGGAACACCGGGGGGTTACCGGAACCCTCCCGGGGGTTAATGGGCCTTAGTGGGCCATGAGGGAGAAGAGGAGGGCCGGCCAGGGCAGGCCGCGCCCCCCCTCCCCCCTAGTCCGAATAGGACAAGGAAGGGGGGGGGCGGCGCCCCCCTTTCCTCTTTCCCCTCCCCCCTTTCCTTCTCCACCAAGGCAAGAGGGGGGAGTCCTACTCCCGGTGGGAGTAGGACTCCTCTAGGCGCACCCCAAGGGGGCCGGCCGCACCTCCCCCTCCCTCCTTTATATACGGGGACAGGGGGGCACCCCATAACACACAAGTTGATCTACGGATCGTTCCTTAGCCGTGTGCGGTGCCCCCCTCCACCATATTCCACCTCGGTCATATCGTCGCGGAGTTTAGGCGAAGCCCTGCGCTGGTAGAGCATCATCATCATCATCACGCCGTCGTGCTGACGGAACTCATCCCCGAAGCTTTGTTGGATCGGAGCCCGGGGATCGTCATCGAGCTGAACGTGTGCTGAACTCGGAGGTGCCGTACGTTCGGTGCTTGGATCGGTCGGATCGTGAAGACGTACGACTACATCAACCGCGTTGTGCTAAAGCTTCCGCTTACGGTCTACGAGGGTACGTGGACAACACTCTCTCCTCTCGTTGCTATGCCATCACCATGATCTTGCGTGTACGTAGGAATTTTTTTGAAATTACTACGTTCCCCAACAGTGGTATCAGAGCCTAGGTTTTATGCGTTGATGTTATATGCACGTGTAGAACACAAGTGAGTTGTGGGCGATACAAGTCATACTACTTACCAGCATGTCATACTTTGGTTTGGCGGTATTGTGAGATGAAGCGGCCCGGACCGACATTACGCGTACGCTTACATGAGACTGGTTTCACCGTTGCGAGCACTCGTGCTTAAAGGTGGCTGGCGGGTGTCTGTCTCTCTCACTTTAGCTGAATCGAGTGTGGCTATGCCCGGTCCTTGCGAAGGTTAAAACATCACTAACTTGACGAACTATCGTTGTGGTTTTGATGCATAGGTAAGAACGGTTCTTGCTAAGCCCGTAGCAGCCACGTAAAATTTGCAACAACAAAGTAGAGGACGTCTAACTTGTTTTTGCAGGGCATGTTGTGATGTGATATGGTCAAGACGTGATGCTATATTTATTGTATGAGATGATCATGTTTTGTAACCGAAGTTATCGACAACTGGCTGGAGCCATATGGTTGTCGCTTTATTGTATGAAATGCAAACGCCCTGTAATTGCTTTACTTTATCTCTAAGCGGTAGTGATAGTCGTAGAAGCAATAGATGGCGTAACGACAACGATGCTACGATGGAGATCAAGGTGTCGCGCCGGTGACGATGGTGATCACGACGGTGCTTCGAAGATGGAGATCACAAGCACAAGATGATGATGGCCATATCATATCACTTATATTGATTGCATGTGATGTTTATCCTTTATGCATCTTATCTTGCTTTGATTGACGGTAGCATTTTAAGATGATCTGTCACTAATAATCAAGAAGTGTTCTCCCTGAGTATGCACCGTTGCGAAAGTTCTTCATGCTGAGACACCACGTGATGATCGGGTGTGATAGGCTCTACGTTCAAATACAACGGGTGCAAAACAGTTGCACATGCGGAATACTCAGGTCATACTTGACGAGCCTAGCATATACAGATATGGCCTCGGAACACGGAGACCGAAAGGTCGAACGTGAATCATATAGTAGATATGATCAACATAGTGATGTTCACCATTGAAACTACTCCATCTCACGTGATGATCGGACATGGTTTAGTTGATTTGGATCACGTGATCACTTAGATGACTAGAGAGATGTCTGTCTAAGTGGGAGTTCTTAAGTAATATGATTAATTGAACTTAAATTTATCATGAACTTAGTACCTGATAGTATCTTGCTTATCTATGTTTGTTTGTAGATGGATGGCTCGTGCTGTTGTTCCGTTGAATTTTAATGCGTTCCTTGAGAAAGCAAAGTTGAAAGATGATGGTAGCAATTACACAGACTAGGTCCGTAACCTGAGGATTATCCTCATTGCTGCACAGAAAAGTTACGTCCTGGAAGCACCGCTGGGTGCCAGGCCTGCTGCTGATGCAACTGACGACGTTAAGAACGTCTGGCAGAGCAAAGCTGATGACTACTCGATAGTTCAGTGTGCCATGCTTTACGGCTTAGAATCGGGTCTTCAACGACGTTTTGAACGTCATGGAGCATATGAGATGTTCCAGGAGTTGAAGTTAATATTTCAAGCAAATGCCCGGATTGAGAGATATGAAGTCTCCAATAAGTTCTATAGCTGCAAGATGGAGGAGAATAGTTCTGTCAGTGAACATATACTCAAAATGTCTGGGTATAATAATCACTTGATTCAACTGGGAGTTAATCTTCCTGATGATAGTGTCATTGACATAATTCTTCAATCACTGCCACCAAGCTACAAGAGCTTCGTGATGAACTATAATATGCAAGGGATGAACAAGACTATTCCCGAGCTCTTCGCGATGCTAAAAGCCGCGGAGGTAGAAATCAAAAAGGAGCATCAAGTGTTGATGGTTAACAAGACCACCAGTTTCAAGAAAAAGGGCAAAGGGAAGAAGAAGGGGAACTTCAAAAAGAACAGCAAGCAAGTTGCTGTTCAAGAGAAGAAACCCAAGTCTGGACCTAAACCTGAAACTGAGTGCTTCTACTGCAAGCAGACTGGACACTGGAAGCGGAACTGCCCCAAGTATTTGGCAGATAAGAAGGATGCAAAGTGAACAAAGGTATATTTGATATACATGTTATTGATGTGTACCTTACTAATGCTCGCAGTAGCACCTGGGTATTTGATACTAGTTCTGTTGCTAATATTTGCAACTCGAAACAGGGACTACGAATTAAGCGAAGATTGGCTAAGGACGAGGTGACGATGCACGTGGGAAATGGTTCCAAAGTCGATGTGATCGCAGTCGGCACGCTACCTCTACATCTACCATCAGGATTAGTTTTAGACCTAAATAATTGTTATTTGGTGCTAGCGTTGAGCATGAACATTATATCTGGATCTTATTTGATGCGAGACGGTTATTCATTTAAATCAGAGAATAATGGTTGTTCTATTTATATGAGTAATATCTTTTATGGTCATGCACCCTTGAAAAGTGGTCTATTTTTATTGAATCTCGATAGTAGTGATACACATATTCATAGTGTTGAAACCAAAAGATGCAGAGTTGATAACGATAGTGCAACTTATTTATGGCACTGCCGTTTAGGTCATATCGGTGTAAAGCGCATGAAGAAACTCCATACTGATGGGCTTTTAGAATCACTTGATTATGAATCACTTGGTACTTGCGAACCGTGCCTCATGGGCAAGATGACTAAAACGCCGTTCTCCGGAACTATGGAGCAAGCAACTGATTTGTTGGAAATCATACATACTGATGTTTGTGGTCCAATGAATGTTGAGGCTCGCGGCGGGTATCGTTATTTTCTCACCTTCACAGATGATTTGAGCAGATATGGGTATATCTACTTGATGAAACACAAGTCTGAAACATTTGAAAAGTTCAAAGAATTTCAGAGTGAAGTGGAAAATCATCGTAACAAGAAAATAAAATTTCTACGATCTGATCATGGAGGAGAATATTTGAGTTACGAGTTTGGTCTACACTTGAAACAATGCGGAATAGTTTCGCAACTCACGCCACCCGGAACACCACAACGAAATGGTGTGTCCGAACATCGTAATCGTACTTTACTAGATATGGTGCGATCTATGATGTCTCTTACTGATTTACCGCTATTGTTTTGGGGTTATGCTTTAGAGACAGCCGCATTCACGTTAAATAGGGCACCATCAAAATCCGTTGAGACGACGCCTTATGAACTGTGGTTTGGCAAGAAACCAAAGTTGTCGTTTCTTAAAGTTTGGGGCTGCGATGCTTATGTGAAGAAATTTCAATCAGATAAGCTCGAACCCAAATCGGAGAAATGTGTCTTCATAGGATACCCAAAAGAGACTATTGGGTACACCTTCTATCACAGATCTGAGGGCAAGATTTTCGTTGCTAAAATCGGATCCTTTCTAGAGAAGGAGTTTCTCTCGAAAGAAGTGAGTGGGAGGAAAGAGAACTTGATGAGATAACTGTGTCTACTCCCTTATTGGAAAGTAGTTCATCACAAGAACCGGTTCCTGTGACAACTACACCAATTAGTGAGGAAGCTAATGATATTGATCATGAAACTTCAGATCAAGTTTCTACTGAACCTCATAGGTCTACCAGAATAAGATCTGCACCAGAGTGGTACGGTAATCTAATTCTGGAAGTCATGTTGCTTGACCATGATGAACCTACGAACTATGAGGAAGCGATGATGAGCCCAGATTCCGCAAAATGGCTAGAGGCCATGAAATCTGAGATGGGATCCATGTATGAAAACAAAGTATGGACTTTGGTTGACTTGCCCGATGATCGGCAAGCAATTGAGAATAAATGAATCTTTAAGAAGGAGACTGACGCAGATGGTAGTGTAACTGTCTATAAAGCTCGACTTGTTGCGAAAGGTTTTCGACAAGTTCAAGGAGTTGACTACGATGAGACTTTCTCACCCGTAGCAATGCTTAAGTCTGTCCAAATCATGTTAGCTATTGCTGCATTTCATGAGTATGAAATTTGGCAAATGGATGTCAAAACTGCATTCTTGAATGGATTTCTGGAAGAAGAGTTGTATATGATGCAGCCAGAAGGTTTTGTTGATCCAAAAGGTGCTAACAAAGTGTGCAAGCTCCAGCGTTCCATTTATGGACTGGTGCAAGCATCTCGGAGTTGGAATAAATGCTTTGATAGTGTGATCAAAGCATATGGTTTTATACAGACTTTTGGAGAAGCCTGTATTTACAAGAAAGTGAGTGGGAGCTCTGTAGCATTTCTGATATTATATGTAGATGACATATTATTAATTGTAAATGATACAGAATTTCTGGATAGCATAAAGGGATACTTGAATAAAAGTTTTTCAATGAAAGACCTCGATGAAGCTGCTTACATATTGGGCATCAAGATCTATAGAGATAGATCAAGACGCTTAATAGGACTTTCACAAAGCACATACCTTGATAAAATTTTGAAAAAGTTCAAGATGGATCAGGCAAAGAAAGGGTTCTTGCCCGTACTACAAGGTGTGAAGTTGAGTCAAACTCAATGCCCGACCACAGCAGAAGATAGAGAGAAAATGAAAGATGTTCCCTATGCTTCAGCCATAGGCTCTATCATGTATGCGATGCTGTGTACCAGACCTGACGTATGCTTAGCAATAAGCTTGGCAGGAAGGTACCAAAGTAATCCAGGAGTGGATCACTGGACAGCAGTCAAGAACATCCTGAAATACCTGAAAAGGACTAAGGATATGTTTCTCGTATATGGACGTGACAAAGAGCTAGTCGTAAATGGTTACGTCGATGCAAGCTTTGACACTGATCCGGACGATTCTAAATCACAAACCGGATACGTGTTTTTATTAAATGGTGGAGCTATAAGTTGGTGCAGTTCTAAACAAAGCGTCGTGGCGGGATCTACATGTGAAGCGGAGTACATAGCTGCTTCGGAAGCAGCAAATGAAGGAGTCTGGATGAAGGAGTTCATTTCTGATCTAGGTGTCATACCTAGTGCATCGGGACCAATGAAAATCTTCTGTGACAATACTGGTGCAATTGCCTTGGCAAAGGAATCCAGATTTCACAAGAGGACCAAGCACATCAAGAGACGCTTCAATTCCATTCGGGACCAAGTCCAAGCGGGAGACATAGAGATTTGCAAGATACATATGGATCTGAATGTTGCAGACCCGTTGACTAAGCCACTCTCACGAGCAAAACATGATCAGCACCAAGACTCCATGGGTGTTAGAATCATTACTATGTAATCTAGATTATTGACTCTAGTGCAAGTGGGAGACTAAAGGAAATATGCCCTAGAGGCAATAATAAAGTTATTTATTTCCTCATATCATGATAAATGTTTATTATTCATGCTAGAATTGTATTAACCGGAAACATGATACATGTGTGAATACATAGACAAACATATAGTCACTAGTATGCCTCTACTTGACTACCTCATTAATCAAAGATGGTTATGTTTCCTAACCATAGACATGTGTTGTCATTTGATTAATGGGATCACATCATTAGGAGAATGATGTGATTGACATGACCCATTCCGTTAGCCTAGCACTTGATCGTTTAGTATATTGCTATTGCTTTCTTCATGACTTATACATGTTCCTGTAACTATGAGAATTATGCAACTCCCGTTTACCGGAGGAACACTTTGGGTACTACCAAACGTCACAACGTAACTGGGTGATTATAAAGGAGTACTACAGGTGTCTCCGAAGGTACATGTTGAGTTGGCGTATTTCGAGATTAGGTTTTGTCACTCCGATTGTCGGAGAGGTATCTCTGGGCCCTCTCGGTAATGCACATCATTATAAGCCTTGCAAGCAATGTAACCAAATGAGTTGGTTACAGGATGATGCATTACGGAACGAGTAAAGAGACTTGCCGGTAACAAGATAGAACTAGGTATTGGATACCGACGATCAAATCTCGGGCAAGTAACATTCCGATGACAAAGGGAACAACGTATGTTGTTATGCGGTTTGACCGATAAAGATCTTCGTAGAATATGTAGGAACCAATATGGGCATCCAGGTTCCGCTATTGGTTATTGACCGAGAATAGTTCTAGGTCATGTCTACATAGTTCTCGAACCCGTAGGGTCCACACGCTTAACGTTACGATGACAGTTTTATTATGAGTTTATAAGTTTTGATGTACCGAAGTTTGTTCGGAGTTCCGGATGTGATCACTGACATGACGAGGAGTCTCGAAATGGTTGAGACATAAAGATTGATATATTGGAAGCCTATGTTTGGACATCGGAAAGGTTCCGGGTGAAATCGGGATTTTACCGGAACACCGGGGGATTACCGGAACCCTACCGGGGGTTAATGGGCCTTAGTGGGCCATGAGGGAGAAGAGGAGGGCCGGCCAGGGCAGGCCGCGCGCCCCCTCCCCCCTAGTCTGAATAGGACAAGGAAGGGGGGGGGGGGGCGGCGCCCCCTTTCCTCTTTCCCCTCCCCCCTTTCCTTCTCCACCAAGGCAAGAGGGGGGAGTCCTACTCCCGGTGGGAGTAGGACTCCTCCAGGCGCACCGCAAGGGGGCCGGCCGCACCTCCCCCTCCCTCCTTTATATACGGGGACAGGGGGGCACCCCATAACACACAAGTTGATCTACGGATCGTTCCATAGCCGTGTGCGGTGCCCCCTTCCACCATATTCCACCTCGGTCATATCGTCGCGGAGTTTAGGCGAAGCCCTGCGCCGGTAGAGCATCATCATCGTCACCACGCCGTCGTGCTGACGGAACTCATCCCCGAAGCTTTGCTGGATCGGAGCCTGGGGATCGTCATCGAGCTGAACGTGTGCTGAACTTGGAGGTGCCGTACGTTCGATGCTTGGATCGGTCGGATTGTGAAGACGTACGACTACATCAACCGCGTTGTGCTAACGCTTCCGCTTACGGTCTACGAGGGTACGTGGACAACACTCTCCCCTCTCGTTGCTATGCCATCACCATGATCTTGCGTGTACATAGGAATTTTTTTTGAAATTACTACGTTCCCCAACAGTATCAAAGGGTAACGGTTGAGCGAGTCCACGGAGGGCTCCACCCACGAAGGGTCCACGAAGAAGAAACCTTGTCTATCCCACCATGGCCATCGCCCATGAAGGACTTGCCTCACTAGGGTAGATCTTCACGAAGTAGGCGATCTCCTTGCCATTACAAACTCCGTGGTTCAACTCCACAATCTTGACGGAGGCTCCCAAGTGACACCTAAACAATCTAGAGACACCAGTCTCCAAAAGGTAATAGATGGTGTGTTGATGATGAACTCCTTGCTCTTGTGCTTCAAATGATAGTCTCCCCAACATTCAACTCTCTCTCATAGATTTTGCTATGGTGGAAAGATGATTTGAGTGGAAAGCAACTTGGGGAAGGCTAAAGATCAAGATTCTTATGGTTGGATTGGAATATCTTGGTCTCAACACATGAGTAGGTGGCTCTCTCTCAGAAAATGAATGCTGGAAGTGTAGGCACGTTCTGATGGCTCTTCACATGAATGAAGAATGGGTGGAGGGGTATATATAGTCTCCACACAAAATCTAACCGTTACACACAGATTCCCAAACTCGGTGAGACCGAATGGTAAAACTCGGTCATACCGATTCGGGTCAAAATGTGAACGTTAGAGTTTTCGGTGGGACTGACAAGGTCAACTCGGTGGGACCGATGTGCAAGGGTTAGGGTAAAACCTCAACTCGGTCTGACCGATTACTCAAACTCGGTGAGAGCGATTTTGGTAATAAGAAAACTAAGTATTGGTCAAGCAAACTCGGTGGGACCAACTGAACAAACTCCGTGAGACCGAAATTGTTGCAATAGGTCACAGAGAATTTGCAAGCCCGTCTCGGTGAGACCGAGATCCCATCCGTGAGATTGAACTGATTAGGGTTTGGCAGTGGCTATATCAGATGAACTCGGTGGCGCCGGATATATCAAATCAGTGGGGCCGAGTTTGAATTTTAGGTTTAGGACATACGTGGATGTGAGGAAGTAGCTGCGGGTTTTGGAGCATATCACTAAGCACTTTGAGCAAGCAAGCCATTAAGCAACACCTCATCCCCTTTTAATAGTATTATATTTCCTATGGACTCAGTGTGATATTGGATCACTAAAATGAAAATGTAGAGTCGTGAGCTTTTGCCAATATTTGTCCTTAGCATCTTGAAGGGGTTCCACATCCTCTTATCCATGTCCATGCCACTCCAATGTTGAACTTATCTGAAATATACTAGGTACAAGTATTAGTCCAACAAGAGATATGTTGACATTAATTACCAAAATCACCCAAGGAGCACTTGTGTTTTTAATCTCCTCTTTTTGGTAACTGATGACAACATACATCAAAGCTTTTAGATAAAAGATATAAGGAATTAGCAAGTAAAGCTTTGGCAAGACATGCAACATGCATTAATTCCCCCTACATGTGTGCAATCATGTGATGATGGACCATAAGAGTATGAGAATGCATAAACATGTCAGAGAAAGCAATGAGTTACATGTGTCTTGGCTATATGCATCAGAGCAAATGATGTAGATGCTGGAAATATACCTTCATGTTCATGAATTTCTCTTGCAAACAATATGTACACCAACAAGAGGTCTTCATGCACATGAGTGTGATGCATATACTTACCTTGTGGTCTTGAGCTAGCTTTGAAAGAGATGTACCTGGGTAAACAAGGTTAGATAACATAAGAACATCTACTAGACAGAGCAAGGACAGGAGATCACAAGAATACCAAGACTGGGATGGCATGTTGAGAGTGAGTACTAGGTACTCTATTTGGTTATAAACATGTCCCCAAGAATAAAGATAAGCAATGAATTCCAAGGATTTTCTTCCCTTAGGACTGAGCTCTCTCCCCTTGAATGTTACATCGGATAATGGGAGAAGATAGGGTAATAGAAAATCAAAGCAGACAAGAAAATAACCAAAGCAAGATAAAATCATAACATATACTATCATGTCTTTCCCCTATTGAAGACATGTGATAGCTTTCATCTTAAGAATAGAAGCATCAGGAGAATCTTTAGGAGTGCATTCTCTCTTATGTGATAAGCTTTGATGTGGTCTCTCCCCCTCTTTGACATCAATTTCCAAGAAGGGACTTCTGGAGCATGAGTCAAGCAGGTTTGGTCCTTGAGTCACAGTACAAAGCAACAGGTAATATAGGATGTTGTTAGAGGACAAGTATCATTGAGTGGAGCTAGGACAAATATGCAGGATGCAAGTGACACAGTTTTTATCTCAGTATTGACATCGGTAGCACCTAGTTGTTATTATCGGTGACACCAAAATGGTTCGGTTCAGCCGAAGAAATCAATCCGGTGAGACCGAGTTCAACCCAGAGAGTAAATACTTGTCACCTCAGCTCATTTAGACAATTATGATCTCACAAGGATATGCAAGGAACTGGATTAACAAAGAAAAGAAAAGAAATCTAGATGAAGTTTTTTTTGAAAGGGGAACTAGCATGCAAGAGACAAATGCAAGAGCACAAAGAAACAACAGAGAACTTCATTTAGAAATGGTTGGCAACAAAGTCACCTATGTTAGAGTATATTGACTTAGGAGTGAAGTGAAGACACTTGACCATAGGTCATACTCATCGTTTAAGCTTAAAATCGGGTTGCCATTTTTTGTTTAAGCATTTTGATGTATTCACATCTTGTTAAGTTGCCTTGAGACATGTCTTGGGGTAAAGCTTCTCTAAGATGGAATGACATACCTTGGGTGGTGGTGTTGAACTTGGTCATGTAGTTGAACTTGTGTAGGGTGCTCAAGTTGATGTAGATCATCAAGAGTTGGGATCACCACTTGTAGTTGAAGTTCATCTTCCTACATGGGTTAGTCTTGCAAGGAAGATCACTTGTGTATCCAAAGTGACAATCATGAAATTTGATACCAATTGAAATTCAATACTAATTGAAAGTTGATATAAGGAATTTGTCAAAGGATATATTGAATGGATTCATGCTTCCTTGTCTTCATCCACCATTTTGTAGAGACTTGGAGATGTACAGATTGCTTAGAATGTGATTGAGTTGCAATCTCATAGAGTTGGGTTCGTCCAAGTACCTACAAGGGTTAGATAGCATGCAAGAGTACGAGAATATCCAAGACATATGATCATCATCATTAGAGAAATGCCAAGGATTAGTCATAGTAAGGCTCATGCCTTGCATGCATCCACATGGAGTTTCTACTCCAAATTTGAGGCATCAATGATGTTCAATTCACCTCTCAACCTGCAAAACACTTTCTCATCAAGTGGTTTGGTGAATATATCCGCCAATTGCTTATCGGTACGAACATACTTAAGTTTGATATCTCCCTTAGTAACATGATCTCAAATGAAATGATGACGAACTTCAATATGCTTAGTTCGAGAATGTTGCACGGGATTATGAGCAATCTTAATAGCACTCTCATTATCGCAAAGTAATGGAACATGTTTCACATATCCCATAATCTTTAAGAGTTTGGGTCATCCAAAGTAATTGAGCACAACATAAACCGGCGGCAATGTATTCCGCTTCGACAGTGGATAAGGATACCGAGTTTTGTTTCTTGGAGGACCAAGACACAAGAGATCTACTAAGAAACTGACAAGTACTCGAAGTGGACTTTCTATCAACCTTGTCACCGGCATAGTCCGAATCGGAGTAGCCAACAAGATTAAAAGAAGACCTCTTAGGATACCAAATGCCAAAATTTGGTGTATGTATTAAGTATCCCACTATCCTTTCACAACCTTAAGATGACACTCTTTGGGGGCCACTTGATATCGTGCACACATGCACACACTTAGCATGATATCGGGACGGGAGGCACATAGATATAACAATGAACCAATCATAGAGCGGTAAACCATTTGGTCAACAGGCTCGCCATCCTTTGTCAAGTCAAGATGTCCACTAGTAGGCATGGGGGTATTCATACCTTTGCATTCTTGCATGTTGAACTTCTTGAATAAGTCATTGGTATACTTTGTTTGAGAGATAAAGGTTCCCTCCTTAGTTTGCTTGATTTGTAAACCAAGAAAGAACTTGAGTTCACTCATCATAGACATCTCAAACTTCTCCGACATAAGCTTTCCAAACTTTTTACTAAAATGAGGGTTAGTTGAACCAAATATGATGTCATCACCATAAATTTGGCACACAAATAGTTCTCCATTAACCCTTTTAGTAAAGAGTGTATAATCAATTTACCAATTTCAAACCCTTTTTAAAAAAGAAACTTAGTCAAGCATTTATACCAAGCTCTAGGAGCTTGCTTAAGACCATAAAGAGCTTTGTGGAGTTTGTAAACGTGGTCGGGTTTCTTAGGATTAACAAAGCCGGGAGGTTGTTTAACATGAACTTCCTCCTCAATTTCACCATTAAGAAAAGCACTTTTCATGTCCATTTGATATAAGGTAATGTCATGATGATTGGCATAAGCAAGTAAGATGCGAATGGACTCAAGTCTAGCAATGGGGGCATAAGTCTCACCATAGTCCATACCTTTGACTTGAATGTAGCCTTGAGCAACAAGACGAGCCTTGTTGCGTATAACTTGTCCATCTTCATCTTGCTTGTTCCGAAACACCCATTTGGTTCCAATGACATTGTGCTTCTCATCGGGCTTTTCAACCAACGTCCACACTTGGTTCCTCTCAAAGTTGTGTAGCTCTTCATGCATGGCATTTATCCAATCCGGATCTTCCAATGCTCTTCAACCTTCATTGGTTCAATGCTTGAAATGAATGAGTAATGTTCAGAAAAGTTAGCCAAACGAGATTTTGAGCGAGTAATTCTCCTAGTTTGAATGTCATCAAAGATTTGTTCGACGGGATGATCTCTTGAGACTCTTGCTGGAATTCGTGAGAGCTTTTGTTTTGGTCGGGGTGGAACATCCTCTTCATTGTCTTGTTGTTCCTCTTGTCTTTCTTCGTTGTTGTTGGCGTTGTTGTTCTCCCGTGGAGGTGGAGAAGGAGGTCGTCGAGGTTCATCTGGTTGTACATCCTTGTTTTCATCGTCTTGATGTGTCCCACTTGTGGATGCCTCCAAGTCAACTTGTGGTTCACCTTGGCGAGAAGTTGAGGCTTCCATTTGGACGAACGATGTACTCTCCTTCACCTCCGTTGGGCAAATATTGCCGATAGACAAGTCTTGGATTGCTTCTAAAGGATCTTTGTCACCTACAACAATTGGCAATTGCTCTACTTGCGAGCCATTAGATTCATCAAACTTCACATCTACCGTCTCTTCAACCTTCCGGGTGAAATTGTTGTAGACAAGGTAAGTGTGAGAGTTTGAGCCATAACCGAGTAGGAGACCTTCATGAGACTTAGGAGCAAATTTCGAATGACGATGCTTATCAAGAATGTAACACTTTGAGCCAAATACTCAAAAGTATCCAACTTGGGTTTTGTTACCGGTGAGAAGCTCATATGCCATCTTGCCGAGTAGCTTGTGAAGATATAAACAGTTGGTTGCATGACAAGTTGTCTCGACCGCTTCCGCCCAAAAGTGTTTTGGCGTCTTTTACTCATCAAGCATCGTTCTCGCCATTTCGATGAGCGTCCGGTTCTTCCTCTCAACAACTCCATTTTGTTGAGGTGTGTACGTAGCTGAGAACTCATTTGAAATCCCTTCTTCGTCAAGAAAGGTGTCCACATTAGTGTTCTTGAACTCCGTTCTATTGTCGCTACGAACCTTCTTGATCTTCACTTCAAATTGATTTTGGGCCTTCCTAGCGAAGTTTTTGAAGATCTTTTGGACCTGTGATTTATCATCAAGAAAGAACACCCACGTAAATCTTGAAAAACCATCAACAATGACTAGTCCAAATGAGTTACCACCGAGACTCTTGTAGGCGTTGGGACCGAAAATATCCATGTGAAGTAGCTCGAGCGGTCTCCTTGTGGTCATGATGTTCTTCACGGGGTGGCTTCCTCCAACCTGTTTTCCTTCTTGGCAAGTGCTGCAAAGTCTATCCCTTTCAAATATGACATCTTTAACACCAAGGATATGATCACCTTTAATAAGCTTGTCAAGGTTTCGCATGCGCACATGACCTAACCGTCTATGCCACAACCAGCCTTTGGAAGATTTAGCAATTAAGTAAGTTCTTGGTTGAGCCTTTTTAGTGAAATCAACAATATATAGATCACCTCTACGTATGCTGGTAAAGACCATTTTATGATTATCTCTTCGAAACACTTGGCAATCTACTTCAGTAAATAGGACATTGAAACCAAAGTCAGCTAGTCTAGGTACAGAAAGTAGATTATAGCCAAGAGATTCAACGAGCATAAAATTTTGTATGGAGCTGTCATGTGAGATGGTCACCTTACCGAGGCCAACCACCTTACCCTTTGAGTTATCACCAAAAGTTACATACTTTCGAGGGACATTGTTTTCAGCAAGCTCACGAAACATATCTTTGTCTCCGGTCATGTGATCGGTACATCCACTATCAAGGACCAATTCCTTTCCTCCAGCCATGTAGCCGCGAAGGTTAGCCATAAGACCAAAGTGTCTCATAGACTCTTCAAGATAAAAGTCATTATCATCATCCTCATCATAGTATCCATGTTCAACATCATCTTGCAAATGACCATTTCCTAGAGAGAGTGATTCATTAGATATATGATTTTGACAATGTTCATCTCTATGGATTCTAATAGCTTCGGAAATAATATTGCTAATGATTCCAACATCTCCTTTGGCACGCATGAGATTGGTAAGCTCAAATAAACAATCTCCAAACTTAGGATCATTGGGATTCATCTTATTCAAAGCAATAGACTTGTGAAGAATCTCATCTAAGTTTTTCAAGGAATAGTCTGGAAATCGTTCCTCAAAAAAATCTCCATATAGTATAAGCACAATCAAGATTTGGCAAGTGACCAATCAAATTTCTAGGCAAGCCTCTAGTGATAAGATTGATAGTTCTAAGATTGCGAATCATGTCAAGAGACTCATCATGGGTAAGATGCAAGGGATCAACAAGGGGTTCACAAGGAGTAGTAATGTACTTGTTCAAGTGATATTCATCAAAAATTCCAAGCATCTCATTTGTCCACTCACCAAATAACTCTCCATCAAACATAGGCACTCTACGTCTAAGACTCCCCAACGTAGACTCATCCATCTTCCTCCAATGGTGATTAAACCAAAGCAATGGATACCAATGCTCTGATACCAATTGAAAGGATCGAGAAGAGGTGTCTAGAGGGGGGGGGGGGTGATTAGACCCTCAACAAATAAAGGTGGCAGTTTTTAAGTTTTTCAAGTTGAGGTGGTAGATTAACACAATTTTAAGCATACACAATACAATTCAAGCAAGCATGCAAAGAGTATATGAGCAGCGAAAAGTAAAGCATGCAACTTGCAAGAAATTAAAGGGATGGGATTGGAGTGTGCAAACTCAATTGGTGACACGGAGATTTTTGGCGTGGTTCCGATAGGTGGTGCTATCATACATCCACGTTGGTGGAGACTTCAACCCACGAAGGGTAACGGTTGTGCGAGTCCACGGAGGGCTCCACCCACGAAGGGTCCACGAAGAAGCAACCTTGTCTATCCCACCATGGCCATCACCCACGAAGGACTTGCCTCACTAGGGTAGATCTTCATGAAGTAGGCGATCTCCTTGCCCTTACAAACTCCTTGGTTCAACTCCACAATCTTGATGGAGGCTCCCGAGTGACACCTAACCAATCTAGGAGACACCACTCTCCAAAAGGTAATAGATGGTGTGTTGATGATGAAATCCTTGCTCTTGTGGTTCAAATGATAGTCTCCCCAACAGTCAACTCTCTCTCATAGATTTGGCTATGGTGGAAAGATGATTTGAGTGGAAAGCAACTTGGGGAAGGCTAGAGATCAAGATTCTTATGGTTGGATTGGAATATCTTGGTCTCAACACATGAGTAGGTGGTTCTCTCTTAGAAAATGAATGCTGGAAGTGTAGGCACATTCTGATGGCTCTTCACACAAATGAAGAATGGGTGGAGGGGTATATATAGTCTCCACACAAAATCTAACCATTACACACAGATTCCCAAACTCGGTGAGACCGAATGGTAAAACTCGGTCATACCGATTCGGGTCAAAATGTGAACGTTAGAGTTTTCGGTGGGACTGACAAGGTCAACTCGGTGGGACCGATGTGCAAGGGTTAGGGTAAAACCTCAACTCGGTTTGACCGATTACTCGAACTCGGTGAGACCGATTTTGGTAATAAGCAAACTAAGTATTGGTCAAGCAAACTCAGTGGGACCGATTGAACAAACTCGGTGAGACCAAAATTGTTGCAATAGGTCACTGAGAATTTGCAAGCCTGTCTCGGTGAGACCGAGATCGCATCGGTGAGACCGAACTGATTAGGGTTTGGCAGTGGTTGTATCAGATGAACTCGGTGGCGCCGGATAGATCAAATCGGTGGGGTCGAGTTTGACTTTTAGGTTTAGGACATATGTGGATGTGAGAAAGTGGATGAGGGTTTTGGAGCATATCACTAAGCACTTTGAGCAAGCAAGCCATTAAGCAACACCTCATCCCCTTCTAATAGTATTATATTTCCTATGAACTCAATGTGATCTTGGATCACTAAAATGAAAATCTAGAGTCTTGAGCTTTTGCCAATATTTGTCCTTAGCATCTTGAAGGGGTTCCACATCCTCTTGTCCATGTCCATGCCACTCCAATGTTGAACTTATCTGAAATATACTAAGTAAAAGTATTAGTCCAACAAGAGATATGTTGACATTAATTACCAAAATCACCCAAGGAGAACTTGTGCTTTCACCCGGGCCCAAGGCGATTGGTCTGGCTTCGTGGCAAAGCCAAGGGGACAAGGGCAAAGCGCTGCAAGCCCCTATCGCCTGTGGGCCAGGCTTGACGTGCGGCACTTGACAGGACGCGGATGCCTCCACTCCCCCACATCGCTGTGGCAACTTCCCATGCTGACAAAAGACTGGCGTCCGCCGGTGAGCCATCATTGCTTCCCCTTGCCTTGCTCTAGACCCCCTTCCCCCTGCTGAGGGCTTCTCCAGATCTAACCGCCCTCTTCCCCCTTCCTTCTCCTTCTCCGGCGCCGGGACCACGCGAATGGCACTCGGGAAGTTGAAGCCCGTGGTACAAGCTGCAAGCTCCTCCTCCTCTCCTATGCCGGCGCTCGGCACATCCTCCATTGCCGAGGAGGGGCATCTCACCCCGGTGCTCCCGCAAACGGTGAGCAACGACAACAAGTGGATTGAGACCATGATCCGGGCTGGCTCTGCTGAGCAGAGGACCTTGGCGCGGACGGTCTATCCATTCTTCCTCCACAACATCTTCGCGGGGCTCGTCTCGCCTCTCTCTAAGTTCTTCGTTGCTGTCCTCAACCACTACAAGATCCAAGACCTTCATCTTCAACCCAATTCCATCCTCCTTTTGTCAATATTCGCCTTCTACTGTGAGGCCTTTGTGGGCGTGAGGCCCTCCGTGCCGCTCCTTCTCCACTTCTTCTACCTACGGCTGCATGATTCGACATAGCGTTCAGGCTGCGTGTCCTTCATTGCAGTCCACAAGGGCAACAAGCTCTTGAAGGCTAGTAAGAAGGTAGAAGGCTTCCGGCACCGCTAGGTCTTCCTGGACACCGGGGGCCTCAACGAGCAGCTGGAGCTGCCGACCGAGCTGCCCGAGCAGCTCGAGAGGTGGAGCCATGAGAGGTTCTCTAACCCCCGACAGAGCTCGTCCTGAGGAAGATGACCTCGGACATGGAGGCCAAGGCGCTGACGGGTGGCATGCTCATGAAGGAGTTCCTAACACAGCGCGTGGCACCGCTCCAGTCGCACACGCGCTCCATGTGGGAGTTCCAGGGCGCGTCGGACGACATCAAGCTGCACTCTGGGAGCCTGACGGGCAAGGAATTGGACCGGGCCATGGCCGTCCTGCTCAATGGCGACCCGGGGGACCTTCTCGAGGCCTACATCCTGATGTACCACCGCGCCGACACGGAAGTGCTGGCCGCCGCCATGCCTTTCTTCAACAAGCTGGGGCTCGTGTCGCCGAGTGCCTCAATTCCCTGGTGTAGGGGTCCTTTGGTGATAGTGCCGGCGAAGAGGGCGAAGAGGACTCAGAGGCGACCGAGGACGACGACAGGGAGGAGGCATCCCCCCTTCGGAGAGTGAACTCGACCGCAAGCTTGATGACGACGATGACACCGACGAGCTCCCGGCCACGGACTCCCCGCGCCCCACTAGGGTCCTTAGGAGGCCAAGGCGTACCCCCCAGCTATCGCAAGTGTATGGCCGAGCAACCCCGCACGCCGGCAAGGCGGACGAGGTGTCGGTCCCGTCCCCGCCTGGCCCGCAAGCTGAAGACGGGGCGACCGTTGCTAGGGCTGACGTGGTTCAGCCGGTGCTGACCCCTCGGGGCGACCCCTCTGCCTCTCCGGGCGGCAGCAATGCACCGCGGACGACCGAAGAACACCCCATCGATCCCCCAAGCACGACCCTGGCCGCGTCAAGGAAAGGCGGGGGCGCCCCAACTTCGTCCAAGAAGGAGAAGAAGAGGACATGGGTTGACCCTGACGAGTAAGTAACCTTCCTTGCTCTTGAGTTAAGAATAACTTGCCATTGTGCCCACAATACTCCCCTCCTGATGACCAGGCTGGGCGCCGAGACGAAGAATAGGAAGGAGAGTGTAGAGCCAAAGGAGCCCCCAGTCATGAGGGCAGCGTCATCCTCTGGTCGCGGCCGTGGCGGGCACGGAAGCGCATTAGGCCGGCCCGGCGAAGTCCCCGGGTGCTCAGGCTACACCACGCCCGAGTGTCCCACCTGCTCCTGGGGCCTCGCCGTTGCGGTCCAGGGGAAAGCCCGCCAAGAGTGATGGGGCTCAGGAGGTGACACACCTTGTCACGGCCACAACGCCCCCTGCATGGATGGAGGAGGCGATCCCCTGTACCCTCGTGATAGAGCGTGCCCCCGACGACGTGGTGAAGGAAATATGTCCTAGAGGCAATAATAAAGATGTTATTTTATATTTCCTTATTCTGTGTCCCTAGTGAACCTCTACTTGACTAGCTCGTTGATCAAAGATGGTTAAGGTTTCTTGACCATGGACATGAGTTGTTATTTGATAACGGGATCACATCATTAGGAGAATGATGTGATGGACAAGACCCATCCGTTAGCTTAGCATAATGATCGTTCAGTTTTATTGCTATTGCTTTCTTCATGTCAAATACATATTCCTTCAACTATGAGATTATGCAACTCCCACATACCAGAGGAATGCCGTGTGTGCTATCAAATGTCACAACATAACTGGGTGATTATAAAGATGCTCTACAGGTATCTCCGAAGGTGTTTGTTGAGTTGGCATAGATCAAGATTAGGATTTGTCACTCTGAGTTTCGGAGAGATGTCTCTGGCCCTCTCGGTAATACACATCATAAGAAGCCTTGCAAGCAAAGCGACTAACAGTTAGTTGCAGGATGACATATTATGGAATGAGTAAAGAGACTTGCCGGTAACGATATTGAACTAGGTATGAAGATACCGACGATCAAATCTCGGGCAAGTAACATACCGATGGACAAAGGGAATAACGTATGTTGTCATAACAGTTCGACCGATAAAGATCTTTGTAGAATATGTAGGAGCCAATATGAGCATCTAGGTTCCGCTATTGGTTATTGACGGAGAGTTGTCTCGGTCATGTCTACATAGTTCTCGAACCCGTAGGGTCCGCACGCTTAACGTTTGATGACGATTTAGTATTATATGAGTTATGTGATTTGGTGACCAAATGTTATTTAGAGTCCCGATGAGATCACGGACATGACAAGGAGTCTTGAAATGGTCGAGAGGTAAAGACTGATATATAGGACGATAGTATTCGGACACCGGAAGTGTTCCAGAGTGTATCGGGTAATTATCGGAGTACCGGGGGGTTACCAGAACCCCCGGGGGAAAGATATGGGCCATAAGAGGGGAGCACACCATCCCACAAGGGGTGGTGCACCACCCCTTAGGCAGGAGGCCGAATTAGAGAAGGAAAAAGGGGGGGTTCGGGCCCCCTTCTTTTCTCTCTCCCCCTTCCCTTTCTTTTTCGGTGGAAAAAGGAAAGGAGGGGCGCCAGTATGGGGAACCCCAAGTAGGATTCAGATCCTACTTGGGGCATCCCCTGGCTGCCTCTCCTCCCCTCCCACCTATATATATGTGGGGAGGGGGTGCCTACTACACACAACATGAATTGTTGGCCGTGTGCGGCGCCCCCTCCACAGTTTACACCCCCGGTCATATTCTCGCGGTGCTTAGGCGAAGCCCTGCATAGATCACTTCACCATCACTATCACCACGCCGTGTGCTGATGGAACTCATCTACTTCCTCGACATCTTGCTGGATCAAGAGGACGAGGGACGTCATCGAGCTGAACGTGTGCAGAACTCGAAGGTGTCGTACGTTTGGTACTTGATCGGTCGGAGCTAGAAGAAGTTCGACTACATCAACCATGTCATCAAATGCTTCCCCTTACGGTCTACGAGGGTATGTAGACACACTCTCCCCCTCGTTGCTATGCATCTCCTAGATAGATCTTGCATGCTTTTTTTTGATAATGCATGCGACATTTCCCAACAGTGGCATCATGAGCCAGGTCTATGCGTAGATGATATGCACTTGTGGAACATAAAGAGTTGTGGGCAGTGATAGTCTTATTGCTTACCACCAATGTCTTATTTTGATTCGGTGGTATTGTGGGATGAAGCGGCCCGGCCCAACCTTACATGTCCACGCACATGACACCGGTTCCACTGACAGACATGCAACTAGTTTTTCATAAGGATGGTTGGCAGATGTTTGTTTCTCCTACTTTAGTTGAATCAAATTTGACTATGGTCGGTCCTAGAAGAAGGTTAAAACAACAAACTTGACAAAACATCGTTGTTATTTTATGCGTAGGTAAGAGTGGTTCTTGCTAGAAGTCCGTAGCATCCACGTAAAACTTGCAACAACAAAGTAGAGGACGTCTAACTTGTTTTTACAGGGTATGTTGTGATGTGATATGGTCAAGACATGATGAGATATACATTATTGTATGAGATGATCATGTTTGTAAGATATCTGGCAACTGCAGGAGCCGTATGGTTGTCTCTTTATTGTATGAAATGAATACGCCATGTAATTGCTTTACTTTATCACTATGAGTTAGCAATACTTGTAAGAGCAATAGTTGACGAGACGACCATGACGCTATGATGGAGATCAAGGTGTCGAGCCGGCGACGATGGAGATCATGACGATGATTTGGAGATGGAGATCAAAAGCACAAGATGATGGTCATATCATGTCACATAATTTGATTGCACGTGATCTTTATCTTTTATGCATCTTATTTTGCTTATTACAACGGTAGCATTATAAGATGATCCCTTCACTAAATTTCAAGGTATAAGTGTTCTCCTTGAGTATGCACCGTTGCGACAGTTCGTCGTGTTGAGACACCACGTGATGATTGGGTGTGATAGACTCTACGTTCACATACAACGGGTGCAAGACAGGTTTGCACATGCGGAATACTCGAGTTAAACTTGACGAGCCTAGCATGTACAAACATGACCTCGGAACACTGGAGACCAAAAGCTCGAACCTGAATCATATAGTAGATATGATCAACATAGAGATGTTCACCATTGATGACTACCCCATCTCACGTGATGATCGGACATGGGTTAGTTGGTTTGGATCATGTATCACTTAGATGACTTGAGGGATGTCTATTTAAGTGGGAGTTCTTTAGTAATTTGATTAACTGAACTTAATTTATCATGAACTTAGTCCTGATAGTATTTGCAAATTAATTATGTTGTAGATCAATAGCTCACGATGTAGCTCCTCATTTATTTTTGATATGTTCATAGAGAAAAATGAGTTGAAAGATGATAGGAGCAATGATGCGAACTGGGTGCATGATCTGAGGATTATCCTCACTGCTGCATAGAAGAATTATATCCTTGATGCACCGCCAGGTGACAAACCTGTTGCAGGAGCAGATGTAGACGTTATGAACGTTTTGCAAGCTCGATATGATGACTACTTGATAGTTTAGTGTGCCATGCTTTATGGCTTAGAACCGGGACTTCAAAAATGTTTTGAACGCCACGGAGCATGTGAGGTGTTCCAAGAGTTGAAAATTGGTATTTCAGATTCATGCCCGTGTCGAGAGGTATGAGACCTATGACAAGTACTTTTCCTGCAAGATGGAGGAGAATAGATTAGCTAGTGAGCATGTACTCAGAATGTTTGGGTACTACAATTGCTTGAATCAAGTGGGAGTTAATCTTCTAGATAAGATAGTGATTGACAGAGTTCTCTAGTCACTATCACCAAGCTACTAGAACTTCATGATGAACTATAATATGCAACGGATGACAAAAAGAATTCCCAAGCTCTCTACAATGCTGAAATCGGCGAAGGTAGAAATCAAGAAAGAACATCAAGTGTTGATGGTTAACAAGACCACTAGTTTTAAGGAAAAGTGTGAGGGAAAGAAAGGTAAATTCAAGAAGAATGGCAAGCAAGTTGTCGCTCCCATGAAGAAGCCCAAAGCTGGACCCAAGCCTGAAACTAAGTGCTCCTACTGCAAAGGAAATGGTCACTGGTAGCGGAACTGCACCAAATACTTGGCGGATAAGAAGGATGGCAAAGTGAACAAAAGTATATTTGATATACATGTTATTGATGTGTACCTTACTAGTGTTCGTAGTAGCACCTGGGAATTCGATACCGGTTCAGTTGCTAAGATTAGTAACTCGAAATAGGAGTTGCAGAATAAACAGAGACTAGTTAAGTGTGAGGTGACGATGTGTGTTGGTAGTGATTCTAAGATTGATATGATCACCATCGCACACTCCCTCTACCTTCGGGATTAGTGTTGAACCTAAATAAATGTTATTTGGTGTTTGCGTTAAGCATGAATATGATTAGATCATGTTTATTGCAATACGATAATTCATTTAAATTAGAGAATAATTGTTGTTCTCTTTACATGAATAAAGCCTTCTATGGTCATACACCCGATGTAAATGGTTTATTGAATCTCGATCATAGTGATACATATATTCATAATATTGATGCCAAAAGATGCAAAGTTGATAATGATTGTGCAACATACTTGTGGCACTGCTGTTTAGGTCATATTGGTGTAAAGCGCATGAAGAAACTCCATGCAGATGGACTTTTGGAATCACTTGATTATGAATCATTTGATACTTGCAAACCATGCCTCATGGGCAAGATGACTAAAACTCCGTTCTCCGGAACAATGGAGGGAGCCAATGACTTTGGAAATAATACATACTGATGTATGTGGTCCAATGAGAGTTGAGGCACGCCATGGGTATCGTTATTTTCTGACCTTCATAGATGATTTGAGCATATATGGGTATATCTACTTAATGAAACACAAGTCTGAGACATTTAAAAAGTTCATAGAATTTCAGAGTGAAGTGGAGAATCATCGTAATAAGAAAATAAAGTTTCTACGATCTGATCGTGGAGGTGAATATTTCAGTTACGAGTTTGGCCTTCATTTAAAACAGTGTGGAATAGTTTCATAACTCATGCCACCTGGAACACCATAGCGTAATGGTGTGTCCGAAAGTCATAACCATACTTTATTAGATATGGTGTGATTTATGACGTCTCTTTCCAATTTACCACTATCATTTCGGGGTTATGCATTAGAGACAACTCCATTCACATTAAATAGGGCACCGTCTAAATCCGTTGAGACGATGCCATATGAACTGTGGTTTGGCAAGAAACCTAAGCTGTCTTTTCTTAAAGTTTGGGGTTGCGACACTTATTTAAAAAGGCGTCAGCCTGATAAGATGGAACTCAAACCAAAGAAGTGCATCTTCATAGTATACCCTAAGGAAACAACTGGGTACACCTTCTACCACATATCCGAAGGCAAGATCTTTGTTGCCAAGAATGGAACATTTCTAGAGAAGGAGTTTCTCTCGAAAGAAGTGAGTGGGAGGAAAGTAGAACTTGATGAGGTAATTGTACCTTCTCTCGAATTGGAATGTAGTACATCACAGAAATCTGTTCCTGTGATGTCTACACCAACTAGAGAGGAAGCTAATGATGATGATCATGAAACTTTAGATCAAGTTACTACTGAACTTGTAGGTCAACTAGAGCATGATTCGCACCAGAGTGGTATGGTAGTCCTGTCCTAGAAGTCATGTTACTAGACCAAGGCAAACCTACGAACTATGAAGAAGCTATGATGAGCCCAGATTCCCACAGATGGCTTGAGGCCATGAAATCTGGGATAGGATCCATCTATGAGTACAAAGTATGGACTTTGGTGGACTTGCCCGATGATCGGCCAGCCATAGAGAATAAATGGATCTTCAAGAAGAAGACTAATGCTGATGGTAATATTACTGTCTACAAAGCTCGACTTGTCACAAAAGGTTTTTGATAAGTTCAAGGGGTTGAACTACGATGAGACTTTGTCACCTGTAGCAATGCTTAAGTCCGTATGATTCATGTTAGCAATTGCCACATTTTATGATTATGAAATCTGGCAAATGGATGTCAAAACTACATTCCTTAATGGACATCTTAAATAAGAGTTGTATATGATGCAACCAGAAGGTTTTATCGATCCTAAAGGTGCTAACAAAGTGTGCAAGCTCAAACGATCCATTTATGGACTGGTGGAAGCATCTCGGAGTTGGAATATACGCTTTGATGAGGTGATCAAAGCATGTGGTTTTATACAGACTTAGGTGAAGCATGTATTTACAAGAAAGTGAGTGGAGCTCTATAGCATTTCTGATATTATATGTGGATGGCATATTGTTAATTGGAAATGATATAGACTTTCAAGATAGCATAAAAGGATACTTGAATAAGATTTTTTGAATGAAAGACCTCGGTGAAGCTGCTTACATATTGGGCATCAAGATCTATAGAGATAGATCAAGACGCTTGATAAAGACTTCCAATGAGTACGTACCTTGACAAGATTTTGAAGGAGTTCAAAAATGGACCAGTCAAAGAAAGAGTTCTTGCCTGTGTTACAAGGTGTGAAGTTGACTAAAGACTCAAAACCCGAACACGGCAGAAGATAGAGAGAGAATGAAAGTCATTCCTTGTGCCTCAGCCATAGGTTCTATAAAGTATGTCATGCTGTGTACCAAACCTATTGCGTACCTTGCCATGAGTTTGGCAAAGGGGTACAATAGTGATCCATGAGTAGATCACTGGACAGCGGTCAAATTTATCCTTAGTTACCTAAGAGGACTAAGGAGATATTTCTCGATTATGGAGGTGATAAAGAGTTCGTCATAAAGAGTTACGTCAATGCATGCTTTGACACAGATCTAGATGACTCTAAGTCTCAATTTGTATACATATTAAACGTGGGAGAAAGTAGCTAGAGTAGCTCCACACAGAGCATTTTAGACATATAAATTTGCAAAATACATACGGATCTGAATGTTACAGACCCGTTGACTATTCTTCTCTCCTAAGCAAAACATGATCACACCTTGGTACTCTTTGGATGTTAGTCACATGGCAATGTGAACTAGATTATGGACTCTAGTAAACTCTTTGGGTGTTAGTCACATGGCGATGTGAACTATGGGTGTTAATCACATGGCGATGTGAACTAGATTATTGACTCTAGTGCAAGTGGGAGACTGAAGGAAATATGCCCTAGAGGCAATAACAAAGTTTTTATTTGTATTTCCTTATTCATGATAAATGTTTATTATTCATGCTACAATTGTATTGATCAAAAACATAAATACATGTGTGAATACATAGACAAACACGGTGTCCCTAGTGAGCCTCTACTTGACTAGCTCATTGATCAAAGATGGTTAAGGTTTCCTGACCATGGAAATGAGTTGTCATTTCATAATGGGATCACCTCATTAGTAGAATGATGTGATGGACAAGACCTATATGTTAGCTTAGCATAATGATCATTCAGTTTTATTGCTATTGCTTTCTTCATGTCAAATACATATTCCTTCGACTATGAGATTATGCAACTCCCGGATACCAGAGGAATGCCTTGTGTGCTATCAAATGTCACAACATAACTGGGTGATTATAAAGATGCTCTATAGGTATCTCCTAAGGTGTTTGTTGTGTTGGCATAGATCGAGATTAGGATTTGTCACTCAGAGTTTGGGAGAGGTATCTCTGGGCCCTCTCGGTAATACACATCATAAGAAGCCTTGCAAGCAAAGTGACTAATGAGTTAGTTACAGGATGATGTATTACGGAATGAGTAAAGAGACTTGACGGTAATGAGATTGAACTAGGTATGAAGATACTGATGATCGAATCTCGGGCAAGTAACCTACCAATGGATGAAGGGAATAACATATGTTGTCATAACGGTTCGACCGGTAAAGATCTTCATAGAATATGTAGGAGCCAATATGAGCATCCAGGTTCTGCTATTGGTTATTGACCCGAGAGGTGTCTCGGTCATGTCTACATAGTTCTCGAACCCGTAGGGTCCGCACACTTAACATTCGATGACGATTTAGTATTATATGAGTTATGTGATTTTGTTACCGAATGTTATTCAGAGTCCCGGATGAGATCACGAACATGACGAGGAGCCTCGAAATGGACGAGAGGTAAAGATTGATATATAGTACGATAGTATTTGGACACCGAAAGTGTTCCAGAGTGTATTGGGTAATTATCAGAGTACGGGAGAGGGGGGGGGGTACGGGAACCACCGGGGGGAAGATATGGGCCATAAGAGGGGAGCACACCAGCCCACAAGGGGTGGCGCACCCCCCTTATACAGAGGCCGAATTGGAGAAGGGAAAAGGGGGGGTTCGCCCCTTCCTTTCTCTCTTCCCCTTCCCTTTCTTCTCCGGTGGAAAAAGGAAAGGGGGGGGGCGCCACTTAGGGAAACCCCAAGTAGGATTCAGATCCTACTTGGGGCGCCCCTGGCTGCCTCTCCTCCCCTCCCACATATATATATGTGGGGAGGGGGGGGGGCACCTACAACACACAACATCAATTGTTAGCCGTGTGTGGGGCCCCCCTCCACAGTTTACACCCCCGGTCATATTCTCGTGGTGCTTAGGCAAAGCCCTGCGCGGATCACTTCACCATCACCATCACCATGCCGTCGTGCTGACGGAACTCATCTACTTCCTCAACATTGATGCCTGCTTGAACTACGTCAGTATTTCCCCAAAGAGGAAGGGATGATGCTGATATGTCCATTTTCCATCATGCTTTTATATCAATATTTATCGCATTATGGGCTGTTACCACACATTATGTTACAATACTTATGCCTTTTCTCTCTTATTTTACAAGGTTTACATGAAGAGGGAGAATGCCGACAACTGGAATTCTGGGCTGGAAAAGGAGCAAATATTAGAGACCTATTCTGCACAACTCCAAAAGTCCTGAAACTCCACGAAAGTCAGTTTTGGAACATATTAAAAATATTGGGAGAAGAAAGCACCAGAGGGGGGCCACCCAGCAGCCACAAGGGTGGAGGGCGCTCCCCCTGCCTTGTGGGCCACCTGGCAGGCCTCCGATGCCCATCTTCTGCTATATGGTATCTTTTGCATTGGAAAAAAATCATAAGGAAGCTTTCGGGATGAAGCGCCGCCGTCTTAAGGCGGAACCTGGGCTGAACCAATCTAGGGCTCCGGCGGAGCCGTTCTGCCGGGGAAAAATCCCTCTGGGAGGGGGAAATTGTCATCATCGTCATCACCATTGATTCTATCATTGAGAGGGGGTCAATCTCCATCAACATCTTCACCAGCACCATCTCCTCTCAAACCCTAGTTCATCTCTTGTATCCGATCTTTGTCTCAAAACCTCAGATTGGTACCTGTGGGTTGCTAGTAGTGCTGAATACTCCTTGAGTTGATGCTATTTGGTTTATTTGGTGGAAGATCATATGTTCAGATCCTTTATGCATATTAATACCCCTCTGATTATGAACATGAATATGATTTTTTAGTAGTTACGTTTGTTCCTGAGGACATGGGAGAAGTATTGTTATAAGTAATCATGTGAATTTGGTGTCCGTTCGATATTTTGATGAGATGTATGTTGTCTTTCCTCTAGTGGTGTTATGCGAACATCGACTACATGACAGTTCACCATTGTTTGGGCCTACAGGAAGGCATTGGGAAGTAATAAGTAGATGATGGGTTGCTAGAGTGATAGAAGCTTAAACCCTAGTTTATGCGTTGCTTCGTAAGGGGCTGATTTGGATCCATATGTTTCATGCTATGGTTAGGTTTACCTTAATTGTTCTTTCATAGTCGCGGATGCTTGCGAGAGGGGTTAATCATAAGTGGGATGCTTGTCCAAGGAAGGGCAGTACCCAAGCACCGGTCCACCCATATATCAAATTATCAAAGTAACGAACGTGAATCATAGGAGCATGATGAAAACTAGCTTGATGATAATTCCCATGTGTCCTCGGGAGCGCTTTGCTTTATATAAGAGTTTTCCCAGGCTTGTCCTTTGCTACAAAAAAGATTGGGCCACCTTGCTGCACCTTGTTTGCTATTGTTACTTGTTACCCATTACGAATTATCTTATCACAAAACTACCTGTTACCGATAATTTCAGTGCTTGCAGAGAATACCTTACTGAAAACCGCTGGTCATTTCCTTCTGCTCCTCGTTGGGTTTGACACTCTTACTTATCGAAAGGACTACGACAGATCCCCTATACTTGTGGGTCATCAAGACTCTTTTCTAGTGCTATTGCCGGGGAGTGAAGCGGCTTTGGTAGGTGGAATTTGGCAAGGAAATATTTATATAGTATGCTGAAATTTACTGTCACTTGTTACTATGGAAAATAATGCTTTGAGGGGCTTGTTAGGGGTATCTTCACGCCGACCAGAAGAGAAAAGAGTTTCTCCACAACCTACTGAACCTACTGAAATATTTATTTTTAAATTCCTTCGGGTATGATAGAGAAACTGCTAGCTAATCCCTATACAGGAGATGGAACATTACATCTCGATATGCACCTAATCTATGTGGATGAAGTTTGTGGATTATTTAAGCTTGCAGGTATGCCCGAGGATGTTATCAAGAAGAAATTCTTCCCTTTATCTTTGAAGGGAAAGGCATTGACATGGTTTAGGCTATGTGATGATATTGGATCATGGAACTACAACAGATTGAAATTGGAATTTCATCATAAGTTTTATCCTATGCATCTGGTTCATCGTGATTGCAATTATATATATAATTGTTGGCCTCGCGAAGGAGGAAGTATCGCTCAAGCTTGGGGGAGGCTTAAGTCAATGTTATATTAATGCCCCAATCATGAGCTCTCAACAGAAATTATTATTCAAATTTTTTATGCTTGGCTTTCTCTCAATAATCGCTCCATTCTCGACACTTCTTGTACTGGTTCTTTTATGATGAAGACTATTGAATTCAAATGGGATTTATTGGAAAGAATTAAATGCAACTCTGAAGATTGGGAACTCGATGAAGGTAAGGAGTCAGGTGTAACACCTAAGTTTGATTGTGTTAAATCTTTTATGGATACCGATGCTTTTCATGAATTTAGCACTAAATATGGACTTGACTCTGAGATAGTAGCTTCTTTCTGTGAATCATTTGATACTCATGTTGATCTCCCTAAGGAGAAGTGGTTTAAATATCATCCTCCCATTGAAGTAAAAGTAGTAGAACCTATTAAAGTTAAAGAAAAGACTATTACTTATAATGTTGATCCTATTGTTCCTACTGCTTATATTGAGAAACCACCTTTTCCTGTTAGAATAAAGGATCATGCTAAAGCTTCAACTGTGGTTCATAAGAGTAATGCTAGAACACCTACACCCCCTGAGCAAATTAAAGTTGAACCTAGTATTGCTATGGTTAAAGATCTCTTGGTCGATAATATTGATGGGCATGTTATTTACTTATGTGATGAAGCTGCTAGAATTGCTAGACCCGATACTAAAAATAAACATAGACCTGTTGTTGGCATGCCTATTGTTTCTATTAAAATAGGAGATCATTGGGTGCGAGTGTGAGTGCAATACCTTATACCTTATACAAAGAAATTATGCATGATATTGCACCCGCTGAAGTAGAAGATATTGATGTTACTATTAAGCTTGCCAATAGAGATACTGTTTCACCAATTGGGATTGTTAGAGATGTTGAAGTCTTGTGTGGGAAAATTAAATATCCTGCTAATTTTCTTGTTCTTGCTTCCCCACAAGATAACTTTTGTCCCATTATATTTGGTAGACCCTTCTTGAATACTGTTAATGCTAGGATAGATTGCAGAAAAGACACTGTCACTGTTGGTTTAGGGGATATGTCTCAAGATTTTAATTTTGTTAAATTTCATAAACAACCCCATGATAAAGAATTTCCTAGTAAAGATGAAATTATTGGTCTTGCTTCTATTGCCGTGCCTCCTAATGATCCTTTAGAACAATATTTGCTAGACCATGAAAATGATATGTTTATGAATGAAAGATGAGAAATAGATGAAGTATTCTTTAAACAAGGACCTATTCTGGAATACAACTTGCCTGTTGAAATCCAAGGGGATCCTCCTCCACCCAAGGGAGATCCCGTGTTTGAGCTTGAACAATTACCTGATACCTTGAAATATGCTTATCTTAATGAAAAGAAGATATATCTGGTTATTATTAGTGCTAACCTCTCAGAGCATGAAGAAGAGAAATTGTTGAAAACTCTGAAGAAGCACCGTGCTGCTATTGGATATACTCTTGATGATCTTAAGGGCATTAGTCTCACTCTATGCCAGCACAAAATTAAACTAGAGAAAGATGCTAAACCAGTTGTTGATCATCAACGACGGTTAAATCCTAAGATGAAAGAAGTGGTAAGAAATGAAATACTAAAGCTTCTGGAGGCAGGTATAATTTATCCTGTTGCTCATAGTCAGTGGGTAAGTCCTGTCCATTGTGTCCCTAAGAAGGGAGGTATTATTGTTGTTCCTAATGATAAGGATGAATTGATCCCACCAAGAATTGTTACAGGTTATAGAATGGTAATTTATTTCCACAAATTAAATAAAGCTACTAGAAAAGATCATTACCCTCTACCTTTTATTGTTATTCTGGTTTCTCGCAAATACCTGTGTCAAAAGACGATCAGGAAAATACCACTTTTACTTGCCCTTTCGGTACCTTTGCTTATAGACGCATGCCTTTTGGTTTATGTAATGCACCTGCTACCTTTCAAAGATGTATGACTGCTATATTCTCTAACTTTTGTGAAAAGATTGTTGAGGTTTTATGGATGATTTCTCCGCTTATGGAACTTCTTTTGATGATTGTTTAAGCAACCTTGATCGAGTCTTGCAGAGATGTGAAGAAACTAATCTTGTATTGAATTGGGAGAAGTGCCACTTTATGGTCAATGAAGGTATTGTCTTGGGGCATAAAATTTCTGAAAGAGGTATTGAAGGTGATAAAGCTAAAGTTGATGTTATTGAAAAGATGCCGTGTCCTAAGGACATCAAAGGTATAAGAAGTTTTCTTGGTCATGCTGGTTTTTATAGGAGGTTTATTAAAGACTTCTCTAAAATTTCTAGGCCTCTGATTAATCTCTTACAAAAAGATGTTCCTTTTGTCTTTGATGATGATTGTGTAGAAGCATTCGAAATACTTAAGAATGCCTTGATTTCTGCACCTATTGTTCAACCACCTGATTGGAATTCACCCTTTGAAATTATGTGTGATGCTAGTGATTATGTTGTAGGTACTGTTCTAGGGCAAAGAGTTGATAAGAAATTGAATGTTATCCAATATGCTAGTTGTCGGTGTACAAAATGGGCTCTTCTGTACCCTGATACGTCTCCAACGCATCTATAATTTTTGATTGTTCCATGCTATTATATTACCCGTTTTGGATGTTTATGGGCTTTACTTTACACTTTTATATCATTTTTGGGACTAACCTACTAACCGGAGGCCCAACCCGAATTGCTGTTTTTTTGCCTATTTCATTGTTTCGAAGAAAAGGAATATCAAACGGAGTCCAAACGGAATGAAACCTTTGGGAGCGATATTTTTGGAACAAACGCAATCCAGGAGACTTGGAGTGGACGTCAAGAAGCAGCCGAGGCGGCCACGAGGGTGCTTGGCGCACCCTCGGGGGGTGGGCGCGCCCCCCACCCTCGTGGGCCCCTCGTGGCTCCCCTGACCGACCTCCTTTGCCTATATATACTTGCATACCCTGAAAACATCGAGGAGCACCATGAAACCGTATTTCCACCACCGCAACCTTCTGTATCCACGAGATCCCATCTTGGGGCCTTTTCCGGCGCTCCACCGGAGGGGGAATCAACCACGGAGGGCTTCTACATCATCGCCAAGGCCCCTTCGATGAGTTATGAGTAGTTTACCACAGACCTTCGGGTCCATAGTTATTAGTTAGATGGCTTCTTCTCTCTCTTTGAATCTCAATACAAAGTTCTCCTCGATCTTCTTGGAGATCTATTTGATGTAACTCTTTTTGCGGTGTGTTTGTCGAGATCCGATGAATTGTGGGTTTATGATCAAGTTTATCTATGAGAAATATTTGAATCTCCTCTGAATTCTTTTATGTATGATTGGTAATCTTTGCAAGTCTCTTCGAATTATCAGTTTGGTTTGGCCTACTATATTGATCTTTCTTGCAATGGGAGAAGTGCTTAGCTTTGGGTTCAATCTTGCGGTGTCCTTTCCCAGTGACAGCAGGGAGAACAAGGCACATATTGTATTGTTGCCATTGAGGATAAAATATGGGGTTCATATCATATTGTTTGAGTTTATCCCTCTACATCATGTCATCTTTCCTAATGCGTTACTCTATTCTTATGAACTTAATACTCTAGATGCATGCTGGATAGCGGTCGATGTGTGGGGTAATAGTAGTAGATGCAGGTAGGAGTCGGTCTACTTGTCGTGGACGTGATGCCTATATACATGATCATGCCTAGATAATCTCATAACTATGCACTTTTCTATCAATCGCTCGACAGTAATTTGTTCACACACCGTAATACTTATGCTATCTTGAGAGAAGCCACTAGTGAAACCTATGTCCCCCATGTCTATCTTTCATCATATAAGTTTCCGATCTACTTTATTTTGCAATCTTTACTTTCCAATCTATATCATAAAATACCAAAAATATTTATATTATCTTATTATCTCTATCAGATCTCACTTTTGCAAGTGGCCGTGAAGGGATTGACAACCATTTATCGCGTTGGTTGCGAGTTTCTTGTTTGTTTGTGTAGTACAAGGGACTTATGCGGAGCCTCCTACTGGATTGATACCTTGATTCTCAAAACTGAGGGAAATACTTATGCTACTTTGCTTCATCACCCTTTCCTCTTCAAGGGAAAACCAACGTAGTGCTCAAGAGGTAGCAAGAAGGATTTTTGGCGCCGTTGCTGGGAGGTCTTCGCTCAAGTCAAGACATACCAAGTACCCATCACAAACTCATCTCCCTTGCATACATTATTTGCCATTTGCCTCTCGTTTTCCTCTCCCCCATTTCCCCTTGCCGTTTTATTCGCCCCCTCTTTCCCGTTCGCCTCTTTTCTTTCGCTTACCTCTTGTGTGCTCGTGTGTTAGATCGTTTATCATGGCTAGTCCTCTATCTGCTCCTTTGTCTCCCGAGTTTGAAGTTCTTCACTTCAAGCAAAGGCAAGGAGAAAACTTGAAAGATGCTTGGTATAGGATGATGGAATCTTATCGTAACTGCACCTTAGAGGTGAATTTTAGAATTGTTCTTTGCAATTTTATGTTGGACTAAATATATCCCATAGACAACTCTTGGATTGTGTTGCCAAAGGAAATTTTATCGAGGTTGATCCTAGTATTGTGCATGAAATCATAGAGGGAATAGTGGGAACACTATCTCAAAAAGGGGGACCACATCATACCCCAGAAGAGACACAAGTTTTTGAAAAAAATTGCGAAGTAACAATTTTTTTTACAAAATTCTTCTGAACCTCTAAAGAGTGTTAGCGGAAATCTTCACCGCATGAATATGTTGATCACCCTTTGTAATAAGCGGTTGGATTCTTTAGATCTATAAATTTCCGAGTATGAAGGGAAACATAAAGAACCTCCCGGATTCGAGCTTGACTCAGCTAAAAAAATTAAAAACCAAGGATGGCGACACTTAGATCTATTCTTGCTTTTATGCCTAGCTAGGGGCATTAAACGATAGCGCTTGTTGGGAGGCAACCCAATTTTATTTTTGTTCCTTGCCTTTGCTTCTGTTTAGTAATAAATAATTCATCTAGCCTCTGGCTAGATGTAGTTTTATGTTTTAATTAGTGTTTGTGCCAAGTAGAACCTATAGGATAGCCTCCGGTGATAGTTAATTTGATCTTGCTGAAAAACAGAAACTTCTGCATGCACGAGAGTAATTTTAATAAATCACAGAAACGTGCTTTTTAGTTGATTCTTTTTTCAGTAGATCAATAGACAAATTGCCCAGGACTTCCTATTTTTTAGGATTTTTAGAGTTCTGTAAGTATTCTAAAGTTACAGATTGCTACAGACTGTTCTGTTTTTGACAGATTCTATTTTTCGTGTGTTGTTTGCTTATTTTGATGAATCTATGGCTAGTATCGGGGGGTATGAACCATAGGGAAGTTGGAATACAGTAGGTTTAACACTAAGTGTTAATAAATAATGAGTTCATTACAGTACCTTAAGTGGTGGTTTTTCTTTCTTGCACTAACGGAGCTTATGAGATTTCCTGTTGAGTTTTGTGTTGTGAAGTTTTCAAGTTTTGGGTAAAGATTTGATAGACTATGGAATAAGGAGTGGCAAGATCCAAAGCTTGGGGATGCCCACGGTAACCCAAGATAATTCAAGGACAACCAAAAGCCTAAGCTTGGGGATGCCCCGGTGTAACGCCCCAGATCCGATGCACCAGGTGTCTGTCAGTTATTCGCCGTCGCTGCCATGTGGTTGCCATGTCGTTTGCTTGTGTGTTGCATTTTATCATGTCATCATGTGCATTGCATTGTATACGTGTTCGTCTCATGCATCCGAGCATTTTCCCCGTTGTCTGTTTTGCGATCCAGCACTCCTATGCCCTCCGGCATTCCCCTTTCGTCTCTCGTTGTGAGTGGGTGTTAAACGTTCTCGGAATGGACCGAGTCTTGCCAAGCAGCCTTGGTATAGCACCGGTAGACCGTCTGTCAAGTTTCGTGCCATTTGGAGGTCGTTTGGTACTCCAACGGTTAACCGGGTAACCGTAAAGCCCCTCTCTCTTTGCAGCCCAACACCCCTTCCAACTGGCCCAAAACCCATCTAATTCCCCTCCATGCTCTCGGTCGTTCGATCATGATCGTGTGGGCGAAAACCGCTCCTCATTTGGACTCTCCTAGCTCCCAGAAATCTATTTATAGCCCTTACCCTCCGAAATTCGCGGTACAAACCCTAGCCTCTTCCACCTCCGCGTGCCGGACATGTCCACTCCGCCGCCGGACACGTCCAGCCGCCGCGCCGGACGAATCAGCGCCCGCCACGTCGTCGTCGCCGCGCTCGCGCCCAATCCCGCATC
>NC_041391.1:407263624-407300699 GCF_002162155.2 Triticum dicoccoides | reverse complement strand
CGCCGGCGACCGGCGCCCTCGCCGCGAACCGCGCCGGGCCGCCTTGCCCCGAGCCCCTGCGGTTCGTCTCCGGCCGCCGGAGCTCGCCGGAGGAGCTCCGCACCGCACCTCCCCTCGTCCGGTGCCGCCCCTCGCCGGCCCCGCGCCTCCCCGTCGTCCCCGTCGTCGCCGGAGCTCGCCGGAGCCAGATCCGGTCGAGGTGGATGAGATCCACCAGGACGTGATCCGAACGCGCCCGCGCCCCGTCCCGGTTCCCTCCATCCCGCACGACCCCGTCCAGCTTTCCCGAGGTGAATTTGCATAAGTCCCCGAATCTGCTGCAATTTTCATGCCCTGTTCATCGCATCATATCTCTGCATCCGTAACTCCGTTTCGTGCGTGTAATATGTCAAATTGTTCGCCTCAACGAGTACATCATTTCATTCCATTGCATCATATTCATTTGAGGCCATCTTGATGCCTGAATCATCGTTATAAGAGTGCTTCATAATGTTTTCTCCTGTCTGTTATCAGAACGAGCTCTTTTGTCATTTTTGCCATGATTGATGTGTGCATCCTATGAGGTTGATGTCTTCATGTGTTTTGATCTATGCTATGTCTTCTTTACAGAGGTGCTTACCATGTATTTTTGTGATCAATGTGGTGACTAGCACAAGCATGCAAACTAGGCATCATGATGTTGCTGTTTTCAGTCCCTGTTTTGCTGTTATTTTGATGCCGTGTAAACTTGATGCTACAGAGAGATCCATGCATATTTTGAGATACTTCAGTAAGGGTGTTTTGAACATGTGGTTATTGTATATCCATTCGTGCCCTTGGTTGCAAAATGTTTCCTGGCAGATTGTTTACTTGTTATTCAATTTGGCCAAGCTTGTTGTAGTTGATCCTTGCATGCTATGGACTTGTTCTTGACTTGGTTTGTTTCACAAACATGTCTTCTTGATGATGCTATGCTTATCTTGTCATGCAATGACTTGTGGTGAGTGAATCGAGCTTGTTAAGTAGTGTACTTGATGTTGCTGTTTTGCTAGGCTGAATCTGTTATTTCGTGATGCTATATAAACATGTTGCTACTAATCATTCTATGCATAATCTGGAGATATTCTATAAACATGTTTTTATCTACATATCATCCTCTATCCATACATGCCCCTGGTAGCATTTATAGCTTGCTGTAGCTTGTTCTTATCTTGCTCCAAAGTTGCTTGATAATGTTGTTGTCAGCCTGTTTACATTAAGTTCAGTTGTTACCATGTGATTTGCTAGTGATCCATGCACCCTATGACGTTGCTCTTGCCATGCTTAGCTTCACAAACATGCCTTGTTACTGTTGGGTGCCTTGCCATGCCACGTTTTTCTCTGTAGGGAGTTGCACAAGCTCATCTACATGCATTCATAATTCTGTTCCTGCCATGTATGAATCTGTAATATAACTTGCCATGTTTACATGCGTGCCATCATATTTTCTGATCCTTTTTGGCTCATGGTCAGTAAGGGTCTTTTGATCTATGCTTTGAGTAGATTAATGCCATGCCTTTGTTTGCCATTATAAGTTCCTGTAACATGTTGATAACTTGCTCTAAACATTGCATCGTGATGTTATTTTCTGCAAAGTCTGAATTGTTGTTACTTGCAATCTTACCATGTGTGTTTGAGCATGTTCTAGTAGTTTCTAGAGATAACTCAGTGTTCATGTTTTGTTGTGCTTTATCTTTATATCATGCCCATGCCTTTTGTTATTATGTTGAGGTGCTGTAGCTTGTTGTTTTGGTGCTTGCAATATGCCTAGTTGCTGTTTTGGACAACTTGTCCTTTAAACTTGTTCCATGTGTGCGTGTTGAACCGTTGCTCCGTTTTGAGTGTGCTCTATATGAAACTTGCTTAGAATTGCATGTAGTTTCATATTATCATGTTGCATTCATGTTTTGAGGTGTTTGCTTGATGTTTGTATGCATTTTGCATCAATGCCATGTTTAGCTTGTTTTGCTCATATCTTCTAGGCCGTAGCTCCGAACTAAATGATCTTTATGTGTAACTTGACTAGAATCTAGTGTAGATCTTCTTGGTGCATCTTAACTTGATGCTTAACAACTTGAACATAAGGTTTATTCAGATCTGGACCAATTTCGAAATTTGCATACGAGGACTTACCGGAATTGTTATATGTTGTTCCCGGCCTCATTTAAACTTGCTTTGATGTGTTGCTCTTGTTTGCATCATCTCTTGCCATGAGTAGCTTCATGTAGCTTGGTCATGCATCATGCTTGTTGTGCATCATGTCTTGTTCATGTGTGGTGTGTTTACTTTGTTGTGTGCTTCTTTTCGATAGTTCCTGTTTCGTTGCGATCGTGAGGATTCGTTCGTCTACGCTTGGTTCGGCTTCATCCGCTCGTCTTCTTCATGGACTCGTTCTTCTTCCTTGCGGGATTTCAGGCAAGATGACCGCTACCCTGGATCTCATTACTATCATTGCTATGCTAGTTGCTTCATTCTATCGCTATGTTGCGCTACCTATCACCTGTTTATCAAGCCTCCCATATTGCCATGAACCTCTAACCTTTGACACCTTTCCTATGCAAACCACTGTTTGGCTATGTTACCGCTTTTGCTCAGCCCCTCTTATAGCGTTGCTAGTTGCAGGTGAAGTTGAAGATTGCTCCTTGGTGGACAGGATTTTGGTTGGGATATCACAATATCTCTTATATTATTAATGCATCTATATACTTGGTAAAGGGTGGAAGACTCGGCCTTATGCCTGGTGTTTTGTTCCACTCTTGCCGCCCTAGTTTCCGTCATACCGGTGTTATGTTCCCGGATTTTGCGTTCCTTATGCGGTCGGGTGATTTATGAGACCCCCTTGACAGTTCGCTTTGAATAAAACTCCTCCAGCAAGGCCCAACCTTGGTTTTACCATTTGCCTCACCTAGCCCTTTTTTCCCTTGGGAGTCGCGCTCTCGAGGGTCATCTTTATTTTACCCCCCCGGGCCAGTGCTTGTCTAAGTGTTGGTCCAAACTGAGCGATGTTCGGCGCCCCCTGGGCAACCAGGGTCTATGCCAACCCGACGTTTGGCTCATCCGGTGTGCCCTGAGAACGAGATATGTGCAGCTCCTATCGGGATTTGTCGGCACAGCGGGAGGCTTTGCTGGTCTTGTTTTACCATTATCGAAATGTCTTGTAAACCGGGATTCCGAGTCTGATCGGGTCTTCCTGGGAGAAGGTCTATTCCTTCGTTGATCGCGAGAGCTTGTCATGGGCTAAGTTGGGACACCCCTGCAGGGTATAATCTTTCGAAAGCCGTGCCTGCGGTTATAGGCAGATGGGAATTTGTTAATGTCCGGTTGTAGATAACTTGACACCAGTTACGTATTAAAACGCATCAACCGCGTGTGTAGCCGTGATGGCCTCTTTTCGGCGGAGTCCGGGAGGTGAACACGGTTTCTGGGTTATGTTTGACGTAAGTAGGAGTTCAGGATCACTTCTTGATCATTGTTAGCTTCACGTCCGTTCCTTTTCCTCTGTTCTCGCTCTTATTTGCATATGTTAGCCACCATATATGCTTAGTCGCTGCTGCAGCCTCACCACTTTACCCCTTCCTTACCCTTTAAGCTTTGCTAGTCTTGATACCCATGGTAATGGGATTGCCGAGTCCTTGTGGCTCACAGATTACTACAACAACAGTTGCAGGTACAGGTTATGCGATGATCATGACGCGAGAGCGATGTTTGCTTGCGTTGAGTTCTTCTTCTGCTTCTTCTTCGATCAGGGGATAGGTTCCAGGTCGGCAGCCTGGGCTAGCAGGGTGGATGTCATTTGAGTTTCTGTTTGTGTTTCATCCGTAGTCGGATGATGCTCTTTGTATTGTGATGTTGTATTCTTGTGGCATTGTATGCCTCTTGTATGTATCCCCATCTATTATGTAATGTTGATGTAATGATATCCACCTTGCAAAAGCGTTTCAATATGCGGGTCTATCCTTGGTGGGACCTTCGAGCTCCTTATGGATAGGGTCGCATATTGGGCGTGACAAGTTGGTATCAGAGCCTCGACCAACCCAAGGAGCCCCCTTGATTGATCGTGTAGTTTGGTCGTTGTTGAGTCTAGAAGAAAACTGTTTTCAGAGTCTAGTTATATCGGAGAGTAGGAATTCTTTTTACTCCTCTGCCCCTTCGTCGCTCTGGTGAGGAATCTTGACGTAGGTGTTTTGAATTACTTCTCTTCCCCTTCAAATTTTCTTTAGGATCACGCAGTTGGTTTTTCGATCGTTGGTTCTCAGCTCTTTTTATCCGGTGCATTTCTCATCAAGTCGACTCGACCCTCTTCATCTTTGAGTTCAATCCTCAGTTGTTTTCTTTTCCCACCCGCCCTCCCTGTTCTTCTTTTCAGAACCGGAGTTCGTAATCGAGTATCCTTTCTACTCGTGTGATGTCTTTGTTTTCTTTCCTCAATGTTTTCAATCGATGTTTTCTCTTCAAGATATTCGTCGATTTCCCCTTCCAAGTTGCCTTTGTTTTCCCGCCCTCCCACCCTTTTTCTTCCCGGAGTCTGACTCTCTCTCGACCATCTATTCCATTCATGTGGAGCCTCTTCAGTCTTCCTATATCATTTCAACCGGTGAATTCTCGTCTCGTTCGTCATTCTTCATCTCTTCTCTGGTGGACTCAATTCATGTTTTTCGGGTTGATCTCATTCTTTCCCTCGGCTCAAGTGTTTTCCCTGCTCGTTCGTCTCTCGCCAATTTATCCTTCCGAAGTGTTCAAGACATCTCAGGAGATTCGTCTGTGTTTGAATTAATTCGAGGTTGTCACCTCATTCAAATATTTCAATTGTTCCGGTGCATCATCTATCTGTTCAACAATCCTTTCCAACGGTGTTCTATTTTAGTGGGCCCTAACCCACAGGTCTTTTTCCAGGATCTTACCTGACTCTTCTAATTATTCCGGAGCCATTCCTAATTCTTTTTAAGTGTGACGTAAGAATGGATTCCATCAGTCACATGCCTTGTCAAGATCGTTTTCAAATTCTTTTCATTGTTGGCTCAACCTCTTTGCTTTCCCTTCTTCCGGAGTTTCTCAACAATTTCGGTGGTGTTTCTCGTCATCTTTCACACCTTTGAAGACCGAAGAAGAGTTTTCCTCTAAATCTTGTTCATTCTCTCGAAGTTCCGTGGTTCTAGCTCCATATTATCCTCTCAAATTATTCCATTTGCCAGTTATTCTTTTCTTACCCATCCGGAGTCTTTCAGGAGTTGATTTCTGTTTCTTTTCACCGGAGGCCATCGTTCCAGAAGAATTCTTCGCCCTCATCATTCCAGTTATCGTTCTCTATTTATCCCGGTGCTTCATTCAAGTGTTCTTTAATCAGCTCGAGCTCTTCTAGTTCTCTTGTATCTAAATCCCCTCGAGCATATTTGTTCTTCTAATTCTTCCCGGTGATTCAGTCTCTCTTTCGTCAGTCATTTTCGAATTGTTACGGCGGTTCATTCAGATTCTTTTCCTTTGTTATCGTATTAATCCTTTCGTTCTTTTCAATCCTACCGGTGGTCCATGAAGACCTTCTCAAGTTTGCGATATGTCACTTCTCAATCCTTTTCAGGAAGAATAAGTAATATGCAAAAATCCATTGTTTCTCATCAATTTAATTTGATGAAGGATAAGCATACAATAAATCTTATTCTTATTTCATCCAAGTGATTAATCCTTTTTCTTCGGAGTTTGTTCTTGTTGAATAAATTCTAGTTCCAAGTGTCTTCATCTTTTCTTTTCCAGAGTTCAATTTCCTCGGCCATTTTGTCGGAACCTCCATCTAAATCATCGCAAGGCTCATCTTATTCTTACATACTTCATTCCATCTCATCATATTTTTGTCACCGGAGTTCTTCATGGTGGTTCGTCATGATTTAATTCATTCTTCAAGAGTTCATCAAGTTTTTGTTGGTGGAGTTCAAGTATCTTTTCTTCTCGCGTCTCGAAGTGCAAGTAATTCTTCATTTTCTTTTGAATTGGAGTTTTGCATTTCTTCGTTCTTCTCAGATATTCAAATCCGTTCAACCCTTCCTTCTAAGTTCATTTCATTTCATTCTTTTAATTCTTCCGGAGGCTTAGCGTTGTTCATCTCGTCAAGTGTCATCCCATCTTGTGAAGCTCATGTTCTATTCCTCCATGTTTCAGTCGGTGTGCTGCCTAAATCCTTTTAGTCTTATTCGTTTCTTATCTCGTTCTAACCGGAGTGGTTTCATAGTCTATCTGATTCCGTGAGCTTTCGATTCTCGTAATTGTCGTCATTCCCCTCTTCTTCTCGAGTGCTCTCGATTCTTTGTTTCTTCTCTTGAGTTCTTGTTTCACCTCTTCCTCTTTCTCTTCCGTCTCGGTCCTAAAATCTAGGGATGAGATCTCTTGTTAGTGGAGGAGTGTTGTAACGCCCCAGATCCGATGCGCCAGGTGTCTGTTAGTTATTCGCCGTCGCTTCCATGTGGTTGCCATGTCGTTTTCTTGTGTGTTGCATTTTATCATGTCATCATGTGCATTGCATTGCATACATGTTCGTCTCATGCATCCGAGCATTTTCCCCGTTGTCCGTTTTGCGATCCGGCACTCCTATGCCCTCCGGCGTTCCCCTTTCGTCTCTCGTTGTGAGTGGGTGTTAAACGTTCTCGGAATGGATCGAATCTTGCCAAGCGGCCTTGGTATAGCACCGGTAGACCGCCTGTCAAGTTTCGTGCCATTTGGAGGTCGTTTGGTACTCCAACGGTTAACCGGGTAACCGTAAAGCCCCTCTCTCTTTGCAGCCCAAAACCCATCTAACTCTCCTCCATGCTCTCGGTCGTTCGATCACGATCGTGTGGGCGAAAACCGCTCCTCATTTGGACTCTCCTAGCTCCTAGAAATCTATTTATAGCCCTTCCCCTTCGAAATTCGCGGTACAAACCCTAGCCTCTTCCACCTCCGCGCGCCGGACATGTCCACTCCGCCGCCGGACACGTCCAGCCGCCGCGCCGGACGAATCAGCGCCCGCCACGTCGTCGTCGCCGCGCCCACGCCCAATCCCGCATCGCCACGTGTCGCCGCCGCCATCCCACCGCGCGCCGCCGCCCAGGGCCGAACCGGGCCGCGCCGGGCCCGTCCCTCGCCGCCGGCGCCGCCATCCGCCCGAGCTTCCCTCGCCGCCTTCGCTCCTCGCCGGCGTCCCGCTCGCCGGAATGCTCCGCCACCGCCCGACCGACCTCCGCCGCTGTCCTCCGGCGCCCCGCCGCCGCCCCGCGCCGAACTCCCTCGGCCGCCGCCGTTGCGCGCCTCCGCGCCTCCCCGCGCCGCCACCGCTCGCCTCGCCGGCGACCGGCGCCCTCGCCGCGAACCGCGCCGGGCCGCCTCTCCCCGAGCCCCTGCGGTTCGTCTCCGGCCGCCGGAGCTCGTCGGAGGAGCTCCGCGCCGCGCCTCCCCTCGTCCGGTGCCACCCCTCGCCGGCCCCGCGCCTCCCCGTCGTCCCCGTCGTCGCCGGAGCTCGCCGGAGCTTCGCCGGAGCCAGATCCGGTCCGGGTGGATGAGATCCACCAGGACATGATCCACACGCGCCCGCGCCCCGTCCCGGTTCCCTCCATCCCGCACGACCCCGTCCAGCTTTCCTGAGGTGGATTTGCCTAAGTCCCCGAATCTGATGTAATTTTCATGCCCTGTTCATCGCATCATATCTCTGCATCCGTAACTTCGTTTCGTGCGTGTAATATGTCAAATTGTTCGTCTCAATGAGTACATCATTTAATTCCATTGCACCATATTCATTTGAGGCCATCTTGATGCCTGAATCATCGTTGTAAGAGTGCTTCATAATATTTTCTGCTGTCTGTTATCAAAACGAGCTCTTTTGTCATTTTTGCCATGATTGATGTGTGCATCCTATGAGATTGATGTCTTCATGTGTTTTGATCTATGCTATGTCTTCTTTACAGAGGTGCTTACCATGTATTTTTGTGATCAATGTGGTGACTAGCACAAGCATGCAAACTAGGCATCGTGATGTTGCTGTTTTCAGTCTCTGTTCTGCTGTTATTTTGATGCGATGTAAACTTGATGCTACAGAGAGAGCCATGCATATTGTGAGATACTTCAGTAAGGGTGTTTTGAACATGTGGTTATTGTCTATCAGTTCTTGCCCTTGTTTGCAATTATGGAGTAGCCTAGAATGTCATTTTCGTGCTCTACTTTTGCTTCAAAATGTTTCCTGGCAGATTGTTTACTTGTTATTCAATTTGGCCAAGCTTGTTGTAGTTGATCCTTGCATGCTATGGACTTGTTCTTGACTTGGTTTGTTTCACAAACATGTCTTCTTGATGATGCTATGCTTATCTTGTCATGCAATGACTTGTGGTGAGTGAATCGAGCTTGTTAAGTAGTGTACTTGATGTTGCTGTTTTGCTAGGCTGAATCTGTTATTTCGTGATGCTATATAAACATGTTGCTACTAATCATTCTATGCATAATCTGGAGATGTTCTGTAAACATGTTTTGATCTACATATCATCCTCTATCCATACATGCCCCTGGTAGCATTTATAGCTTGCTGTAGCTTGTTCTTATCTTGCTCCAAAGTTGCTTGATAATGTTGTTGTCAGCCTGTTTACATTAAGTTCAGTTGTTACCATGTGTTTTGCTAGTGAGCCATGCACCCTATGAGCTTGCTCTTCCCATGCTTAGCTTCACAAACATGCCTTCTTACTATTGGGTGCCTTGCCATGCCATGTTTTGCTCTGTAGGGAGTTGCACAAGCTCATCTACATGCCTTCATAATTCTGTTCCTGCCATGTATGAATCTGTAATATAACTTGCCATGTTTACATGCGTGCCATCATATTTTCTGATCCTTTTTGGCTCATGGTCAGTAAGGGTCTTTTGATCTATGATTTGAGTAGATTAATGCCATGCCTTTGTTTGCCACTATAAGTTCCTGTAACATGTCGATAACTTGATCTAAACATTGCATCGTGATGTTATTTTCTGCAAAGTCTGAATTGTTGTTACTTGCAATCTTACCATGTGTGTTTGAGCATGTTCTAGTAGTTTCTGGAGATAGCTCAGTGTTCATGTTTTGTTGTGCTTTATCTGTACATGATGCCCATGCCTTTTGTTATTATGTTGAGGTGCTGTAGCTTCTTGTTTTGGTGCTTGCAATATGCCTAGTTGCTGTTTTGGACAGCTTGTCCTTTAAACTTGTTCCATGTGTGCGTGTTGAACCTTTGCTCCGTTTTGAGTGTGCTCTATATGAAACTTGCTTAGAATTGCATGTAGTTTAATATTATCATGTTGCATTCATGTTTTGAGGTGTTTTCTTGATGTTTGTATGAATTTTGCATCAATGCCATGTTTAGCTTGTTTTGCTCATATCTTCTAGGCCGTAGCTCCGAACTAAATGATCTTTATGTGTAACTTGACTAGAATCTAGTGTAGATCTTCTTGGTGCATCTTAACTTGATGCTTAACAACTTGAACATAAGGTTTATTCAGATCTGGACCAATTTTGAAATTTGCATATGAGGACTTACCAGAATTGTTATATGTTGTTCCCGGCCTCATTTAAACTTGCTTTGATGTGTTGCTCTTGTTTGCATCATCTCTTGCCATGAGTAGCTTCATGTAGCTTGGTCATGCATCATGCTTGTTGTGCATCATGTCTTGTTCATGTGTGGTGTGTTTACTTTGTTGTGTGCTTCTTTTCGATAGTTCCTGTTTCGTTGCGATCGTGAGGATTCGTTCGTCTACGCTTGGTTTGGCTTCATCCGTTCGTCTTCCTCATGGACTCGTTCTTCTTCCTTGCGGGATTTCAGGCAAGATGACCGCTACCCTGGATCTCATTACTATCATTGCTATGCTAGTTGCTTCATTCTATCGCTATGTTGCGCTACCTATCACCTGTTTATCAAGCCTCCCATATTGCCATGAACCTCTAACCTCTGACACCTTTCCTATGCAAACCACTGTTTGGCTATGTTACCGCTTTTGCTCAGCCCCTCTTATAGCGTTGCTAGTTCCAGGTGAAGTTGAAGATTGCTCCTTGGTGGACAGGATTTTGGTTGGGATATCACAATATCTCTTATATTATTAATGCATCTATATACTTGGTAAAGGGTGGAAGACTCGGCCTTATGCCTGGTGTTTTGTTCCACTCTTGCCGGCCTAGTTTCCGTCATACCGGTGTTATGTTCCCGGATTTTGCGTTCCTTACGCGGTCGGGTGATTTATGGGACCCCCTTGACAGTTCGCTTTGAATAAAACTCCTCCAGCAAGGCCCAACCTTGGTTTTACCATTTGCCTCACCTAGCCCTTTTTTCCCTTGGGAGTCGCGCTCTCGAGGGTCATCTTTATTTTACCCCCCCGGGCCAGTGCTTGTCTAAGTGTTGGTCCAAACTGAGCGATGTCCGGCGCCCCCTGGGCAACTAGGGTCTATGCCAACCCGACGTCTGGCTCATCCGGTGTGCCCTGAGAACGAGATATGTGCAGCTCCTATCGGGATTTGTCGGCACAGTGGGAGGCTTTGCTGGTCTTGTTTTACCATTGTCGAAATGTCTTGTAAACCGGGATTCCGAGTCTGATCGGGTCTTCCTGGGAGAAGGTCTATTCCTTCGTTGATCGCGAGAGCTTGTCATGGGCTAAGTTGGGACACCCCTGCAGGGTATACTCTTTCGAAAGCCGTGCCTGCAGTTATAGGCAGATGGGAATTTGTTAATGTCCGGTTGAAGATAACTTGACACCAGATCCGTATTAAAATGCATCAACCGCGTGTGTAGCCGTGATGGCCTCTTCTCGGCGGAGTCCGGGAGGTGAACACGGTTTCTGGGTTATGTTTGACGTAAGTAGGAGTTCAGGATCACTTCTTGATCATTGTTAGCTTCACGTCCGTTCCTTTTGCTCTCTTCTCACTCTTATTTGCGTATGTTAGCCACCATATATGCTTAGTCGCTGCTGCAGCCTCACCACTTTACCCCTTCCTTACCCTTTAAGCTTTGCTAGTCTTGATACCCATGGTAATGGGATTGCTGAGTCCTCGTGGCTCATAGATTACTACAACAACAGTTGCAGGTACAGGTTATGCGATGATCATGACGCGAGAGCGATGTTTGCTTGCGTTGAGTTCTTCTTCTGCTTCTTCTTCGATCAGGGGATAGGTTCCAGGTCGGCAGCCTGGGCTAGCAGGGTGGATGTCGTTTGAGTTTCTGTTTGTGTTTCATCCGTAGTCGGATGATGCTCTTTGTATTGTGATGTTGTATTCTTGTGGCATTGTATGCCTCTTGTATGTATCCCCATCTATTATGTAATGTTGATGTAATGATATCCACCTTGCAAAAGCGTTTCAATATGCGGGTCTATCCTTGGTGGGACCTTCGAGTTCCTTTTGGATAGGGTCGCATATTGGGCGTGACACCCGGAAGGCATCCCCTCTTTCGTCTTCGTCTATCGGTAACTTTACTTGGAGCTATATTTTTATTCGCCACATGATATGTGTTTTGCTTGGAGCGTCTTGTATGATATGAGTCTTTGATTTTTAGTTTACCATAGTCATACTTGCTGTACACACCTTTTGGGAGAGACACACATGATTTGGAATTTATTAGAATACTCTATGTGCTTCACTTATATCTTTTGAGCTAGATAATTTTTGCTCTAGTGCTTCATAATAATACTTATATCTTTTTAGAGCACGGCGGTGGTTTTATTTTGTAGAAATTTTTGATCTCTCATGCTTCACTTATATTATTTTGACAGTCTTTTAGAAAAACATGGTATTTGCATATAAAATTGGTCCTAGAATGATGGGCATCCAAGTTGGGTATAATAAAAACTATCATAGGAAGTGAATTGGATGCTATGATCAATTTGATGCTTGATAATTGTTTTGATATATAGAGGTGGTGATATTAGAGTCTTGCTAGTTGGGTAATTATGAAATTGAGAAATACTTGTGTTGAAGTTGGCAAGTCCCATAGCATGCACGTATGGTAAAAGTTGTGCAACAAATTTGTTGCATGAGGTGCTCTTTTGATTGCCTTCCTTATGTGTGGAGGTCGGGATCACGCGATGGTTAACTCCTACCAACCCTTCCCTTAGGAGAATGCGTAGTAGTACTTTGCTTCGAGGACTAACAAAACTTTTGCAATAAGTATATGAGTTCTTTATGACTAATGTGAGTCCATGGATTATACACACTCTTACCCTTCCATCATTGGTAGCCTCTTCGGTACCGTGCATTGCCCTTTCTCACCTTGAGAGTTGGTGCAAACTTCGCCGGTGCATCCAAAACCCATGATACGATACACTCTATCACACATAAACCTCTTTATATCTTCCTCAAAACAGCCACCATACCTACCTATTATGGCATTTCCATAGCCATTCCGAGATATATTGCCATGCAACTTTCCACCGTTCCGTTTATTATGACACGTTCCATCATTGTCATATTGCTTTTGCATGATCATGTAGTTGACATCGTATTTGTGGCAAAGCCACCATGCATAATTTTTCATACATGTCACTCCTGATTCATTGCATTTCCCGGTACACCGCCGGAGGCATTCATATAGAGTCATATTTGTTCTAGTATCGAGTTGTAATTCATGAGTTGTAAATAAATAGAAGTGTGATGATCATCATTATTAGAGCTTTGTCCTGAATAAAAAAAAGAGAAAGGCCAAATAAAAAAAAGAAAAGGCCAAAAAAGGAAGGCCCAAAAAGAGGAAAAAAGAGAAAATAAAAAGGGGACAATGTTACTATCTTTTTCCACACTTGTGCTTCAGAGTAGCACCATGTTCTTCATATAGAGCGTCTCGTATGTTGTCACTTCCATATACTAGTGGGAATTTTTCATTATAGAACTTGGCTTGTATATTCCAAAGATGGGCTTCCTCAAAATGCCCTAGGTCTTCGTGAGCAAACAAGTTGGATACACACTCACTTAGTTTCTTTTGTTGAGCTTTCATACATTTATAGCTCTAGTGCATCCGTTGCATGGCAATCCCTACTCATGTTGACATCAATTGATGGGCATCTCCATAGCCCGTTGATTAGCCTCATCAATGTGAGACTTTCTCCTTTTTTTTCTTCTCCACACAACCTCCATCATCATATTCTATTCCACCCATAGTGCTATATCCATGGCTCACGCTCATGTATTGCGTGAGAGTTGAAAAAAGATGAAGCGCGTTAAAAAGTATGAACCAATTGCTTGGCTGAAACCGAGGTTGTGCATGAGGGGAGTATTTTGTGTGATGAAAATGAAACATAGCCTAACTATATGATTTTGTAGGGATAAACTTTCTTTAGCCATGTTATTTTGAGAAGACATGATTGCTTTGTTAGTATGCTTGAAGTATTACTATTTGTTATGTCAATATGAACTTTTGTCTCGAATCATTTGGATCTGAACATTCATGCCACAATAAAGAAAATTACATTGAGAATCATGCTAGGTAGCATTCCACATCAAAAATTCTATTTTTATCATTTACCTACTCGAGGACCTGCAGGAATTAAGCTTGGAGATGCTTGATACGTCTCCAACGTATCTATAATTTCTGATTGTTCCATGCTATTATATTATCCGTTTTGGATGTTTATGGGCTTTACTTTACACTTTTATATCATTTTTGGGACTGACCTACTAACCGGAGGCCCAGCCCGAATTACTGTTTTTTTGCCTATTTCAGTGTTTCGAAGAAAAGGAATATCAAACGGAGTCCAAACAGAATGAAACCTTCGGGAGCGATCTTTTTGGAATAAACGCAATCCAGGAGACTTGGAGTGGACGTCAAGAAGCAGCCGAGGCGGCCACAAGGGTGCTTGGCGCGCCCTAGGGGGGTGGGCGCGTCCCCACCCTCGTGGCTCCCCTGAATGACCTCCTTCGCCTATATATACTTGCATACCCTGAAAATATCGAGGAGCACCACAAAACCGTATTTCCACCACCGCAACCTTTTGTATCCACGAGATCCCATCTTGGGGCCTTTTCCAGCGCTCGCCGGAGGGGGAATCAACCACGGAGGGCTTCTACATCATCGCCAAGGCCCCTCCGATGAGTTGTGAGTAGTTTACCACAGACCTTCGGGTCCATAGTTATTAGCTAGATAGCTTCTTCTCTCTCTTTGAATCTCAATACAAAGTTCTCGATCTTCTTGGAGATCTATTCGATGTAACTCTTTTTGTGGTGTGTTTGTCGAGATCCGATGAATTCTGGGTTTATGATCAAGTTTATCTATGAGAAATATTTGAATCTCCTCTGAATTCTTTTATGTATGATTGGTTATCCTTGCAAGTCTCTTCGAATTATCAGTTTGGTTTGGCCTACTATATTGATCTTTCTTGCAATGGGAGAAGTGCTTAGCTTTGGGTTCAATCTTGCGGTGTCCTTTCCCAGTGACAGCAGGGGCAGCAAGGCACGTATTGTATTGTTGCCATCGAGGATAAAAAGATGGGGTTTATATCATATTGTTTGAGTTTATCCCACTACATCATGTCATCTTTTGCCTAATGCGTTACTCTGTTCTTATGAACTTAATACTCTAGATGCATGCTGGATAGCGGTCGATGTGTGGAGTAGTAGTAGTAGATGCAGGCAGGAGTCGGTCTACTTGTCCCAGACGTGATGCCTATATACATGATCATGCCTAGATAATCTCATAACTATGCACTTTTCTATCAATTGGTCGACGGTAACTTGTTCACCCACCGTAATACTTATGCTATCTTGAGAGAAGCCACTAGTGAAACCTATGCCCCCCGGGTCTATCTTTCATCATATAAGTTTCCGATCTACTTTATTTTGCAATCTTTACTTTCCAATTTATATCATAAAATACCAAAAATATTTATCTTATCTTATTATCTCTATCAGATCTCACTTTTGCAAGTGGCCGTGAAGGGATTGACAACCCCTTTATCGCGTTGGTTGTGAGGGTCTTGTTTGTTTGTGTAGGTACGAGGGACTTGTGAGGAGCCTCCTACTGGATTGATACCTTGGTTCTCAAAACTGAGGGAAATACTTACGCTACTTTTCTGCATCACCCTTTCCTCTTCAAAGGAAAACCAACGGAGTGCTCAATAGGTAGCATACTCCTTACTTGTGCACGGGTAGTTGTAGCCACGCCTGTGGCCGGGCCCGACAGGATAGCAGAAGACAAAACACAAGACTATAAACACAGTAATCAAGTCAAAGAACAAGGAGTGGAAGACAAGCTGGACCTGCCCTGGCAACAACCTTGACAGGACGGCTTGCGTAGCCCCGGCAACCTCCTTGCCGGGATGACCTGCGAAGCACCAACAAGGCCATCACCCTTGAAGTCTGGGAGCTTTGACACCATCAGCAACGTCAAAACCAACGCTCAAGGGGCGCGTGAAAAGTAGCATGCAGATCTTTGTGAAGATTGATAGCCTACGGGTCCACGTGGGACCAGAAGACGAAGACCCCTGGCAAGATCTTTGCCGGGGACGACTGCGAGGCCCCTGACAAGCCTTGTCGGGTACGATTGTTGGGCCTCGGCCAGGCCCGCGCCCGGCAAGGATTTTCCACCTCACCACCACTCCAGTGCGACGACCAGCGTGCCAACTAAGCAGGAGCCCGCGTGGCGGCATGCAGATCTTCGTGGAGGCTCTACCACCGCGCCAACACTGCAGCTAGCTAGCCAGCGTGGCACTGCATGCCTCGTCATCCTGGACGCGTGTCAAAGCAAGGAGGGGCGGCGACAGATGGGACGGCTTCTGTTGCCGTCCCCGATAAAGTAAGAGGGCACATAGGTAGCGCATTTAATGCGTTTGTCCTATGGTGCCAAGCGATAAGGTCATACACTGTAGCTTGCTTTCCACCTCCTCTGTGCCACTGTGGCCACCCCTTTTTCGTATAAAAGGATGCCCGAGGCGTACTGAGAGAGGATTCATACTTTTTGGACTGGGCATGCACCGCAGCTAGTTCAAGAACTGAAGAACACTAATATACCCACAAGCAGGACTAGGGTTTTACACATCTTTGCAGCCCGAACCTGGGTAAAATCCCCCTTTGTGCTGACTGCTAGACCCGCTCTTCATGCAACTCCTCTCCCCGCCAACTGTAGAAGGGATCGCCTTGATCCCATAGGTGTTCGTTTCCCGACACCTTTGGAGCGCCAGGTAGGGGCGTTAGTTGTGAGAATCTGGTCTATTAGTTAGTGCAACAGTTTCTTCATCGCCATGGCTCCGAAGAAGAAGACGATCGTAGCGGTCAGTTCGCCCAGAGCCACTCCGCCCGTGCCATCACAGATGAGCGACGTTGCAGATGCCGGTGGCGGAGGGGATCAAGATCGTCCATGCCACCCTGATATGAGAAGCCGGGCGAGCGGTGTCGTTTGCAGCCGCAACAACGATCCACGCGGCAACAAAAAGCTAAGTCACACTAAACCTTGGGTAATTCCCTTTTTGTAAGGTTATTTTCCTTGAATGGTCTTGGTCTTTGTATGGAAAACCTGCATGCGAAGGAACCCTGCCACTATTGGCTGCGCCCTTGTTCTGTTTCGAGTCCGCTCAATTGCTCAAGTGGTTGTGCCAAGAACGACAATGTGGCTTGCCCGGCAGCGACACCCCCAACACTACAAAAAAAGACACATCTCTGACATTTTGGGCCGAACGATTTTTTTTTCCTGTCATACTTATGACACTTCTATGACGATAATTGTGACAAAACCCGGTATCATCATAGATGTGGTGGGCTCCTACTTCTATGACAAAAACTCATGACAAAAAATGGGCTTTTCATCCTGGGCGGGCCAAAGACGCAGATGCATGACATTCTTTGGGCCATCCATGACGGAAAAAACCATGGTAGAAGCGAGGGCGAGGAAAATATCGGGGAGTTCCCAGTTACGGTGGGTGGTCGGGGGCCGAGCGATGCACATTTCTCTCATACCGTACGCGCGTGCGTGCGGGGCGTTGGGCTCTAACTGAACCCTAGCGAGGCATCGCCTAACTGAACCTGAGCGATTGCACTGCAGGCTACACATTACTGAACCCGAGCAATCGAGCGATTCCTTTGCTACTGCTGCTAACTAAAGCTGATCGATGCTGCCTCTGGATGAACACTGAGCGTTGCTGGGGGGGGGTGGATGAATAGTGAGCATTGCTGGGGGGTTTGGATGAACAGTTCCTGGTGGGGATGGATGAACAGGACCCCGTGGTGTTGCCTCTGGATGAACAGGACCCCGATCGATCGAGCCGGTTAGGGATGGATGAACAGGACCCCGTGGAGGGCTGGATGAACAGGACGACCCCGTGGAGGGTTGGTTGAATAGTAGCTGGTGGAGGGCTGGATGAACAGTAGCCCGTGGAGGGGTGGTTGAACAGGAGCCTGTGGAGAGGGCTGGTTGAACAGTAGCCGATGGAGTAGCGCGCGATGGAGGCTGGATGAATAGGAGCCCGTGGATGAACAGTCGCAGGTGGAGGCTGGAGGAGGTCATTGGTGAATGAACAGTAGCCCGTGGAGGCTGGAGGAGGTCGACGGTGGAGATGAGCAGTATTCTGTGGTGTCCCATTTTGCGGTACGCCACACCCCTCCCGATGAACAGGATCCCCGTTTCGACCATAGCGCTCCAACACCTCCGTTTCCTCCATTTTGTGGTACGCCACACCCCTCCCGATCAACAGGACCCCGTTTCAACTGTAGGAGGTCCAACAGAAGTCCGTTTCCTTTGTTTTGTGGTACGCCAGACCCCTCCCGATGAACAAGATCCCATTTCAAACGTGGCCGGTCGAACACAAGGCCATTTCCTCTGTTCTATGGTACGCCAGGCCTTGTTTCCATCGGCTGTTCCATCCAAACCGGTTGGCTCCCACGCGTTCCGTTGCCTCCTGATGAACACGACGCATTCCGTTGCCCTCCATGAACACGACGATGATGCAGTTTTTCCGTTCCGACCCAGCCATGTACACGAGCCCTGGCCATACGTATGCACGAGTAGGCGTTCGAGACCCCGACCGTATGTACGTACGTGGCCGTATTTTCTTTCTTGCACACTGGCAGCTGTACGTACGTGTACATGATAAGTATGTACGTACACATTCGCGACCAGAATGACAACGCGACGTACGCGTCGACCAGGTGGGTCCCGACTGTCAGGCACTCCCTTGCGTGCGAAGATGTAGCTGGTGGGTCCCAACAGTCAGGGGGCGAATTGTTTTTTTGCCCAGACGCACTTCCTTGCGTGCAAAGATGTAGCTGGTGGGTCCCAGCAGTCAGGTGGGAAACTTTTTTTCGTGAAATACGGTGGCCCGTCCGGTGGGTCCCCACTATCAGGTGGAGGAATAATTATTTTGCGCGTAATAAGGAGGCACTTCCTTGCGGCTGCCGTGGACCCAACTGCTAGCCTCTCCATGTACAGTACTCTTCCGATGGAAGTCGGTCGTTGACCACATGGACCATGCCGCGCCGAGAGCACCACGGCGGTGGATGACGGCGAGGGCTAGGAAGGGAACAACGCAGCGCCGGGGAAGACGTGGCAGTGGATGCCCACGTGGAGAGGAGTACGAGGGTTCACTGGTTCGGCTGCGGTCGCTGCAGAATAACAGGGGGTGTGGGTGAGTGGAGGGATGGCCTGGCCAGCGGCGGGAGTAGTAGGAGGCAGTGTGGCCTCCACGGCAGCACAATCAGCCACGGGAGGCAGGAGCAGGCGGCACGACCGGCGCTGCTTTGGGCGGTTGGAGCAAGAAGACCAGAGGTTGAAGAAGCACTACGGCCGTTGGATGGACATCGTACGGTCACTTGAGCTGGAATCATGCATATTGACTAAGTTGACAAAGCCCTCCGTCCCCGTCAACTTAGTAGGCCCACAAGTCAGCCTCCCACTATACTGAGTCCCAGCTAGCAGGGGGAGTATTCATTTTTTGTTTGTGTAATAAGGAGGCACTTCCTTGCGTGCGAAGATATAGCAGCCCAACAGGCCTGACAAATCTCAAAAAAACTGGGCTAGCCATTTTCAGAAAGAAAAAAAACTACTGGGCTGGTCTGTGGTAAACATAAAAGAAAAGGATGTCTAGACAGGCCAGAGTGCCCCGCACAGCCCAGTTGACACCCTGCTTCCGTCTCAAAAACAAAGTTGATAAATGCCAATCCAATCATGGCGATTCATAAAAGTTCCACTACAATTTCCAAACTTTGAAAAATGCGACTGCAATTTTTTGCAAAATTTGAAAAACGCCACTGCAATTTGCAAACTTTGAAAAACGCCACTCCAGACTTCAAAAAATGCCACTGGAAATTGCATGAAATGGCATTTTGCAAAGTTTGGAAATTGCAGTGGCATTTCTCGGAAACACGAGATTTGGAGTGGCATTTATCAAATTAACCCAAAACAAAAATAACCGGGCGAGCTGCTGGGTCCCTGGTGTCAGCCGCTCGTTGTGCAATTCTCTCGTTTATTGACTACATTGATAATGGCATGGGACCCAGATGTCAAAAATCCATTAGGAGGAGCCATTTTTTTATTGGCTTGAAATAAGGAGGCACTTGCTTGCGTACTGCCATGACCTTGGCGGGTCCCTGCTGTCATCCTCTCCACGTACAATCATCTCCTGATTGTGTACGTGTCAACTTGGTAGGCCCACAAGTCAGCCTCTAAACCCGTGGAGGACAAATACAACCCATTTAAAAAAAATAACAGCCCATTCCATACGTTCAAATGGAAAGTTCAACATCCAGAGCAAAGTAACAGGTCTGATCCACATATAGAGTACTAAACTTCCACGTTGACAACCATCATAGCCAAGTTAACTATCTACTCCCACTAATACTCTAGTAGCGTACAAGTACTAACTTACTCTTAGCTAACTAGATGATGCTGGCCTCCATCTGCGGTACACGCTAAACACCGGCACCGGCGTCCTCCGCCTCGCCTCGGACTTGCCAGAGGTGCGATAGGGCACGTTAGCCCTTTCCATGCGGACGTGGTCCACCGAAGCTTCGACTTCTAAGCGAGAAACCCACTTGACGAGCTGGTAGTAAAAATTGGCGTCACGAATGCGTGTGCGCCCGACAGCCTCTAGGGCTATTTGCTGGGCTCCGGCCTCCATGTAGTCGGCCCAGTTGCGGGCGCTCTGCTCCATGTCCCGCTGGCGGCGCAAATCGGTGATACGCTGCTCCTCTGACAGGCGGTCGCGCTCTAACAACTCCTGCTCCTCCGCCAGGCGGTCATGCTCCAACAAGTCCTCGGTCTCCGCATTGCCATCTAAAGACCGATAGAATGCCTCCTCCCTCCGTCTGCTTTCAGGTGAAAAACCGAACACTAGTTCTGGCGGTGACCGCCTCCGGCCTCGCCTATCACGGACGGGCGGGGGCATGGCAGACGTGGCGAGAGCGAGGATAAGTGGCGTGCAACGTCGGGCCGGTGGGGGCTTATGAGGATAGGGCGAGTTGGGTCACGGTGCCACCGGAGAAGGCCAGGAAACAATACTTATAGGCGGAAGGTAGCGCGACGGTCATCGGAATTCAATGCATAAGTAGGCATGGCTTAACGGGCCAGCTTGACGTGGAAAACTAGAGAAACTGAAATTATGACTGTGCCGTCCCGTCCCGTCCGTGCCGGGTCGCATGCCTGCATGACGGTCAAAGGAGGGCACTCGAATCATCCAGATGAGGTACTCCCTCCTTGTCAATAATGATTCCACGGATTTTAAAGGCCCGCAACAATTAAAGCTCATCTTTTTTTTGCATCAATTAGCTACCTTAATTACGGCCGGCTGCATGCAGGCACTCAGAATTGCTCGCAGCCAGTACACGGAGCATCATGCAACGAGTCGCAGCCGAGGGCACGCATGCAACCACTTAAATCGCTGAAACTAATTAGGCTTAAACTTCTGCATGCAGTTAATTGTTGCCATGCCTTGGTCTTGCTGCTTTGGCTCACGGGACTAATAAACCCGGACGGAGGGAGTACCTTGGTTGGTGAGATTTTTGAATTAAGCCCTGCAAACCGGAAAGGAGGTACTAGTACGTGCATGATCCGCTATTTACTCGTGTAGGATCGAGTAGGTCGTTTCTTGAATTGAGCCCCGCAAACCGGAAAGGAGGTAGTACGTGCGTGATCTGCTATTTATCCGTGTTGGATCGAGTAGGTCGAATAGTGTACATGTAGGATCGAGTAGGTCGGATGGTGTACGTGTACGATCGCATTAGCTGATGAACGTTAGCTGGGAGATAAGGCATTTGCAAACTTTTTTGCTGGCATTCTTCAGATTCGCATGGGATTTTCTTCTAAGCAGCTTGTCAATTTCTTCAGAGGTAGGCATTTTTATTCAAAAAACTGCCACTTCTGATATTGCGTCGCAACTAAAACTACCAGGACCGCATTAGTAGGCTAGCTAGTGATCGATCAATAACTTGTAAACACTGAGCGGACACAAATAAGGAACTGTTAATGCATCTCAATGATTCACAGATCATATACAAATATGTAGATCCAAAAGCAAAGACCAGCCACTTCGGATCTTGCTTTGCAACTAAAACCAACTAGTACGATTCCCATACATAAGATCAACATGTTAATGCATCTCAATGATTCACAAATCATATACAAATATGTAGCTCCAAAAGCAAAGATCTAGAAAAAACATCTGTTTTTCCTACTAACATGGATGCTTCTCTTGGCCAACATTCAGTACAGACTGAAAGGCATATTTGTTTGTGAAGTCTACAATTCCTCTTGCAAATGTAAGTGGTTTCACCAACAGCTGGAACCATGAGAATGAACCACACATAATGGAGGAACATCCACTGCAATATGATTTGGTCTTCTCTCGATCACACGGTGAGACTATTTTCGGAATACAAACTTTTCCTTAGGCAAAATGATGCCCATTGTATAATCATACCAAAGCAACGAAGCACCTAGTGTTGGCCAATAAATAGTACAGTACTAATTTTCTGTAGGCCATGAAGTGACTATCCAATCTTTATGTGTCTATCTTCAAATGGCACTGCATGCAGTGACTATACTATTCTCTTGTGCAGTTCAACCAAAATTGTGGTCACTTTGTTTGTTTGTCAAATAGCAACGGGCAGACATCTCTATCTGCACAAATATCAAGCAGCTAGTAAACATATACCCCACCTTGTATTTTCGGTTTAAACATGTCTCTTCCGCTTAGCATCTGTCATGTTTTGCACTGGACAATTTCATACTGAATTGATTTGCTGGTTCAGAGCAGAAATATAGCACCTATTCTTCATCAGACCAAGGATATCCATGTTCACAGTGATGGAAGAGGTGAAATCGATACAACCGAAATTGAGCATCCAATCATTGAATCCTGTCCTGCACCTCTAATGTAGGTCCACCCTGCCAATAAATTCAGATGCAAACCACTAGTATTACTATCTAATGACAGCACAAAAAGAGTAGCAAGATAGTAGCAAACCATGTACCTTCGTAATGAATAGCTCATAGTGCCACCAATTGGATATGAAGGTTTGGAAGAAAACATACTCCTAATGTTGAACCAGTTGGACTTTTTGTGCAGTTCCACTAAAATCGAGCATCCCTGTTTGCATACATATTTAAAGTGTGATTACTAAAAAAGTGGCACTAGTTGAAGCATAGACTCACAAATATAAGCATTCCAATTTCTTAATGGGAAAAGATAGCAAGACTGTTTATAACCACCTGTTTGAAGAAATAAATAAGGCAACATCAGCTGATGTCAGAAAGGCATATATAGTTCTTTCTGAAAGAATGATCAATTCCTGACGTTTCCTCTTCTTTTAAGCATATTTTGTGCAGTTCAACTAAAATAAAATGCCATCACCACCTTGACAATTCAGTGACACTGTACAAAAGGAAATGACTTAACATTACATCATGATGTCAGGTATGTAGTTGACATGCATTAGAGACAGACATACAGACCTCCTCCGATAACATAATGAACATTAATTTTAACAAAGGTGTGACTAGCTTTACCGGGATAATTTGAGTGAACTCTACACCCTCTGTTCCTTAATATAAGACGTTTTCGTAGTTCAATTTAAAGTACCCAAACGTCTAGTATTTAGAAAAATAGGTAGTAGTTTTCTTGAGCACATATCTAGGAAAGCTTGCCACAATTTATTTATGTCCATACGCTAATGCAACACCATTCAACCAGTGGCAAGTGCAACAGTAGAGTCGTTATTTTATTACAGGGTACAATACAATGGTTTTACTGAACATATTTCAATAAACTCTAGCACTGGAAGATTTCTATAAGAATTAACAATACAAAATGTAAAGGTAACAAGTTTCAGCATTGGTATACTAGCCGTGCATGAGCATTAAACCAAATACAAAAGTCTGAAGGTAACTAGCATTATTAACTAATGACAGTATAAAAATTCTGCAAACCATGTACCTTCAGAGTTGTACTAATTACCGTGGAATTAAGCTGATGAGCCATACAATGAAGCTATGGGAGAGATTCATTGAGCACCGCTTAAGAAGAATGACAAGCGTGACCAAAAATCAGTTTGGTTTCATGCCTGGGAGGTCGACCATGGAAGCCATTTTCTTGGTACGACAACTTATGGAGAGATATAGGGAGCATAAGAAGGACTTGCATATGGTGTTCATTGACTTGGAGAAGGCCTATGATAAGATACCGCGGAATGTCATGTGGTGGGCCTTGGAGAAACACAAAGTCCCAGCAAAGTACATTACCCTCATCAAGGACATGTACAATAATGTTGTGACAAGTGTTCGAACAAGTGATGTCGACACCGATGACTTCCCTATTAAGATAGGACTGCATCAGGGGTCAGCTTTGAGCCCTTATATTTTTGCATTGGTGATGGATGAGGTCACAAGGGGTATACAAGGAGATATCCCATGGTGTATGCTCTTTGCGGATGATGTGGTGCTAGTTGACGATAGTCGAACGGGGGTAAGTAGGAAGTTAGAGTTATGGAGACAAACTTTGGAATCGAAAGGGTTTAGGCTTAGTAGAACTAAAACCGAGTACATGATGTGCGGTTTCAGTACTACTAGCTGTGAGGAGGAGGAGGTTAGCCTTGATGGCCAGGTGGTACCTCGGAAGGACACCTTTCGGTATTTGGGGGCAATGTTGCAGGAGGATGGGGGTATTGATGAAGATGTGAACCATCGAATCAAAGCCGAATGGATGAAGTGGCGCCAAGCTTCTGGCATTCTCTGTGACAAGAGAGTGCCACAAAAGCTAAAAGGCAAGTTCTACAGGACGGCGGTTCGACCCGCAATGTTGTATGGCGCGGAGTGTTGGCCGACTAAAAGGCGACATGTTCAACAGTTAGGTGTGGCGGAGATGCGTATGTTGAGATGGATGTGTGGCCACACGAGGAAGGATCGAGTCCGGAATGATGATATACGAGATAGAGTTGGGGTAGCACCAATTGAGGAGAAGCTTGTCCAACATCGTTTGAGATGGTTTGGGCATATTCAGCGCAGGCCTCCAGAAGCTCCAGTGCATAGTTGACGGCTAAAGCGTGCGGAGAATGTCAAGAGAGGGCGGGGTCGACCGATTTTGACATGGGAGGAGTCCATTAAGAGAGACCTGAAGGATTGGAGTATCGACAAAGAGCTAGCTATGGACAGGGGTGCGTGGAAGCTTGCTATCCATGTGCCAGAGCCATGAGTTGGTTGCGAGATCTTATGGGTTTCACCTCTAGCCTACCCCAACTTGTTTGGGACTAAAGGCTTTGTTGTTTTTTTTGTTGTCATGTACCTTCAGGGTAAATATCATTTCAAACTTGAGGGGACCTAAAAATTGCCATCCCAATCTTGATAATCGGTCAAACATAAAAACTTGATCGAACGAATCAAGAGAACAGCCGGAGGAGGTGCCCACTCTTGACCTTTCCTCTTGACACTGTACAAAAAAATCGACTCATCTCATGAAAGTGAGGTATGTAATCTATAAGCATTAACAGTGCAAAAATCTGAAGGTAGAAACAAGATTCATCATTGGTACACTGGCTGTGCAACAACATTAGAATGCCTAAGCTGAAAAATCTTTAATACATCCACAATCAACAGCTAACCCTGAAATAATCTAGTGACATTAAATGGCATTGCTTAAATTTATCGGTGGCATAAGACTGAGTGCGGCATTAGTTAAATGTGGCATCACTTTAGCAATAGCATTGCTTGACTTGACTGCTGGCATTATACTAACAGCAAAAAAGTGGCAATAAGAGCACGGGAGGCCCATTCGACAGTGGGCGCACTAGTACGATGTACCTCCACGGACGCATAGAGTGGTGAGCGAGGTATGGTTGCCCAGAGCAACAAATATCCAGGCAACATATGTGGATTACATCCCATTTTGTTCTCTTTAGCCACCTTTTTCCTATGTGAGGACAACAAACCGATCGACCTGGTCATTCTCTATTGCATTGTCATGCCTTTCTACCCTTCTTCAACCAAGAGACACGAGACTCGTTCCTTAGCTACCGATTTTCCCCTTTTCAACCAGATGTGGGTTCGATGCCTACTCTCTTGGACAGTACAGTCTCCCTTCCTTTCCTTATTCAACCCATACATGGATTAGTCTGCATGAAGTAGGGTTTCCTTTAATAGTGCAGATTAAGGTTTTCATCTGTGTGACCAGTAGAGCAGAGGATAGCAAATTGGGAAGATGGTGGAATGGAAAAAGAACCACATGCAGCGATGTGGCAGATGGGGCAATAGAACAAGGGTATGGTTTGAGAAGAGGTAGCATACCTGAGGGTCGGCGGGAAGTGGCTTCGCTCGTGGTCGTCGTCCTCCGCACACACTACGATAGCGAGCTTAGGGATGGAGGCCATCCCGCGCTGGCGCTAGGTCTGAGAGGACAGCCTTGTCGTTAGTGCGTGACCTCGCTCGTCAACGATGAGTGCGTCAATGCTGCACATCCTTTTCTTCCCCGACGGATATGTGACCACCGGTGAGGAGGGAGAGAGAGGCTGTCTTTTTAGATCTGGAGAGAGGGTGAAAGTGTGAGAAGCAAGTGGGAAGCCCTTAGCAAGAAAGTGCTGAAGCTCCAGCCTATATATCTTTTTTATACTACTAGTACTAGAGGTGGCGTAGTGGTAGAGTAGTTTATATTTTCTCTGCATACAGTACCAGTTAGTCGTGCTTCAAAACTGAACGACACGCCATTAAAAAAATAAAGTCGAGAAACAATGCGGCACTTCGGGCCAACGCGCCCAGATCGCATTTTGCACAAGAAATTACACACCATGTTTTGTTGACATGTGGTCCCATTCCAACATGTCAGTAAGATGGCGGCGAGTCCTTTTCTACTATATTTTCGAACGGACGTGTAGAATGGGGCGCCTCTTCGTGTACCATGGCAAACTGGCAACCGTCCACCGACTCTTCACGTTTCCCTCTCGATTTGGAACTGTTGTCGCACGCTCTTCATCCCTCCTCCATTTGCCTTCACCCTTCCTTCTGCCATTGTTTGATCGTCTTCTCCATGGAGGGAACAGGCCGGAAACGACCCCGTTATTCTTGCCCCGATCTGAAAGATGACGTGGTGGAGGAACTCATTGATCGGTGCAATGTCATCACCTCGGCTAGCATGGCAGGTTCGTTCAAGACCATTCTCGATTTAACTAATACCATCATTACAAGGAACCCAAGGGTCCAGGAGCGGTTTGATCTCCCTTATCTTATTCGCTATAAGCCTGTTCGCATGGGCGCGGACGACAGAGGCCTCACCTTGTGCAAGTTGATGCTGCTTGATAATGATACATGTGATGTCAAGATGCCATCGCTTAAGGGTAAGGCCTGGGCTGGCGCAAATGGAGATTGGGTTGTTTATATTGGATACAGTTGCGAGTGGGAACTTGTGAATGTGTACACTCGTCAGCGGATTCCACTTCCAAAAATCTCAGAGTGCCCTGAGGTTGAGCACACAGATGATCTACATACATTCAAATACGATCATGGTGCTTGTCATCTACAGAAGATAGCAATTTGTCGAGTTCCCAACCGCTCTTCGAATTACAAGAACTATGAAGTTGTCGCTATCTTCGACAAGCTTGTTGCCGTCGTTACTGATTCCACGGTTTGTCCATGGATATTGCTCAAAAATCAGTTTATGTACATAGATGATGAGTACTATGATGCAATTGAATACGAGGATCTTGTGTTTGCTTCCTCCACTCGTGGCACTGCTTTTGCATGGGATCCTCGTAGTTTCAGTACATTTGTCTTCCACTGTAATTATAATTGTTTCATCCACATGCATGTAGGTTAGCAAGTTTCCCTTTACTAATTAACCTTCTTCTTATGATTCCAAGGTCCTTCGAACATTCCACAACCTATACTTGAAATTTTTTATAACCAAGGGGGAGATGACGATGGTGATGATCACGATCATGAGGCCGAGCAGGACTTATATACTCAGTGGCGCCTGGCAACTAATTCCGATGGATCACCTCTTCTTGTCTGTATACAGTGCACTGAGATTGTTACTACTGAGGGAGCATGTGTTGTCTCCCATGGTCGCCCTCTCCGAACCTATTCCAACACCCGTTGCAGGGTATTCGGGATCGATACTAGTGTGCTAGCGCCAACACCTTCTCCATGGTACAGTATTGATAGTCTTGGAGAAAACTCGCTCTTCCTTGGACCAAACTATCCAATGATGGTTAAAGGCAATCCAGCTGCTGTTGACACAACATTACTACCATTTATGAGAAGCAACTGTATCTATACCTCGGACATAGCGGTGGTTCCCTACCCTGCTCCTGATATATGCCGCTTCAGCCTGGATGATCAATCCTGCGTTGCTCTCGATATTGACAATAGCTGGCCCTTCCCAGAGCACCTATGGTTCAAAGCAAGTGTTTCCAATGCAGGGGATTGGTTGAGTTGAAGTTCATTTCATTGCTTGTTATTTGTTGTGTGATGAAAACTTTAGTATTTACTAGAATGTTTTGTTGGAAATAATCTATAATCCAGCATGCATCCTCGTTGTCGTTATGTGTTGATGACTTGTTGTATGTAATGAATGGTACATTTGCAAATGCATGTCATAGACTCAATTTATGAATGGTTTTCAAGTCACTTCTTTGAGTGTGAGTACCGCAGTAGTATAGCCGGCATCCGGTTAGTATATGAAGTTGCCACATCACATAGAGCCAACCTAATATTGGAGTATGCTAGTCCTCCATCGGCGCGCCACTTCAAATAGCGGACGAAGTGAGAGGTCGCGTCACCTTGTGTCCAGATCTGAGATGCCACGTGTACCAGATGAATGACTCGAAGTTCGACCACTGTGATGCTAGGTGCGAGCCGAGGAACACTGTTGGAGAGACCCCCTCATAATTTTCCTACATTGGTTGTTTGATTCATAGAATAGAATGCTATAGGATTTTTTCCCTATGTAATCATGTTTTAATTGGAAATCTAGCATCCACTCCAACTTTTGTTTCACTTCCTTTGATCCTACGAAGAGAGTACTTGCTCTAAATGATGTTCCACTGCAAGAGCCACCTATATTAATTAACCATGCTCTAAAAAGGTGGACTAGCTTTGGCTATAGTAGTACTGTACTAGGTTAGTAGGTGACCTTGTGCTTGGCTCTTCTCCTCTTCCGAAAGTCGAACAATAATGATGGTACTACAGTAGTACTTCTGGCAATCTGACACCAAATGAACTGCTGCATGTCCATTGTGCTACGAGGCACCGTGCACGCATTGGCAAGGGAGAAGGTAAGCAAGCTTCTCGTCATTCTGCAAGTTGACGGGACACATCAAAGTTATTTATTAGTACTCTCTTCAAAAAGGGCTGACCATGTCCATGGCTACCATCCCGTGCTCTGTCATTGAGTACATGCACTATTCACGTGCCATCGAGGTGAAAAAATATTGCGTAGTACTAGGTGCCATCGAAGTGCACGACTCACTTATGCACTGCATATCTCCATTTTCTTGCATGACACGCCACCTTGATGCTAGATGTCCCGTGTGTCATGGAGGCATATAGTATGATTTTTAAAATGGAGGCATATAGATGCTCCGCGTGTTGGCAAAAGGATGAACAAAGATCATGTCTTAAATGAAAGAGTGGAAGAACATAGATTCCCAATGACCGAGAAGGAGCAAAAAACCTCGCGGTGGAGCGTCTGCACTCATAATATTTTATATTATTCAGCGATACAAAATCAACCAAATCTCTCCATGTTCCTATACCATTCTATAGTATGAGAATAACTTTGAATGTAAGCCATTGATTCACTCTATCCAATGGCCACCGAAGATCTTTATTGGATTTGTTTTTCATCACCAGCACGTCGAGGTGAAATATGTGCAGGTTCAGTGGGTCCTCTTGCGTTTTCACTGACATGTGGGACCACATATGAGCAAACAGACGATGGGCTCCGCGCGTCTGCTGGCTGGCTGAGAAGAGAGATAGAGGAGGGCTGAGCACGGACTCTAGGAAATTTGTTCTACATAACCAACACCTCGATATAGTGGGGTGGCATGGGCCATAACTAGCATTCATGTCTAGCAGTACGACACACGCCACCCACACGTGTCCCATCCGACACCAATTTTCTTGGAGTCTGTGCTACAACCATCTCTTCTCCCTCCTGTTTTCTCAGCCATCGCGCGGTGGGCGGGGTGGGGGTTTGCCGATAGTCGGTTTTCTCAACTGCGGTCCCACTTGTACATGAAAATGCAACACAACACACATTCCCCCTTGAGCAGCATGCCGGACCAACCGTGTGGGGGTGCGACGCGAACACGACAGGCTTTTCCTTTTGAACTTGTAACTTGTAAAATTTGGTTCTGCTCCATGGCGCGACCGATAGATAGAAATACGATTTTCCCTAGAGTAATGAGAAGTTTGGTTCTGGCGCGATTCATGCATGGAGTACGTACGAAAATTATGAAGTTGATGCGAAAGGTAAGATAATTACTAGTAGTACCATATACTACTACATGGATTTGACGGAAAGATAAAGATACATACGGATCCATCAACAAAATCCTCACGCCCTAGTGCACCGGGTCACCAACCGACATGTGAGGAGCAGCGGCGTTGGCGGCAAGCTCAACGTGCTTCTGAACAATGCCGTCCAAGGTTGCACTACGGTCCAAGAAGGCCAGCGTCCTATCGTTCTCCTCTTGCATGTAGTAGTCCTTGTGGACAATTTGCGCGTAGACGTGGGTGATTATGTCGATGGTGTCTTGCTGCGTGAGGCGCTGCACGGCGATCGCGACCTCGAGGTGGACATTCTCCGGCGCGACGGCGGGCAGTCACAGGGCCACCAGTGCATCGAAGAGGTTGTCACCGTAGAGGCCGTTAAAGGTGGCAGGCATCGCAAAGCCTGGGCGCGTGGGCTGAAAGCGTACGTCAAGGTCGTCCGCGAGCTTCTTGACAATGGTGAACTTGTCGAGGAAGCCAACGAGGTCCTCGTCGAACAAGGAGACGAAGCTGTCGTCCAAGCGGCCCCTCGCCCTGGCGGCCTCAAGCACTACCTGGAGACGTTCCACGGTGCCGGGTCGCAGGCCGGCATCGTGGACCATCTGGCACAGCCGGCTGATGCTTGGGCTCATCGCCTCCATAGGTCTAGCTTCTAGTCAACTGATCTTGCGATTGGAGTGATCACTCTTGCCCTTGGTTAGGGTGCGTAGGTGCGTAGGATTTTGTAGATTGGACTGGCGGGAGCCTTTATATGAGAAGTGCAGACCGCGTTGAATTCACGTGCGTGTTGGCCATCTACTCCTCACCCCACTACTGCACCTGGCTTTGGCTGTATGACAGGTGGGCCAGCCACCCATTGGGCCCACGTGTCATTCACCCAAAGGCAGGTGCTGTAAGTCAATGAAGCTGCGTCCCCCTTCGTGCCGGTGCAGTATAGTCATCTCACCGGACCTCTAGTTGGGGCCAAACGAGAGAACTTTGATGTTTACTGGTTTATTGGTCCCCTTTGCATTTTGCGCCAAGTTTTGACCCTTGATTTAACTAATAAAATGTTAATGCATATAACCAAAAATGTTGTGTAAGTCACCTTACGAAAACCAAATAATCCCAAAACACTTAGGCATGGTACATTAACTCCCTCCTCGTTTCTTATTTCGTGACATATCAACTAATGAGAGATGTGGGTCGTGCATGCTTTCAATGACTTGAGACTACCTAACATCACATGCAGTGGTTAGTTCATTGCATGTAATCCTATTAAGTAGCAAAAAGACATTAAGTTATCTCGCCGATAGGAATAAAACAATAGACCATGTATTTTATTTACAGAGGGAGTAGTACATTTTTTGTGACATGGATTACTAGATATTGCTAGTAAAATACTAAATCCAGATGGACGTGGTAGTACTACTAAATCCAGACGGTGGTGCTAGTACTAGTAGTAGTACTACCAATGTAGTAGCACTGTACTACCCGTTGGTCAAATTATTACATGCTGCTCCTCATAGTGAAGTGACAAGACCCTGCGCCGGAGATGACACCTGAGTATAGGCGCTGTGTTCAGCATACCATAGTCAGTCTCACCGTCTGCAGTCACTATCATCATGGATGTAGACCTAGCCTGCTTACAACTAGCCGTGTTCGACATAATTTCCCGTGCGTAGATGCCCGTGCATTGCACGGAACACCAAGATTGGGGGGTGACGGCGCCGGCAGCGGCCATCGTGCCAGATTTTTCCATGGCCTTCTAGATGTGGTGGGGAGGAGATAAGGCTGATTGTGAGAGATAAGGAGTTGTTTGTAAATAGGGAACAAGTGCGGGCATCTTTTTGCAAAACTGGAGAAGTTTGGTTTGTATGTGTCAGATCTAGATCCGACGGCTATTGGTGAAAGATGGCAGGCACAACATCATCACCAACTCAGGACCTGTTTGATTTGCATGATTTTGAAAACCCAGGAATAGGACACGACAATATTACAAGTTTCAAACTAATATTACAAATGTTAGGAGTAATGCTGCACGTACGAAGAGGGAATTACTAGGAAGTTTACGTAAGAACTTTCATTACTTTAGGTGGATGCAGCATTATCGTACAAACTAAAATCCACCGCCCTGACAAGTCACTAATGGGCAAATAAGTTTTCGGGTCTCTGGCCACTTGATGTTTCAAAAACAAATTCAGCTTCTGCGGAGACTTTGTCATTTAGGCTTAGACGCTTGCGGTGATCAGCACGCCATTCATTGTTGCACCAGAGAACACCAAACCTCATTACCCTGAGCAAACTTGCCTCCAGAACAAAGAACCTGGCCAATTTAATCTCAGATGTGCTGCCTCAGTAGTCGATCAAATCAATTTCTTTAAGATGGAGATCAAGGCATTCAATGAGATTGTTATAGTGCAGCACATTTTTCACTTTCGGGTCTTTTTTTATCTGCAAAAGAAGAGAACATATTAGAGCAGATGGCTGTATAATATTTCCGTGTCATCAAGAGGTACCAATATCATTCGCTCATACGATAGGGTTGGCTGGCTAGTGAAACTTTTTCACTCTCTCTCTCTTTATCTTTCTCTTTCCTCTCATTTACCTAGGAGAACGTGAAGAGCTTGGGCATTTGTTTCCTTCCATTATGTGGCCGATGCCATATTTCGCAAAAGTATGCCACATAATATGCATCGATGTCAAATCAAAAGATTTTGGCACCGCTCTCGCGATGTGAGAGAGTTGGCACCGCTGTGCACACAGACCCACATGTATAAACAAATCAATCAAACTAACTACACCAGCCTCTCACTCTCCCAAACAAGTGTTTTTTATTGCCTCTGTCCTCTCTCTCTCCCACGTAAGTGTTTTTTCATTGCGTGAGTTAATTTGGCACCGGAGCAAAGCAGGTGATCTAGATTGGGGCACCAAGTGGGCAATGGAGGGGCATCGATGCCAAATGCATCACAAGTGAATTTGGCACGTGTTTTGGCTTACATAGTGGAGGGACGTTATAGCCCACTTTTGTACTACCTCGTATTTAGTATAAAATTTTGACCATAGATTTACCTAATAAAATGCCAATGCATGTAACTAAAAATTATACATTTGAAATTATGTTCAAATACGAATCCAACGATATAGTTCTTAGTGACATGCATTAACATTTTATCAGTTAAATCTATGGTCAAATTTTGATACTACAAAATAGGAAGAGTAAACCAGGATGGAGGTAGTACTTGCTTTTAGGGTAACCATAGAGTTACTGGAGTATTCTAAGTTACTTTCCACTATGATAGCCTAGACTACTATAGTAGTACAACAAAAAAAACGATGCAGGTGATCACGTGAGAAAAAAAATACTAAAACCATTTCTTTCGGTGCAGTGCGTAGATGCAGTTTTGAACACTACACTTGTCATCGTAATTTGGGAAAATTATGAAAAAATTGAGCTACGTTGTGATTACCGTTTACTAATAGGAAAGAAGTTTCACCTCGATGAGTAGCTTCTCCGTGCACGGAAAGCATGTAAGGAATCCAACAACTTGATCCAGATCGGGGCCGATAGATTTTATTGTCAAGATCTTCACTGTGCGCATAGACTGGGTTAAGCTTGTGGGAATCATTTTCTAGAAGACGGTCGTAAATACATCAAGAAGAAATTTAAAAATGTGAATTTCAAGAAGACGGAGAAGAAGATGAGTGTTGTACCTGAACAATTACGGATCCAATAAAGAGTTCAGAGAATTTGGCAGACGAGTACACCAATGCTGTCAATTTTGGCGCGTCAATGACCCTGATTTTTGTTAGACCTTCTAGATCTGATACAAGCAATCTCTCAAGGGAAGGCGCATTCTCAATGACCATAACATGGAACAGCTGGAGTGATCTCTTCCCAATTGATGTCTTGTTGCAGGGCCAACAAGACACATAAATCCATTGGATATTCGTCGAGGTGATGTGGAGGCTAATGAACTCGTGGATCTGCTCAAGACGAAGGTACTTGAGCACAGTACAGCTGCGGAGCAGGTGCTCCACAGCCTTCTTCGAGATGACAATGTTGAAGAGGTCAAGCTGCTTGAGTTGAGGGAGAAGAAGGGCGGGCACGACATTAATCTGGGGAAGATAGCAGGAGCTGAAGCTGGCGCGGCGCAGCTTTGGCATGAGGCGGATCGCGGATGGTGGCAGAGAGCGACATCGTCCAGCTTCAAAGCTGAGATCCTCGAGCTGATCTAGGGCGGGGGATAAGAACCACTCATCGAACTTGGGTTGGACCTTGTAGGTTGTACTGAACATGCGGATGTCAAGGTGTCTGGCTGGCCCAGGGTGCGATGAAAGGATCTTGTAGACTGCCGCCATGCATTTGCAATCCCCGTCGCAGAGGAAGCTGTCAACTGTGAGGTTGAGGGGGACGCGGCGCCAGAGGGGGCGCCACCGCCGGGAGAGCAGGGCAGTCCGCACAACAGATTTGGTGGGGAGGAGGCCGATGATGACGAGCCACATGTCATTGGGGAGGTTGCTGATGAAGTCCAGGCTCGCCGGATGCAGTTTTGGCTCGAGCCACCTCCGCTTGTTGGCTGCCTAGCCGTCCATCTCAACCGGCGGCGACGCTGGTGTACACGTGTGCTGGTGTGTGTTGTGTGCTGGGTGTGCGCGAGTGCGTCCTTCTATGCATGCCACCGCGCAGTGGTGAATTGTGTGCGAGTGCGTCCTTCACGCAGAAGAAGTGTGTCTCAATGCGCCCCCAATTTACTAGCGTGCGGGGTGCTACCCCGAGTGGTTTCAACTTTGTTTACTTCACTGCATGTCAGATGGGCCTCTAGTTTACATATTTTCACCCCCTTCCACAAGGGCCAGCACACGAAGATACAGAACACGAGCTGACAAGGCAACATGAGGACTGGTTGACCGGTGAACTAAACAATGTACGGAGCTATACAATGACACAGTGAGTGTATAATCCGTCGGTATAGAGAGTTCGAGTGAGAGGGGAGGCCCGTGAGAGATAGCAGAGAGACAGAGAAAGAGCTACTCCCTCCGTTCGATAATGTAGTTCCAACATTTTTGTAAAAGTCAAACTTTTGAAACTTTTACCAAGTTTATAAATAAATTACTTATATCTACAATACCAAAGATAAATGATAGTATGAAGTAAGTACATGTTGTGATGAATCTAATGATCATTCCATATGTAAATGTTTTTCTCCGCATATACCTGGTCAAACTTTTTTGAGCTTTGACTTTTCAAACATCCATATGCTTATGGACGTGAGAGAGTCCCTAACTAGAGAGAGAGAGATAGATAGATAGATAGATAGATAGATAGATAGATAGAGAGAGAGAAATAGAAAGAGTGAGTGAAAAAATGTGTGTGCGTGTGTGAAAGAGACATGGACAACACACGATAAAAGTAGAGAAAAAGCGTGTGTGTCTTATGCAAACATATCACACATGCATCTTTGACAAAGGAAGTAAGGTGAGGAGATAGTGTGTGGTTGTTTGAAACCGAGAGAGAAAGACCGCTAGCACGTGGCCAAGAGGGGTCTAACAAACAAGGGAGAGAGGTCAAGAGAGACGTACTTAGAAAATGCAGACATGGGGAGGAGAGAGTGTATGTTTGTCATAGAGAGATCCCCTGGAGATCGTGATGGGACTACATGGGTGGGAGATCGAGTGACAAGGTGTGTGCGCGATAGAGGATACCCAGAGAGATATCGAGATAGACATATGGATGGAAGGAGACAATACGTGTGTTCCTGGTGGCTAGTGAGAGATAGTCATACTTGGGGGGGGGGAGTGCTTGCGCCTATGATGGAGTGAGGGATTATGGTACTTAGGGGTTTGCGTGTCACATAGAGAGAGAACAAGGGCGGAGAGTGTTGGATGGGTCTATATGTATAGAGCGAGCGAGATATGTGTATGTGTGAACCAGACAGATATAAAGTTTGAGAGAGATAGAGGAGCCCCGATATAGCTGAGTCGTGCGTCATATAGTTGAGAGGGGAAAAAAGATATTCCATCCGCTCGATAATGCAGTGCATGTAAATTTTTTAGAAGTCAAAGTTTGGAAACTTTGATCAGGTTTACGCAAGTGTTATTTATATCTACAATACCAAAGATACATCATACGAAACTACATCTCATGATTAATCTAATGGTATATGTTTGCCATTCTAGATGTAATTGTTTTTCTCCATGTACATGGTCAAACTTTGTGATGTTTGACTTTTCAATAAAACTATATGCTATGGACCGAAGAGAGTGCCTAAGTCGAGAGAGATCAAGTGCGTGTGAAGGAGAATGATTAAGTGTGAAAAAAGAGTATGTGTGTGAAAGAGAAAGTGACAACAAACGATAAATTAGAGAGAGTGTGTGTTTTTCGTTTCTTGTGCAAACATATCACGCATGCATCTCCGAGATAGAAAAGCGAGGCGAGGAGATGCACGAAGATAGCTAGTGTGTGATTGTTTGCAACAGAGAGAGACACCCCTATAGCACATGTCCAATAGAGGTCTGACCAACAAGGAACAAAGGTCGAGAGGGACACATGGAGAACATGGACGCATGGGGAGGGAGATAGAGGGTGTGTTTGTGATAGAGAGATCCCCTCGAGATTGTGAGGGGACTCTATGGGTGGGAGATTGAGGGAGGTGTGTGCACGATAGAAAGATGCCCCGAGAGAAATCGAGATAGACCATGCACATGTTTGTGATGGAGACTAAGATTAGCTAGTCATATACATATAGGGGGGACTGCGTGTGCCTACAATTGCGTGAGAGACCATCATACTTGGCTAGCTAGGCATGAGATTGTGTGTGTGTGCGTGTGAGATGGAGAGAGAACGAGGGAGAGAGATAGAGTTTTAGATGGGCCTACCGAGTGCGAGTGAGATATGCATGTGTATGTGTGACCCAGGTAGATGGAGAGTTTGAGAGAGAGGGGGAAGAGCTCCAAGACGATAGAGTGGTGCGTGAGAGAGTTACGGGCAACGAGCCAAGGAATTTGTGTGCGTACGATGAGTGCACCCAAGATATCTAGCTTGGACTAGAGAATCATACATAGTGTGCGAGAGAGACCTATAGATGGAGTATATATGCATGCGAACTAGAAAGACCCCCGCACACACACACACACACACACACACACACAGAGAGAGAGAGAGAGAGAGA
>NC_041391.1:407220702-407263044 GCF_002162155.2 Triticum dicoccoides | reverse complement strand
GATGGAGAGAAAGGGAGAGGGTCCAACAAGGTTTGTGTGTTGGATGCGTGCGACAGAATTGAAGATTGTTGGTGAGAGAGAGAGAGAGAGAGAGAGAGAGAGAGCAGGAGTCCGGGAGAGGGGGAGGTCACATTTTATGCATCAAAGACTGATATAAACCATGTTTCGATATAAACTTGCATTCAAATATTTAAATTGGAGAACATGTTGTTTGCAATCCACACATGAACGGATATATGCGTATATCAAACAAGTTCATTAATTTGACTTTCAACATGTTCATGGAGTACAATAATATTGTACAACATGCTACTTGATTGAGGTGTTCAATTTTGGATTTAGTTCACTATTTTGACCTGGTGAATGAGCTATTTCATTGAATCGAGATATTTCATTTTGGGTTTGATTCCCATTTTTGAGTGGGTCAACTATTTGCCATATAGTAAATCGCTAGCAACGAGCATGTAAAAACACATTACCCCCGAGCATCATCTCTCAATCTAAAAAAGAAGTGGCAAGCTAATATTTCAAAATTTGATTCGAATCGACTTGGTAAGGTAGACGTGGATGCTCGTTCTCCCAAAATTTGAAAGAACCATTAAACATCCTCTGCTCGGTGGAATTCGCCCGAGCAAATAAATGGGAGATGCGAAATTACCGGTCTATGTGGGACACACATCAATTGGCCCATTGTACATTGAGGGTAGGTTCGTAACTTCATCCAAGCACGCCTTCTCCTCGGTCGAAATGACATGTGCCGAATAATTCATAAACCATGGTCGGCAAAACACGCTCTCCTCGCCCGAAATAGCTCGCGCCCACTATTTCAAAACACGCTCTCCTCGCCCGAAATCGCTCGCGCCCACTATACTTCAAAACACGCCCTCCTCGCCCAAAATCGCTCCCGCCCACTATTTGGGGAGAAGCAAAGTTACTCTACTATCCCCGACCGTCAGTACACAGACCCAAGCCGAGAAGCTTAAAGGCAGGGGAAGAACTGTAAGTCCCCCCACATTTCAGACAAATGCGTCCATAAGACATGGTTCCACTCCCCTCCCAATCCCCCCCCCATTCATACCTCGTGGGCGCCAAATCACCTTTTCCCCGGAAGCTCCCTTCTCCCGAGCCACAAAACCTCATCCCCTCCTCCATGGCGCCCCCACCGCACCAATTTCACAGCCGCCCTCCTCCCTAATGCCGAAGATGCTGTCCATTTGCCGTCATGCACTGGGCCGTGTGCCTCTTACTCCGTGCTGCTGGAGCTTCCTCGACAACGGCTGCATGAACCGTACCAGAGCCAATCCACCCCCGCCGTTGTTCACGATGCCGGAGTGGCTCCAACTTCGAATCTGTCCAGAGTCCCGGCGCTGCTTTCCCGTAGCCGTCGACCGTCGTGACATCGTTGCTTCCCTGCCGCTGGTCGCCACCGCAACCGCGCTGGCCTCACCGACTCGACAGCTGGAGCTGCCTAATTCACCATGCCGCCAGATAGGTCGCACCCTCATCTAAAATCACTTTATTTAGGTGCCAGTTGTCTGAATTTTTATTCTGGGCCAATCGATTCCCAATGGGAAGCAGCACCCCTCGAGGCGGCGGAGCTCCTAGGCTTCCGGTTGGATGGTCTCTAACGTAAGGGTGCGGGGCCGCAAGTTCGCCGCAGAAGTAGCGCTTAGATGGCTATCTTAGAGTTGCGCGGGTTGAAGGTACTGCCGCCGCCGGATCTGGATGACAAGGAGTTTTTGTGGATTGGCCCGGGGGCGGCGCAACCACGACAGTTCCTTGGGGCGGGGAGCTGGGTTTTGGCCGGGGCCATGGACGGCGGAGGCAGGCTGCTCTGCCGTTGGTCGCTGGCTCTTCGGGGAAGATTCGAAACAGTGTCAGCCGGGAGGCACAAGATGGCCATCAAGCCATCCGGCGTAGATCGGATAGTACCAAAATAAAATAAAATCGTGTGACCCCAATTTAGTCTTCAGTCAACAGACATGTGACCACTCTCGTACCTTGCTGTTGATCTCTTAGTGTATTTCTTCAGATCAAAGAGATGTGTCGTTCTTAACATTATGCGTTATGTGCATCTTCAGCCACACCGTCTTCCGACTCACCGGAGCTACTCCAACAAGGGAAGCATACACCAGAAGGGAGCTACAGTCCCCACTCAACAATTCCCTGCATTGAATGCGCGTGCCTGACATGGACAACCATAACAACTGCAAGGCCATCGATAAGTCAGCACATGATGCTCACTCCTATGGATGGCGGCCAGATAAGTTGTACCCTCATCTTACTTGTGTGCAACGTTTATGGCTTTGTTATTCATCTAAGCATGGAAAATAGATTATCACATTTCACTGTATTCATGTTGATTTCTTACGGGTCTTGTTCAGGAGTTAATGTTGTTCCATAGTTCAGCTAAGATACTTGTTCTTTAGGTAACGATGTTCCATAGTTATCATCCATCAGCCAATGCTATCCCACAGGCTGGTGATTATAGTATTATACCACTTCTAGTATTACCTATGTTGTTCTTTAATACTTTAGTGTGCCATCTAGTTAATCTCGAGTACAAATGATACATATTCTGTAGCTTTCATCTGTGTTCTCCCTTTAGTTTTTGAGACCTGTTGCTGCTAGTTAAACCCAGTCCTACTATTTATGTCGTCTCTTACATGCACTTATTACATAAATCTAACTACTAGTTGTATTCCATGCATGTCAGATATAATTGCACACACTGATATATCCACAAGAACCTCAAGGAGCAATGTAAAGGCCAATAAACTTGATGTCAATGATACCCAATATGATGGAACATGTAAAGGCAGTTCTTCAGAAGACTTGCAGAAAGATGATGAATCCTCTTCACCCCACAAGGTCCTTTCTCTAACTTGTCCCGTGATATGGGTACAACATGCATATAATGTCTTGGAGTGTATCTACTCTGTTGCAATGCCATGTGCTTAGCATGCTGATGATGCATGTAAATATGTCATGCCTTCCTGTTTTTTAGTACATATTCCATTCATGATAACATGTTTTCAAATTCAAGTACTGTCATTCTACTCTATCGCAATGCCATCTGCTTAATTTGGACATCATGCTTCTAAATATCTTATGCATTGTAATTCATCAGTATGTACTTCATCTATCTACCATACCATATTTTTTTCCATTGAAGTGCTGTTCTAGTGCTCTGTTGCAATGCCATCTTAGTTTCCTAATCATACACGTGTATGTTGCCTTAGTTTTTTCTGTATGTATTCCGCTAGCATACAGTTTTACATTCAAGTAGTGTTTTTTTACTGTGTTGTCCTGTTGTATCCCTAGCTCTTACACCATACTCCCTCCGTCCGGATTACATGTTGCCAAAATGGATAAAAAAGGATGTATATAGAACTGAAATATGCCTAGACCCATCCATTTTTTCCGGATGGAGGGAATACATGTCAATATGTCATGCCTTTCTATTTTTCAGTACCTATTCCATCTCTTCGCTGTAGCATGTTTTATAATTGAAGCACCATTCTTCTATACAAGGCATGCAAGGGGAGGACGACTATGTTAGAATCTGAAGGTTACAAACAAGGTCTTTGCAGAAGATCCAAACGCCAGGAGATAATAAACCAACTCCAGTTTTTATAGATACTGCTCCAGCATAGAGAAACCCAATTCCTACTGATAATAAGTAGATTCCAGTGGCCAAAGAACTGATAATAGACACTTATGCTAAGAAAGATACCAAAGAAACTTGGAGATCCGGGTGTACCAACTATACCATGTTCCATCAAAAGAAATTATGTTAGAACTGCTTTATGTGATCTTGGAGCCGGTGTTAGTGTTATGCCTCTATCTTTATATCATAGAATTGAGTTGAATAAGTTGACACCTACTGAAATGTCTTTGCAAATGGCTGATAAATCAACTGCTATACCTTTCGGTATTTGTGAGGAAGTGCCTGTTGTGGTTGCGAATGTCACTATCTTAACGGACTTTATTATTCTTGATATTCCCGAGGACGATAGTATGTCTATTATCCTTGGTAGACCTTTTCTTAATACTGCAGGGGCTGTTATTGATTGCAACAAAGGCAATGTCACTTTTCATGTTTATGGTAATGAGCATACGGTACACTTTCCGAGGAAACAATCTGAAGTTCATAGTATCAATTCTATTGAAAAAGCTCCAACTATTATTATTGGAGGTTTTGAATTTCCTCTCCCTACTGTCAAGAAAAAGTATGATATTCTTATTGTTGGGGATTTTGATATCCCCGTTGTGGTAACTTAGTGCTATTCAAAATTTCTCCGGTTCCATGTTATTCGGAATGAGTTTGTTAACAAGACTTGATCAACCTTGTTAGTGGATTCATTTTGATGATCACGAGATGGATGAAACTAGAAGGCACAACCTTCTGTACCCTCTTTTTACTTTCTGTTATTTAGAATAAATAAAGCAAAAATAGTATCATCCGTCTGTTTTCTGAATTGTCCGTGCATTAAAAAATAGTCTGAAAATAAAAGTGCTCCAAATGCCCTGCAAATTTAGTATGATTTTTTTGGAATATTTGAGGATTTTAGGCACTAAAAACACTGGAGGAGGGGCAAGCACCAGGCCACGAGAGTGGAGGGTGCGCCCCCTGTCTCGTGGGCCCCTGGTGGCCCCCTCCACGTATGCCAGCACTCACACACTTCATCTTCTACCCAAAAAAACCCCCATCTAGCTCAAGCACGAGTTCTAGCTCGTTTTGCTGCAATTTTCGATCTCCTTGCTCAAAGCTCCATTCACAAAACTGCTTTGGGAGATTGTTGCTTGATATGTGACTCCTCCATTGGTCCAATTAGTTTTTGCTCTAGTGCTTTATTCATTGCAAATTTTTGCTGCATAGGTGACCATGTTCTTGAGCTTGCATGTTAAAATTTTAAGGTCCCAAGCAATTCCAATGCATGATATAGGCTCTAGGCACTTGTAGGAGTAGTTGCTACCAATCTTGTTTAGTTTTATTCACTTTTATTTTGAAGTTACTAAAATCTCAGAATTATTTCAGAAAAAGAATTATGTTTAGAAGAATGTACCAAGGTGGTTCCTCGGAGAAGAAAGGGCCAAGGATTGCTATACGTGAGCAAGATGTTGAATTGCCGAGGGACGCAAATGTACGGGATTGTGAGTGGCCATCCGATGATTTTATGGTCGAAGCAGGCTTCAAGGAGGAATTTGATGCGTATGTGCGTAATGCCGAGCTAGATGACTTCTTACAAGATAAGTGTCCTCAGTACTATCAATTGACTGATTCCTTTATGCGGAGGTTCCAATATAACTGCACGCATAATTCTCCTAGTGTCATGTTTGATATTTATGATACATCTTATACCATGGACTTAGAGGATTTCACAACTGCTTGGAAACTCCTGCAGTGGGGTAATATTAATGATCCTCGCAAATCTGAATTTAGAGATTTTCTTGCTAGTATTACTGTGGAAGAATCTAGGGACATAGCACAAGCTACCATAGGGAGCATTCATTTTCCTGCTATACATTATTTTGCTCTCTTTATTGGTAGATGCATTAATGGTAAGGACGAAGCATGTCACATATGTGTCCCTGATCTTTGTGTCCTCAAGAGTGCTGTGTCAGGTTATAAAGGTTATAACTTGGGGGCAATAGTTGCACGTAGGTTGCAGAATAATAGTAGAAGGGGGATTTATTTGGAGGAACTTATGCAACCCGTGTGGCTAATTTTCTTAATATAGCCCCATGAGAAGGGGATATGAGTTTACCTCCTGTTTATTTGGATAAAGAAGCTATGTTCAATCATCATTTTCTTGAGAGGAATGAACAATTCCTCCATTATCGACTAATCTATGATAGGCGCAACGTCGTCCCTGTTACTCTTCCTGCCCCCTACCTTTTTGATTATCAGGCAAAAGGAAGATACGTTGTCACCAGGGAAGAAGCAGCTGAATACGAGAGGGGAATGGAGGCAGCTCGCCAACACATTGCTGCTCAGGAGGCTGTTGCCTTTGCATCTCAGTACAGCCCGAGTTTCACTTATGGATATCAGCCAGGCGGTCATTGGTATTAAACCAACTTAGGCCAAAAGCCTAAGCTTGGGGGAGTACGTATTTCTCACTGACTTTACATTCATGTTCACACACTAGTCATCGGTGCTCATACTCTTTCATTGTATTGTCCATGTTAGTTTAAACTTCTTCTTCTAGTTTTATTCTTGTGTGTTTGATAAACTTAAGAAAAAACAAAAAAATTAGTTGGTTTAATTTCCATGCTTATAGTAGAAATTAAAATAAAACCCCCAAAAGATTTCTAGTTCTTCTTCTTACTTGTTGGGAGCTTTCCCGTGTAAATAGTTTTCTTTTCTTTTCTTTCTTTTGGGGGTCGAGAAGACCATATTGAAAATGCTTAGTGGCTCTTATATGCAGAATTGTTTATTTAACTTAGAGCCCATATTACTTGTCTTCTCTATTGAGTTGAATGCTTGCAGATTCCAGCTTAGTCCAATGCACGTGCACTCTTATTATTATACACATCGTTCGGTCGTGCAAGTGAAAGGCAATAATGACGATATATGATGGACTTATTGGGATGAGAAAAGCTGGTATGAACTCAACCTCTCTTGTTTTTGTAAATATGATGATTCATCGTTCCTGAGTCTGCTATTATGAAGTAAACATATTCACATGCTTGTGCCATGCTTGATTAGCTATGAGTTATAATAGTTTACCTTGCGTGCCAACATGCTATTAGAATGATTATGATGTGACATGGTGGGATGGTATCCTCCTTTGAATGTATTGGGTGACTCGACTTGGCACATGTTCACGCATGTAGTTGAATCAAATCAACATAGCCTTCATGATATTTATGTTCATGGTGGATTATATCCTACTCATGCTTGTACTCGGTGTAAATTAATTTTAATGCATGTTTACGACTGTTGTCGCTCTCTCAGTTGGTCGCTTCCCAGTCTTTTGCTAGCCTTCACTTGTACTAAGCGGGAATACTGCTTGTGCATCCAAACTCCTTAAACCCCAAAGTTGTTCCATATGAGTCCACTATACCTTCCTATATGCGGTATTTACCTGCCATTCGTTGTTCCATATGAGTCCACTATACCTTCCTATATGCGGTATTTACCTGCCATTCCAAGTAAATTTGTATGTGCCAAACTCCAAACCTTCAAATGAAATTCTGTTTTGTATGCTCGAGCAGCTCATGTTACAACTAGGGCCGCCTATATCTTCCATGCTAGGTGGGTTATTCTCAAGAGGACTGGACTCCGCTCCTCATTCACGAGAAAGGGCCGGTAACTGGGATGCCCAGTCCCATGATCCAAAAAGATCAAAGCAAATCAAAATAATTAAACAAAACTCCCCCAAGGCTGTTGTATGTTGGAGGCACTCGTTGTTTCGAGCAAGCCATGGATTGATGCTTGTTGGTGGTTGGGGGAGTATAAACCTTTACCATTCTGTTTGGGAACTGCCTATAGTGCATGTAGTATGGAAGATACAGCCATCTCATAGTTTTTGCGTTGACAACGAAAGTAGCCGCTCAAAATGTTATTCAATCTCTATTTTAAAATCGAGCTCTGGCACCTCTACAAATCTCTGCTTCCCTCTGCGAAGGGCCTATCTATTTACTTTTATGATGAGTCATCACCCTTCTTATAAAAAGCATCCGCTGGAGAGCACACTGTCATTTGCATTCATTATTATTGGTTTATATTGGGTATGACTTGACTGGATCTCTTTTACCATAAATTACAATGTTTAGTCTATCCTTGATCTTTAAAGGTGCTCTTTATGTTTTGCGGTCTCAGAAAGGGCTAGCGAGATACCATTTTGTTATATTATGTTATGATTATTTTGAGAAAGTGTTGTCATCCGAGTTCTATTATTATGGCTCGCTAGCTGATTATGCTATTGATATGAGTAATTGTGAGACCTACGTGTTATTGTTAGTATGGTTAGATCATAATATTTGCTAAAACTTGAATGCTGGCTTTTCATGTTTACAACAACAAGAGCAAATGGAGTTTGTAAAAGTTTTTCTTTATCACTTTCAGTTTATCAACTAAATTGCTTGAGGACAAGCAAATGTTTAAGCTTGGGGGAGTTGATACGTCTCCAACGTATCTACTTTTCCAAACACTTTTGCCCTTGTTTTGGACTCTTACTTGCATGATTTGAATGAAACTAACCCGGACTGACGCTGTTTTCAGCAGAACTGCCATGATGTTGTTTTATGTGTAGAAAAGAGAAGTTCTCGGAATGTCCTGGAAATCCACGGAGGCACTTTTTGGAATTAATAAGATTTTTGGCGAATGAATCAATACCAGGGGGCCCACAGCCTGTCCACGAGACAGGGGGGCGCCCCCCTGTAGGGCGCGACCTCCTATCTCATGGGCCCCCTGGACCTCCACCGACCTCAACTCCAACTCCATATATTCACGTTCGGGGAGAAAAAAATCAAAGAGAAAGTTTCATCGCGTTTTACGACACGGAGCCTCCGCCAAGCCCTAATCTCTCTCGGGAGGGCTGATCTGGAGTCCGTTCAGGGCTCCGGAGAGGGGGATTCGTCGCCGTCGTCATCATCAACCATCCTCCATCACCAATTTCATGATGCTCACTGCCGTGCGTGAGTAATTCCATCGTAGGCTTGCTGGACGGTGATGGGTTGGATGAGATTTACCATGTAATCAAGTTAGTTTTGTTAGGGTTTGATCCCTAGTATCCACTATGTTCTGAGATTGATGTTGCTATGACTTTGCTATGCTTAATGCTTGTCACTAGGGCCCGAGTGCCATGATTTCAGATATGAACCTATTAAGTTTTCATGAATATATGTGTGTTCTTGATCCTATCTTGCAAGTCTATAGTCACCTATTATGTGTTATGACCCGACAACCCCAAAGTGACAATAATCGGGATACTTCTCGGTGATGACCGTAGTTTGAGGAGTTCATGTATTCACTATGTGCTAATGCTTTGTTCCGGTTCTCTATTAAATGGAGGCCTTAATATCCCTTAGTTTCCGCTAGGACCCCGCTTCCACGTGAGGGTAGGACAAAAGATGTCATGCAAGTTCTTTTCCATAAGCACGTATGACTATTTACGGAAAACATGCCTACATTACATTGATGAACTGGAGCAAGTTTTGTGTCACCCTATGTTATAGCTATTACATGAGGAATCGCATCCGGCATAATTATCCATCACTTATCCATTGCCTATGAACTTTTCACATATTGTTCTTCGCTTATTTACTTTTCCGTTGCTACTGTTACAACTACTACAAAAACCCCAAAACAATTGTCTTTACTTTACCACCGTTACCTTTATTATCACTTCTCCGTTGCCACTGTTATGATTACTACAAAACTGCTATTGTTACTTTTGCCACTGTTACTGTTACTTCCATACTACTTTGCTACTAAATGCTTTGCCGCAGATATTAAGTCTTCCAGGTGTGGTTGAATTGACAACGCAACTGCTAATACTTGTGAATATTCTTTGGCTCCCCTTGTGTCGAATCAATAAATTTGGGTTGAATACTCTACCCTCGAAAATTCTTGCGATCCCCTATACTTGTGGGTTATCAAGACCTTTTTCTGGCGCCGTGGCCAGGGAGCATTGCTCTATTCTTTGAGTCACTTGGGATTTATATCTGTTGATTAGTATGAGGAACTTGAAAGATGAAAGAACCAAGATTTTTCCCTCAACTACGAGGGGAGGTAAGGAACTGCCATCTAGCACTGCACTTGATTCACCTTCTGTTATGAGTAAATTTGCGACACCTACACCTGCACCTGCTATTGATTCTGATATGTCGCATGTTATTGATGGTGCCACTTCTGCTATGCATGATGCTTATGATGAAATACTTCTCTGCTTTATAATACTGTGCCATTAGGTGAATTTCTTGATGAACAACTTGCTAGGGTTAGAGAGAATGAAATTATTGAAAATGATGATATTAATAAAGTGATGAAGATTCTCCCCCTAGATATGAATTACCTATTGTGCCTGAGGGTTATGTATGGATGAAGAAACTGCCAGAGACCTTTTTGCTTGCAATGATAGATATGATCTTAAGAAACCGTTCGGTAAGCTGAAAGAAAAGTCTCTTAATGCTAGAATGAAATATGACCCTGCTTTTGCTACTTCACCTATCTATGTTACTGATAAGGATTATGACTTCTCTGTCGATCCTGAGTTAATTAGCTTGGTTGAATCTAAACCTTTCTATGGCTATGAATCTGAAACTGTTGTGGCACATCTTACTAAATTGAATGGTATAGCCACCCTATTTACTAATGAGGAAAAAATCCGCTATTATTATATTGTTAAATTGTTTCCTTTCTCACTAAAGGGTGATGCTAAGATTTTGTTTAACTCTCTTGCTCCTGGTTGTGTGCGTAGTCCCCAGGATATGATTTATTACTTCTCAGCAAAATATTTTCCCGCTCATAAGAAAGAAGCTGCCCTATGGGAAATATTTAAATTTGTGCAAATTGAAGAAGAGAGTCTCCCACAAGCTTGGGGGAGGCTTCTCTGATTACTTAATGCTTTGCCTGATCATCCTCTCAAGAAAAATGAAATACTTGATATCTTTTATAATGGACTAACTAATGCTTCCAGAGACCACCTGGATAGTTGTGCTAGTTGTGTTTTCAGGGAAAGAACTGTTGAGCAAGCTGAATTGCTTTGAATAATATATTGAGTAATGATAATGATTGGACACTATCGGATATAGGGTTCCGGCAAAACCCTTGAGGTTCGAACACTGGGGTGCGCACGAAGATTTCCCCCTACCAAATCTTGCTCTCAGCCTTGCTGCGATCCCTAAGCTTAGCTAAATGAATTCACAACACAAGAGACACAAGATTTATTCAGGTTCAGGCCACCATTGTGGTGTAATGCCCTACTCCTGTGTGGTGGTGGTGGATTGCCTCTCAGGCTGATGATGAATAGTACAAGGGAAGAACAGCCTCCTGAGGAGAGGTGTTCTTGTGCTTGGTGGTTTGCTCGGGGAGGAATTGATTCATCCCCTTCTACTATGGTGGCTAGTCCTATTTATAGAGGCACTGGTCCTCTCCCCAAATATTGAGCGGGAAGGGATCCAACAATGGCCAATTTGAAAGGCGACAGCTAGTACAAGCTATCCTGACTACAGGTGGTCTTCGCCTGTGATAATCCCCAAGTGCAGGGAATCATCGTAGCAATTCCCAAAGGTGGAAGTGATAAGTATGATGTGTCGAACCCACAAGGAGCTAAAGGTAAGATCAATATTCTCTCAAGCCCTATTTGCCACTGATACGACTCTACGTGCACCGAACGTTTGCTTCCAACTAGAAACAAGAAATAAAACTATGTTGTGGGTATAAAGAGGATAACTTTGTATGATATCGGAGAGCTAAAATATAAAAGTAGGTGCTGTTATCATAAAGTTAAAATACATTACTAAATAATATAAATAGCGAGTGTGGAATAATGGTGGATCGGTGTGCGGAATTGTCCTAAGCAATTGTTAACAAGATCGATAGTCGTCATTGCAATTTCATATGAGGGAGAGGCATAAACTAACATACTTTTCCTACTTGGATCATATGCACTTATGATTGGAACTCTAGCAAGCATCCACAAATACTAAAGATTCATTAAGGTAAAACCCAACCATAGCATTAAAGCATCAAGTCCTCTTTTATCCCACACGCAACAACCCCCCTACTCGGGTTTGTGTTTCAGTCACTCACGCAACCCACTATAAGTGAATCATGCACGTATTGCAACACCCTACAGCGGGAATCCCTCACGCTTGCGCGACACGGAGGGCACCATAGGACAGCACCAAAATAAAACATACAACTCATACCAATCTAGATCATCAATCAACTCAAGGACAAAAGATATCTACTCAAAACATCATAGGATGGAACCACATCATTGGATCATAATATGTAGCATAAAGCACCATGTTCAAGTAGGGATTACAGCGGGGTGTGGGAGAGTGGACCGCGTAAAAGAGATGAGGGTGGTGATGATGATGGTGATGTTGATGAAGACGATCACCACGGCGATGATTCCCCTCCCGATGGCACTTCGGTGCCACCAAGAGAGAGGAGGAGATGTTCTCCCCTTGTGCTTCCTCCTCCATGGCTTTCCCCCTCTGGTCCTTGGCCTTCATGGTGATGATGGCCCCTCCGAGATCCTCCTCCATGGTCTTTGGTGATGATGGCCCCCTCCGGCAGGGTGCCGGAGAGGGCCTAGATTGATTTCTCGTGGCTACAGAGGCTTGCAGCGCGGAACTTCTGATCTCGGTTAATTCCTGAAGGTTTCTCTATTTATAGGATTTTTGGCGTTGGTTTCACGTCAGGGAGGTCTCCGGGCTGTCCACGAGATAGGGGGCCATGCCCTAGGGGGGAGGGCGTGGCCCCCACTCTCATGGGAAGCCTGGGACTCTTCTGGCCCAACTCCGATGCTCCGTGGTCTTCTTTTGGTCCATAAAAAATCCTCAAAAATTGGCACGTCAATTGGACTCTGTTTTGTATCCCTTTACTGTAAACACAAAAGCAAGGAGAAAACAGAAACTGGCACTCGGCTCTAGGTTAATAGGTTAGTCCCAAAAATCATATAAAATGACATATATATGCATATAAAACATCATAGATGGATAATATAATGGCATGAATACTTCATAAATTATAGATACGTTGGAGACGTATCAGCATCCCCAAGCTTAATTCCTGCTCGTCCTCGAGTAGGTAAATGATAAAAGAAATAATTTATGAAGTGTGAATGCTAGTAGGTGCACAAGTTTGATCAATGATAATTTCAATCACCTTTTCTAGCATCAAAATGTGTCATAATAGTAGCTTATCTCATAAAACTTTTCATGATCAAGTAACAATCTATTCACAATGTCAAGCATGGTTCAGAAACTTCATTGAGAACTAACAAACTATAATCTCAGTCATTGAAGCAATTGTAATTTATCATAACATTAGAAAGAGTCAAGAATAGAGCTTTTCAGCAAGTCCACATACTCAACTATCATATAGTCTTCTACAATTGCTAACACTCACGCAATACTTGTGGTTTTGGAGTTTCAGTCGAACACTGAGAAAGATAGGGGCTTATTGTGTTGCCTCCCAACGTATTCACCTTTAGGTGATGTCAACAATAATAGCCTATGCAAACTTACATCCAATTGGATATATATATCATGATGTTTTGAACACGAGGAGCTTGCCAAAGGATAAAATGAAAAAGGGGAAGGTGAGAATCACCTTGGCTCAAGCAAAAAGTAAAAACATAGAGTAAAAGATAGGCCCTTCACAGAGGGAAGCAGAGGTTGTCATGCGCGTTTAGGGTTGATGCACAAAATCTTAATGCAAAAGAACGTCACTTTATATTGCCCCTTGTATGTGGACCTTTATTATGCAGTCCGTCGCTTTTATTACTTCCACAACAAGTTCGTACAAAGCTTATTTTCTCTGCACTAATAAGTCATACATATTTAGAGAGCAATTTTTATTGCTTGCACCGATGACAACTTACATGAAGGATCTTACTCAATCCATAGGTAGGCATGGTGGACTCTCATGGCAAAACTGGGTTTAAGGGTATTTGGAAGCACAAGTAGTATCTCTACTTGGTGCAAGGAATTTGGCTAGCATGAGGGGGAAAGGCAAGCTCAACATGTTTAGAAGGCAATGACAATATACTTTAACTGAGATGTCAGAAAACATAAACCATTATGTTGTCTTCCTTGTCCAACGTCAACTCTTTTATCATGTCATACTTAATGAGTGCTCCCAATCATAAAAGATGTCCAAGATAATATATTTGTATGTGAACCTCTCTTTCCTTATTACTTCCTATTAATTGCAACGATGACCAAAACTACATTTGCCAACTCTCAACAACTTTTATGCCTCATGCTTTCTATGTGTGAAGTCATCACCAACCATGTTATAAGCATATGAAACATATAAAAATTCAGATTTAAGACATTCAATTCATTCCCCCATTTACTCATAGGATATACATGAAGCACATGAGTAAATGACAAACTACTCTAAAAGATATGAGTGAAGGACACCGAGTAGTCAAATAATTAACTACGCATGGGAGGGTTTCCCCCTTTTTATTCAATAATTCAGATCCAATGATTTTATTCAAACAGCAAGTAAAACAAAATAAGATGACATTGCAAGGATAGCACAACTCATGTGAAGAAGCAAAAACTTAAGCTCAACCGATACTAACTGATAGTTGTTGAAGAAGAAAGGTGGGATGCCTAACGGGGCATCCCCAAGCTTGAACTTTTATATCTCCTTAATTCCTCTCATATCATGGCTTCTCTTTTTATCAAAAGCTTCATTCACACCAAACTCAACAAAAATTCGTGAGATAGGTTAGTATAAACCAATGCAAAACCTTATCATTTGCTACTGTAACAAAACACTAAAATTATTATTCAACATTGCATACTAAATGTCTCTACATATTTAATACTCCTATCCTCAAATAGAATCATTAAACAAGCAAACATATGCAAACAATGCAACTATAACAGAAATCTGCAAAAACAGTATAGTCTGTAAAGAATGCAAGATTCATCATACTTCCCTAACTCCAAAAATTATGAGAAAAATACTACGCTATAGAAGATTTATCGGAGCTCAACATGCAAAAAGTTTCGACATTATATCATTCTCTGAATTTTCTAGGGAATTTTTGCAACAGCGGTAAACTTTCTGTTTTCAAACAGCAACATGTATACTAGCAAAATAAGCATGGTAAAGGCTATCCTTGGCATTTTTATTGAAACTAAAGATGCAAAGCACTATTCTAAATAACAGAAAGCAAATACTAACAAAAGAAAATGACGCTCCAAGCAAAACACATATCATGTGACGAATAAAAATATAGCTCCGAGCAAGCTATACTGATAGTTTTGAAGGCGAAAGAGGGGATGCCTTCCGGGGCATCCCCAAGCTTAGGTGCTCGAGTGTTCCTTGAATATTACCTTGGGGTGCCTTGGGCTTCCCCAAGCTTAGGGTATTCCCACTCCTATTCTCCTCATATCGATATCTCACCCAAAACTTGAAAACTTCAATCACACAAAACTTAATGGAACTTCGTGAGATAGGTTAGTATGGTAAAGAGTAAACCATGCACTTTGGTACTATAAAAGACAAGGTTCATAATTGTTTTCACATAATGCCTACTGTACCACATCATTTCTACAATTTATATTGAGAAATATAAGCCATAGAAACTAGAAAACGAGCAAATTAAGCAATGAAAACAGAACCTGTCAGAAACAGAACAGTCTGTAATGATCTGAACAATAACTATACTTCTGCTACTCCAAAAATTATGAAATAAATTGGTGGACGTGAGTAATTTGTCTATTAATCTTCTTCAAAACGAATCAACTCAAAAGCGCTATTCTGTAAAAAATTACAGCTAATCTCGTGAGCACAAAGTTTCTGTTTTTTACAGCAAGATCACATTAACTTTCACCCAAGTCTTCCCAAAGGTCTTACTTGGCACTTTATTGAAACAAAAAGCATAAAACATGATTACTACAGTAGCTTAATCTTTTAGACACACAAAAACAGTAAGGGTCAATATTGGGTTGTCTCCCAACAAGCGCTTTTCTTTAATGCCTTTTAGCTAGGCATGATGGTTTCAATGATGCTCGCATAAAAGAAAAGATTTGAAACACAAAGAGAGCATCATGAAGAATATGACTAGCACATTTAAATCTAACTCACTTACTATGACTAGGGATTTTGTGATCACATAATTTATAGGAACAAGAATCAACTAGCATAGGAAGGCAAAACAAGTATAACTTCAAAACTTTAAGCACATAGAGAGCAAAATTGATATTATTGCAACTCCTACAAGCACATATTCCTCCCTCATAATTTTTTTTAGTAGCATCATGGATAGCAACTTTGTTCTCATACTCAATTGGAACCTCTTCCTAAATAGTGGAATACTAACTAAAGTTGACACTCTTCCAAATCCACTTTCATAAATATCGTACGAAGATTCAACACCCTCCAAGATGGTGGGATCACTAATTCCTAAAGTTGACACTCGTCCAAACCCACATTAAATTATAGTATTATTCATACTCCAAAAGATATAAGTGAAGTTCCTAGAGCATTCTACAGTTAATATAGACTAGCCAATATCCAAGCTCAAAATATATAAGTGAAGCGCACGAAGCATTCTATAAAACCATACTCAAACGATTTAAGTGAAGCACAAAGAGCAATTCTATAAGATCATACTTAAAAGATATAAGTGAAGCACATGAAGTATTCTATAAATCAATGAAGAGCTATCTCATACTAGTATGATTCTTAAATAAAAACAAAAACACAAAGGGCACAAACAATGTGAACAAAACAAAAACCGAGGTATGCCGATATTTGTTGAAGAAGAAAGATGGGATGCCAACCGGGGCATCCCCAAGCTTAGATGCTTGAGTATCCTTTGAAATATTTACTTGGGGTGCCTTGGGCATCCCCAATCTTGAACTCTTGTCTCTCTTTATTCTTCTCACATCGGTAACTCCTCGTTCTTCAAACACTTCATTCACAAAAACTTAAACAAAAACTTATGAGATCCATTAGTGTAATAAAGCAAACTACCACTTTAAGGTACTGCAATTAACTCAAACTTTGTTTATATTGGTGTTAAACCTACTGTATTCCAACTTCTCTATGGTTCATACCCTACATACTAGCCATAGATGCATCAAAATAAGCAAACAACACGTGAAAAACAGAATCTGTTAAGAACAGGACAGTCTGTAGTAATCTGGAAGTTTAGTAAACTTCTGTAACTCCAAAAATTATGAAATAAATTTGAAAATTTGAAATTTTTTTACAGAAGTGATTTTCAAAATGTTTCAGACCCATTTGAATTTCCAGTAAAAAATGTAAATTCATGCACTACAGCCAAAGTTTCTGTTTTTGTTCTGCACAAAGTAAACAATCAATCTTATCATACTAAAACCAACGCTTGGCACATTATTTTTATAATACAATGAATATATACAAGGGGATAATTATTTACAGAGAAACTTCCATGAAAAATTCTACATTGTTTCCGTGAGCATGAACACAAGTGCTCAAGGTTGACCCTCACTTCTTCAATGCATAACTTTCCAATCACTTCTCTTTTTGAAAAACCTTTTTAGGCATGAGAGGCAAGTAAATATTTTTTGGTATTTTCATTCTTTAATTTTTTTTGTATGTTTCACCCACAACTAAACAGAAACAGAAAAGGAAAAAAAATTTACTTAGTGAAGAAAGCAAACAAGCACACACAAAAATATCAACCCCACGCTATTGCTCCCCGGCAACGGCGCCAGAAAAGAGCATGATAATCCCCAAGTGCAGGGAATCATCGTAGCAATTCCCAAAGGTGGAAGTGATAAGTATGGAGTGTCGAACCCACAAGGAGCTAAAGGTAAGATCAATAATCTCTCAAGCCCTATCTGCCACTGATACGACTCTATGTGCACCGAACGTTTGCTTCCAACTAGAAATAAGAAATAAAACTATGTTGTGGGTATAAAGAGGATAACTTTGTATGATATCGGAGAGCTAAAATATAAAAGTAGGTGCTGTTATCATAAAGTTAGAATGTATTACTAAATAATATAAATAGCGAGTGTGGAATAATGGTGGATCGGTGTGCGGAATTGTCCTAAGCAATTGTTAACAAGATCGATAGTCGTCATTGCAATTTCATATGAGGGAGAGGCATAAACTAACATACTTTTCCTACTTGGATCATATGCACTTATGATTGGAACTCTAGCAAGCATCCACAAATACTAAAGATTCATTAAGGTAAAACCCAACCATAGCATTAAAGCATCAAGTCCTCTTTATGAGAGCCCCCGTCGCCCATCTCTTCCCATTCCGCTCGCTTCTCCTCCCCTGCTCCTGTTGCTTGTAGCGCCCCCCATGGCGCCTGCAAAGAGGTTTTTGGCCGCGGAGAAGGGGAAGGCTCGCCAGGAAGGGTCTGGCTCTCCTCGGCCCAAGCGCGGACACGGTCGCCCTCGCAAGCACGCTGCGACACCCGCCATGGCTCTCCGTGGCCGTGGCGGTGGCCCTTCACGTGGTGGGGGCTGCCCATGTCGAGGAAGCCCGGTTGGTGGAGGAAGGCGTGCTGTGGCCGCGCGGCCTCCCCGGCCACGCTTCCACTCGGCGGAGGTGCTGCCGGAGTTCATCGTGTGGTCGGATAACCCGGCCGGCAACTGGCTTCAGCTCCTGTGCTTCTTAGTCGGCGAGCTGCCGGCCGCTGGCCCAGGCGGGCTCTGGTTGCAGGCGGACGGCTGCTGCAGCAGGGCCTCCTGGGTCGCGGTGGAGGTCTCTGTCGCTGGCAACACAGCCCTGGCCCGAGGCTGGCAGACGTTCACCCGCGCGCGCGGTCTGGGAAGGCGGTGCACCCTCCACTTCAAGTATTATGGCGACGCGACCCTCTACGTGAGGGTGTTTGGAGAAGATGGCCGCCGCGTTGGGTGCTGCCCTGAAGACAACGACGACGATGAGGTGCTCGGTCTTGGCGACGGTCGTGATGAGGGTGAAGGCAAACTTGCTCCCGGCGGCGACTGCGGCTCGTCAAGCTACGACGGCTCTTCCTCCGGCGGCAGCTCCTCCAGCGGCGGCTACGATCAACCGCCATGCCACCGTGCCCGCCTCGAAGGTGGCAGCGGGTCATCCTGTCACCGCGCTTCGGTGAAGCATGAGACGGGGTTTGGTTGAGCTCAGGAGGACGTCGTAGATCCCTCCTCGCGAATTGCTGCAGGGCGCGTGCTGCTTTTGTTTTATTTTCCTTCCTTCCTGCATTGAGAGAGACAAGTACGGGGCCCTGTGGGGGCATGCGACAAACTATGATTTCCTAGTTAACATGCTGCATTTATTGTTCCTGTGTTGTGTCATGGCATCGTTGTTATACGTCAGCGTGTAGGGATAACTTAGCTTGGCGCGTTTGGAGTAGTTTCCGCCTCGCGAGGTGCCTACTTCAGGCCTCGCCGGGCGCCTTAAGGGCTGCAAGAAACTTATTGAGAGACTATCATTTTCCGAACCCTGGTCGCAAGGGCTGCCTTCCGTGGCCTGGCGCTTCGTGTCGCGGTACCCGAGGGGCACGGATTGAGAGGGGTGCTCCCGCTGTGAACGCGCGAGAAGGCCTCACAAAAATCAGAAGAAAAAGGCTCACGAGGGCACCCGTACAGTCCCCTCGCGAGGCTTGCGAGAGAGAGCAAGTCAGACAAAGAGCTAAAGACAGAAACGAAGGCAGGAAGCGATTGAATAGAACCGGCAAAGAACATCATAAGTGACTTCAATCAAAGTTCCAACAAGGAAGAGCGAGCCAACTGCAGAAAGCAAATGAAAAGCCGCGTCCGGCACCTAGTCTAGTCTTCAAGTCTTCTCACCAGCGCGGAGCTAAGTGCTGCCATTGGGCGTGGGAGGGAGCCCCCTAGGCCCAAGGGCAGCACTCCTGAGACTCCGGGGCATGTGCGGTGAGCTTCACAGGCATTCGGGATGGGCACCCTGTCCTGGGTCTCCAGGCGCGCGGCGCCAGGCCTGGAGACATGGACAACCTTGAATGGGCCCTCCCGCATGGGTGAGAGCTTGTGCAGCCCTTCCCTGGAGAGCACCCGCCTTAGTACGAGGTCACCCACCTCGAGTGTCCTGGGGCGGATGCTGCGATAGTGATACCGCCACAGCACCTGCTGGTATCTCGCCGCCCGTAGCGTGGTTTCACAGTGGAGTTCCTCCCCCAGCACGAGGTCCAACCCCCGCATGGCGTCCTGCTGCGCCTCATCAAACGCCAGGACCTGCACGGAGCGACGCCTGACCTCATGGGGGAGAACCGCTTCTGCCCCGTAGACGAGGAAGAATGCGGTCTCGCCCGTTGGCTTGGTGGCGGTGTTGTGGATGGACCACAACACAGACTGGAGCTCATTGTGCCAGCCCCTGCCGCAGGCCTCTAACTTCTTCTTGAAGGTCCTGGTCTTGAGGCCCCACAGGACCTCCGCGTTGGCGCGTTCGGCCTGGTCGTTGCTCCGGGGGTGCGCCACCGAAGCATAGCAGATGTGCGTTCCAAGGTTAGCACAATATGTCTTGAAGAGATTGCTACTGAACTATGAACCATTGTCGGTGATGATGCGGTTAGGGACCCCAAATCGGCTCACGAGGCCCTTGATGAACTTGACTGTGGAGCCAGCTGGGATGGTGCGGACGGCTTCCACCTCCGCCCACTTGGTGAACTTGTCGATGGTGACGTAGAGGTAGCGGTAGCCCCCAGGTGCTCGAGGGAACAGACCCAGGATATCCAGCCCCCAGACCGCGAATGGACGAGAGCGGGATGGTTTGCAGGCCCTGAGCTGGCTGATGGATCTGCTTGGCGTGGAATTGGCAGGCCTCGCAGGACTTCACCAGCTCGGTTGCGTTGTTGAGTGCCGTAGGCCAATAGAATCCGCTGCGAAATGCCTTGCCGACGAGGGTCCGTGACGACGAGTGGTGCTCGCAATCTCAACCGTGTATGTCGGCCAGCAGCTCTTCCGCCTGTTCCTTGGAGATGCAGCGTAGGGAAACGTCATTCGACCGCTTCTGGTATAACTCACCGTCTTGGGTGCAGTAGGACGTGGCCTGCCAGGCCACGCGCTCCGCGTCCTCCTCTTTCTTTGGCAGCATCCCTTGCATCAGGTAGTCCTTGAATTCCTTGGTCTAGCATCCCTCCTGAGGCTCCAATGCCAAGAGTAGGCGTGCTCCCGAAGTCGGGCCACAAGCCGGGGCTCCTGTGACAGGTGGCTGAGGAAGTTCTTCCCGAGGCTATGCCGTTCTTGAAAGTGATGGTGCCGCCGACGGCTTGAAGAGTCGATCCTCGAAAACGCCAGGCTGCTAAGGCTGCCGTCTGGACGCCCTTCTGGCGATGTCATCAGCCTCTTGGTTGGTGCCGCGGGGCACATGCTGCAGCTCCAGTCCCCAGAACTGCTTCTCCATCTTGTGTACCTCCGCGAGATATGCTTCCATGTGCTCGTCCTTTGGCTCATACACCTTGTTGGAGAAGTTGACAAGGAGCTGTGAATTGCCCTTGATGACGAGGCACTTCACTCCCAGTGTTGTTGCAGCTTTCAGGCCCGCTATGAGGCCCTCGTATTCTGCTATGTTGTTGGAGACCTTCTGGCCCTGCTGGAAACATGGCTGTACGGCGTAGTAGAGCTTGTCCTGAGTGGGGGATATAAGCACTGCACCAGCCCCCGCGCCCTGCCGAGAGAATGCACCATCGAAGTACATGACCCAACCATCTGGTACCTCACTTCCTGGGGAGAGAGACCGATCCTCGCCCACCTTGAGCTCTGGTGCTTCTGTCCATTCAGCCACGAAATCAGCAACCGCGGCTCCCTTGATGACCCTGGTTGTGCTAAACTCCAACTGAAACGCATGCAACTCGATGTTCCATTCGGCGACTCTCCCAGCGGAGTTGGGGCTCCGGAGTACCCTTTCCAACGGGTAGGCCGAGACGACCTTGATGGGGTGACCTTGAAAGTAGTGCCGCAGCTTGCGCAAGGCCACCAAGAGCGCGAGTAAGAGCTTCTGAGGCATGGGGTACCGTGCTCTTACATCCCGCAAAACCGTGCTGATGAAGTACACCGGGTGCTCGACGAGGGTGGGGGTGCTGGCGCGGCCGGCGTCGTCCAGAGGTTGAGGCGCCTCCTGAGACGATGGAGCCCCCAGTGTCTGGTCGCTTGCTGGGGCCCCTTCAGCCCGGGGGCATTGAGGGAGTCCCGGATTAGGGGGTATCCGGACAGCCGGACTATATACATCGTCCAGACTATTGAAGCATGAAGATACAAGACTCAAAACTTTGGCCCTTGTCCGGATGGGACTCTCCTTTGCATGGAAGACAAGCTTGGCGATCCGGATATTGTGTTTCCTTCCTTGTAACTGACTCCATGTAAACCCTAGCCCCCTCCGGTGTCTATATAAACTGGAGAGGTTTGTCCTTAGAAGGCCGATCACAATTACAATCATACCATCATATGCTAGCTCTTAGGGTTTAGCCTCTACGATCTCGTGGTAGATCTACTCTTGTACTACTCATATCTTCAATATTAATCAAGCAGGAAGTAGGGTTTTACCTCCATCGAGAGGACCCGAACCTGGGTAAACATTGTGTCCCTTGCTTCCTATTACCATCAGCCTAGACGCACAGATCGGGACCCCCTACCCAAGATCCGCCGGTTTTGACACCGACATTGGTGCTTTCATTGAGAGTTCCTCTGTGTCGTCACCACAAGGCTCGATGGCTCGTCTCGTCGTCAAGGACAACATTACCTCAGAGGGAGCTCTGGTTGTAGGCCAAACTCTCCGACTTGGCGGCTTTATCATGGCCGCCCCATCGGTGGTAGCACCGACGATGGCCTCTCGGGTCATCAATCATAACCTTCGCGTCAGTTCAGAACTTGCCGAACAGATGGATCCGATGGAGCTCTCCTCCCTTAATGAGCTCTTGGATCGCATCATCGCTCTGGGTGTCGCTACAGACTATGACCAGATCGGGCTTAAACCCGACCAAAGGGACATCAGATCCCCGCCAGCCACCCACGAGATAGCGGTAGTGGAGGAACCACACACGAATCGCCCCTCGACTTTGAGGACGAATTATGTCCGGGTCACCGAATTCCTTGAGCCGAATACCTGCTCAAAGGAAGACATGACCCAGGTCCCGGACTTAGAATCGGGCATTGGGCCGAAGAAATTGGGTAGCATTCTGGATCCCGAGCTGTCAGGCTCGGAACCTCCCACGCCCCTGGGTGTTAGATCGGATCAGAATCCGGATTCAGCTAACAACACCCACCTGGACTTAAACCATCTCTCCCGCATCAGGCAAGAGCCCCAGGAGACTGTACATCGCTACTGGGCCAGATTCCTCCTTGCGCTTAACAAGGTCAAGGACTGCCGCGAGGAGGACGTAGTCTTACTCTTCTACAAAAACTGCATGGACAAAGGACTCCTGAATGCTATAAGCCGCCGTGACATAGTACACTTCGCGGACTTGGCAATCATAGTACAGAAGTACTGTGCGATGGAAAGCGCCTGGAAAACCCAAACAAAATTTTGGGACAGTACGACTCTCACCAAGACCTTTGTCCGAACTAAACGGGCGAACTCTTGTAAGGCAGCCGATCCAATTCCCAAGAAACCAAAACACAGCCCAGGGCGGGGAACCGTATTGGAAGAATGGCTCAATGGACCATGTAAACTCCACAACACTCCGGACATAACACCAACTCATAGCCTTAGAGCATGTTGGATACTCCGGCAGGTTGCAAAAAGTGGCGAGGATCTTCTTGCAAGCTATAAAGCAGAACAACATCCCGCCAACAAACACAATACGGTATTAATAGTCTTCGAGACTTTCGCCTCAAACAATAGGCGCAAGCGAGCTCATCGAAGCTCCGCTGAAATTTGCCATGTGGCAAAGATAAACCCCTGGAACGATACTGCTATAACTTTCAATGCTAGTGATGAACCTCGATTCCAGACTGTCCGGGCACCGGCCGCTCTGGTCCTTAGCCCAATCGTGGACGGCTTCCGGCTCACTAAAGTAATCATGGACGGCGGAAGCGGATTAAACTTGATCTATGAAGAAATGCTCAACAAGATGGAAATTGATAAAGGCCGCATTGAGCAAAGCGGCACCACCTTCAGGGGAATCATTCCTAGTCGGGAAGCGCGGTGTGCGGGAAAAATCACACTCGATATGGTATTCGGCACCCCGGAAAATTACAGGTCCGAAGAAATCACATTCCAAGTGGCTCCTTTTAGCAGCGGATACCACGCCCTTTTAGGGCAGGACACGTTTACGAGCTTTCAAGCCATACCCCATTACGGGTACATGAAGCTTAAAATGCCCGGGCCTAATGGAATCATCACTCTAGCCAGTGATCCGGATGTCGCAGTTCGCGCTGAAAACAAAACCGCAGCACTGGCCCTGGAAGCATTATCCAAAGCCCTAGCAGCCGAAGAATTAACAACACTACGGGCCACCGTGGACAGGGACGACATGATACTCGACAAGCGACCCAAGTCCACCTCATTTAAACCCGCAGACGAGATAGTCAAATTCCAAGTCCATCCAACGGACCCCACGAAGATAGCTTCCATCGGGACACAGTTGAGCCCTGCAATGGACGCTGCACTACAAGACTTCTTACGCGAGAATTGGGACATTTTCGCCTGGCACCCATTGGACATGCCGGGCATCCCGCATGGATTGGCCAAACATAGCCTTAACATACTAAAGGGATATAAACCTGTCAAACAGACCCTAAGGCGATTTTCAGAGCCCAAACGACAAGCAATGGGGGAAGAGCTAGCCAAGCTACTTGAGGCCGGATTCATCAGAGATATTAAACATCCGGATTGGCTAGCAAATTTGGTAATAGTACCAAAGAAGGACAAATCCTGGCGCCTATGCGTCGACTTCAAAGACCTCAACAAGGCTTGCCCCAAGGATCCCTTTCCCCTCCCTCGCATCGATCAAATCATCGATGCCACAGCTGGACATGACTCGCTGTGTTTTCTCGACGCATACTCTGGATACCATCAAATAAAGATGGCAGAGTCTGACCAAGCTGCAACAGCTTTCATAACACCATATGGCCCTTTTTGCTTCAACACTATGCCTTTCGGGCTTAAGAATGCTGGCGCAACCTGTCAACGCATGATTCAAACATGCCTGGAAAAACAAATCGGCAAAACAGTGGAGGCATATGTGGATGACGTGGTCATAAAAACAAGACACGTCGAAACCCTAATAGATGACTTGAGGCTTACATTCGATAACCTCCGGACATACGACATCAAGTTGAATCCGGAAAAATGCGTTTTCGGCGTCCCCTCTGGGAAACTGTTGGGCTTCATTGTTTCCAATAGAGGAATTGAAGCGAATCCGGCAAAAATCCGAGCTCTGTCGCAGTTGGCTATACCAATAGACCTCAAGCACATCCAGAAATTAGCCGGATGCGTGGCCGCTTTGAGCCGCTTTATCTCCAGGTTAGGAGAAAAGGCATTACCTCTTTACCGCCTCCTTCGGCGCATCGAACACTTCATGTGGACGGATGCAGCCACGGCCAGACTCGATGAAATAAAGACCTTACTGGCCAGTAATCCAGTCCTAACAGCGCCGAATATCGGCGAGCCTATGCTACTGTACATAGCTGCAACACATCAAGTTGTAAGCGCAGTGCTCGTCGTCGAACAATAGGTTGACGGATACAAATTCCCGCTCCAAAAGCCGGTTTATTACGTATCCACGGTCCTCACCCCATGCAAATCACGATACCCACACTATCAAAAAATAGCATACACGGTCTTCATGGCATCCCGAAAGCTGCGACACTACTTTCAAGAGTGTTCGATTACGGTGGCCTTCGAAGTACCACTCAATGACATAATAAATAACCGCGACGCTACGGGCCGGATTGCTAAATGGGCTATCAAGCTCCTTCTGTTCGACATAATATATAAACCACGGCAGGCCATCAAGTCGCAAGTACTGGCCGACTTTGTCGCCGAATGGACAGAAGCCGAACTCCATAAAGAGTAAGGCGCGTACTCCAAGTAGATCATGCACTTCAACGGCTCTAAAATGCTGGCTGGATTGGGAGCAGGTGTAGTCCTGACGTCTCCCACGGGAGACACGGTCCAGTACGTCCTCCAAATATATACACAGACTCCAACAATGCAGTCGAATATGAGGCTCTGTTGCACGGTCTTCGTATGACAGTCTCTATGGGCATCCAACGCCTAGAGGTGCGCGGGGATTCAAACCTCACAATATCACAAATAAACGGAGACTTTGATGCCAACAATCCGAAAATGGCGGCCTACCATAATGCCGTACTCAAAATGTCAGCTCGGTTCGAGGGGCTCAAATTCCACCATGTGGCTCAAGAAAACAATCAAGCGGTGGGCGTCCTCGCCCGCATCGGTGCTAAACGCGATCCTGTCCCACCTAACGTATTCCTGGAAACGTGTTCAAGCCATCCGTAGTATCGGAAGGGGAGTCCGACAATACTAGCACGGATCCGAACACACCCCCAGATTCCGAACAATCAGACATAATCGGAGGCTCTGCCACCGAAATAACATCTCCGACCCACAAAATCATGGCTGTAATCGCCCCGTGGACCGAGCCTTTCTTGGCCTACCTAAATAGGCAGGAGCTCCCTGAAGACCAAAATGAAGCACGCTGCATCGTCTGGCGTTCTAAAGCTTACAAAGTCCATGAAGGGGAACTCTATAAGAAAAGCATGACCGGAGTGCTCCAAAGGTGCATCTCGAAGAGGAAGGGCGACAGCTCTTGGCTGAAATCCATGCCGGACTGGGTGGGCACCATGCTGCGGCTCGAGCACTAGTCAGCAAGGCCTTCCGTACAGGCTTCTCTTGGCCGACGGCCCGAGCAGACGCACAGGACCTTGTCCAACATTGCGTTGGTTGCCAGCTCTTCACCAATCAGAGTCATATGCCCCCTACCGCTCTCCAAACAATCCCCATAACTTGGCCCTTCGAGGTCTGGGGGCTGGATATGGTCGGACCTCTTAAAGGGGGAAGCCATAAGAAAAAATACTTATTGGTCATGGTGGACAAGTTCACCAAATGGATAGAAGCCAAACCAGTCAAAACTGCCGAATCCGGACCAGTAATAGACTTCATATCCAGGGTCGTACACCGATACGGTGTCCCCCACAGTATCATCACTGATAATGGCTCAAATTTCATGGCCGATGAAGTGAGAACTAGGTGCAGCAAAATGGGCATTAAGCTCGATTACGCTTCCGTCTACCATCCCCAAACAAACGGCCAGGTAGAGCGGGAAAATGGTCTCATCATGAGTGGCATCAAACCCAGACTAGTGCGATCCTTGACAGAGTCGGATACGCACTGGGTCGAAGAGCTCGACTCCGTACTCTGGGGGCTGCGGACCACGCCGAATTGCACCACCGGATATACACCATTCTTTATGGTATACGGTGCGGAAGCAGTACTACCCTGTGACATAATACATGATTCGCCACGCGTACGCATGTACGAAGAGAAGGAAGCCGAGTTAGATCGGCAGGACAACTTGGATGCCCTGGAGGAGGAGCGCGACGTCGCAAAAGCCCGCTCCGCATTCTATCAGTAGCAGGCTCGACGATATCAAAGCAGAGAAGTGCGGGCCAAAACTTACAATATTGGCGAGCTCGTTCTACGCCTACCGGAGAAGAAGAAGGACAAGCTCTAACCCAAGTGGGAAGGTCCCTTTGTCATTGACAAAGTTCTCACCGGAGGAGCGTACCGCTTACGTAATGCATCCGATAACAGACTTGAGCCGAACCCATGGAACGCGACCAGACTCCGGAGATTCTATGCCTAAACGCCGAACTCAGTGTTTGTCTCCTTACTCCCTCCTTTTTATTTATGCTCCACCCCTCTTTTCCTTTCTCGACCTTTTTTCTCTTCACACAAAGTATTTGATACAGTGCGGACTCCCGGATTACTCCGGCTGCACTATGTGTGTAAGCAATACCTAGGGGCTTCCTATACGGAAGCTAAAAATATAATTACTCAAATGGCTTTTTGCCCATCACATATGCGTTTCTTTTTTTCATATGTGCCTTTTCTTCACCATTATATGCATCGATATGACTTAAGATGTGGCCAAGATAGGTTGCCTGGCTCTTGTGTTTATGCCCTACATTCCCGTTAATTCGGCTAGGGCATAAGGGGAGCACCTCTGCGATTGTTACTGCCGGTTCAGCAGGATGTGTACCTCAGACTGGGTGAAGCCGAAAGCTAGTTTCCTTAAGAGAATATTCGGTCGGTGAACAAAAGATGTATTCGTTTATTAAAACGTAAATCCCTAGAAGTCTTGTATCCTGCACCATCATTCGCAGTCCGGACATGTGCATTGTCGCATGCATACCCAGGGAAAGGAACACCTAACGGAACTATTCTCCCTGGAAGATGTTTCTTACTATCCATGTAATATAACATAACTAGTTGGGTACTTGTCTGTTCAAGCACTTATGACCCCTACGCCTGGTTTCCACGCATACCCCGGTTTTGTATTATTAAGCAGGTATTCAGACACACCCCGGACTATAGGATCCGGGGGCTGAAGCGAAAAGGTCCGCCATGACAAATGATTTTAATCCGGCTAGGGTCTAATTACGTCCATTGAATAACACAGTCACTTGGACTGACTATATTACTCCTCTATACCATCCAACAGGCTATCTAGCTTACAATCCTATTGAGAATACTTGGCGGCTAACGCTACCTGGTCATATACCAGACTCACGGGAATTTCTTGCCCATCGGGCCCCGCCGGCCTTCTTCGGCCATATGGTTCGGGTCCAGCTTGGTGTAGCGCGTCTTCACCATAGCCCAGGCTTCTCTTGCACCTTGCCGGCAAGCTGACATCTTCCACAATCGGAAGCGCCGTCGTGCTCCTTGAAGCATGTCCACAAGCTCCCCCATGCCATTCGACAGTAAGATTGATGGCCACAAGGCCTGAGCAACACCCTGCATCACTTGCCGAGCTCACTCGTGCAGTTGCGAGAGGTCTTGCAGTAAATCACTTGCAGATGATGGCATATCCTCCTCAGGGTGACCCGTTAACATTCCTGCAAGCAAAATTCTTTCAATATACTTCCTCGCCGAACTATACTACAGTTCGTCTATGCACTTACCATAAATGCCGCGTCGAAGCCTTTTGTTCTCCTTCACAGAGTCCGCCAGCTGAGCACGGACGTCTTTTAACTCCACGTCCAGCTGGACTTTGTCATCTTGAAGATTGTTCTTCTCCTGCCTAACTTGCGGAAGAATGCGCTCGCCAGCCTTTAGCTGCCTTTTGAGATGCGAGTTGTCATCCCTTACGCCCTCCGGATTCAGCCCGGGATTGTCTGCAGAATTCTCTGTTAGACTTGTTATACCAACTATTTACTAACTGGTGCATCTTCGTACAATTGAGACAAATGTTACCAGATGAGGCCTTCTGGGATTCCTCTAACTTGGCAACCGTGTCCCTCAGCTGGGCCTTGCATTCCTCCAGCTCCCGAGCCAATTGTTCATTCTTATCTACAAGGACCTGTGCATAAATTGATCCTTCAAACAGTTGTTCCAACCATTTCAAGTCTCAGGGGCTGCTGCTATACATACTTATCAAAATTTCTTACCCGTATATCTTTGGTATACTGGTTCGTCCCTCGGGCAAGCCCTCCTTGAGCAGCTAGATGTATGCATCTGCCGAATTGAAGGCATTAATTGCCTCTTCGGAAAAGATGTTGTTCCGAAGCACGGCCCGTCGGCGCCGGTGATTCATGGCGCTCTCTACTTCGGAGTTCGTGGCCGAAAACATATCCGCATCCTCTGTCGGAGAACTATGCAGTACTGGCCCCGTGTCCGCCTCCGCCCTTGAGGCCGGTTCTGGAACCCGGCTGGTGGAGGCGTGATTGGCGGGATCCCCGGATATAGTCCGGCTGCTCCTCTTCCTACCAGACACAAAGGGTGCTGTTATATTTCAAATACTATAATCGCAGGACATGTTTTTACTTTACCTCTGCAGCGGTGTGTCGACCCTCATCGCCTTCCTCTTGAGCCTGCCCGATCCGGACGCCTGTGGTCGACGAGTCCCTAGGGGCACGGCCCCGCGCTCCGACCGTCGTCTCTGCAAACAGCATGATGCCTCAAGGGTAAGGCATAATACCTGAGAGGAGTCCTCTTCGGAGGATAGGGTTTTTAGTTCGGCTTACACGCGACGCATGGAGCAGTCTGGGATAGTCGGCAATAATGGCCACTGAGGCACCATCATAGCTCGTTTGATAAAATACCCCGTTGACAAGCTCCACAGTAATATCCGGATCTTCTTCGAGTCCTGGATCTAGGGCCCTTCCGGGGTCCTCTGGCTGCGGGGAGGGGCTGAAGATTCCTTCTACGGCCCTCCTCAGTTCCTGCTTGAAAACATCAATGCGGGTAATCTTAGCAGAGAACGCTAAAGTAAGTAAAACAGGGAAAGGAATGACGACTTACCCACTCTGGGGGGTTGTACATGGAGAACCCGTCCCGCGGTTTAATGCGAAGGAATTCTTCCTCTTCCCCTTTGTATAAATCGGACAATATCCTTGCCAGAGCAGTGGCGGAGTCCGGACCCTTACGGTCACAGCGGGTGGCGTCGTCTTCCCCATTGAAGTGCCACATGGGCTTCCCCCGATATTGAAGCGGTTGCACTCCCTGCATTATGCATATTTCCATGACCTCGACTATCGTCATTCCGTATTTGGCCAGTAACTTTATCCTGCTCATCAGGAAATGTATTTCCCTGGTATCCTCTTCTTGAGGGCCCCGAGGGCGCTAGCTTAGACGTGCCCTCGGCGGGGCGTTACTGAACTTGGGGAGACCTGTCCGGACTGGATCCAAAAGGGGAATGTCATCAATGTAAAATCACTCTGAAGGCCAGTTCTCTGGTGCCTTCTTGGGAGTGAAGGATAGGTATCCGGTTTCGGCAATACGCCATACTTCGCCCCTGCCCACTTGACATAGGGATTCTCCTTGGTTCCGGGGGACAAGGCAGAATAGCTTCTTCCATAACCCGAAGTGAGGCTCGCAGCCTAAAAATAGCTCGCAGAGGGCAACATACCCTGCTATGTGTAGTACGGAGGCAGGGGTAAGGTTGTGCAACTGGAGGCCGTAGAACTCCAGGAACCCGCGAAGGAACGGGTGGATGGGAAACCCGACGCCCCTTAGCAGATGCGGGATGAGGCATATTCGCTCCTCTGGATATGGATTTGGAGATCCCTCTGCTTGTTCCCCTCCGTTATAAGTGGCTATTACGGCTCGGACAGGGACCATGGACGCTGGTGGGAGAAACCCTTGGGTTTGTAACTCTATCAAACGGTTATGAGGAACTGAACACTCTTCCCAATCCCCCGACTTGGAGCGAGGAGGGCGAGCAGAAGAGCTGCGACGGCCGGCCATGTTGGAATGGTTTTTCACGGAGCGCTCTGTTGGATGCTTGCTTAAGGAGGGAGAGTGAGGTTTGGATCTGAGAATCCCCGTCCCTTCAAATAGAGGGTCAGCCCGGAGGATTGAGGGTGGCAAATGCAAAAATGCCTCGGCTCCTCGCATTCGCTCGACACGTGGAGATGGTCATTATTGAGACACTGAAGCCGAGGAGTACAACATTGATGGGAAGCCATACACTATTCGTCGTAACAAGTACTTTGGAGTATTTGGAGAAGGAACCTGCCTTGCAATGCCGAAGACAAGACTTCGCGCCGGACTCATCGTCATTGAAGCCTGGTTCAGGGGCTACTGAGGGAGTCCTGGATTAGGGGGTATCCGGACAGCCGGACTATATACATCATCCGGACTATTGAAACATGAAGATACAAGACTCAAGACTTCGGCCCGTGTCCGGATGGGACTCTCCTTTGCGTGGAAGACAAGCTTGGCGATCCGGATATTGTGTTTCCTTCCTTGTAACCAACTCCATGTAAACCCTAGCCCCCTCCAGTGTCTATATAAACCGGAGAGGTTGGTCCTTAGAAGGCCGATCACAATTACAATCATACCATCATAGGATAGCTCTTAGGGTTTAGCCTCTACGATCTCGTGGTAGATCTACTCTTGTACTACTCATATCTTCAATATTAATCAAGCAGGAAGTAGGGTTTTAACTCCATCGAGAGGGCCCGAACCTGGGTAAACATTGTGTCCCTTGCTTCCTGTTACCATCAGCCTAGATACACAGATCGGGACCCCCTACCCGAGATCCACCGGTTTTGACAGCAACAGGCATCATCCTGCTGAGCTAGGTCTCCTGCTGTCGTTGTTGTGGTCTTCGCGAGGCTTTCTTAGTCTTGTGCTGCCCCGGCTGGGGCCGTAGCTGGTCGGGGCACGGCCTTAGCCTGACGCTCCTCCCAAACCGCAACCAGGCCTGCACTGGCGGAGTAGGGAGTGGCGGCAAGGTAGAGCACCAGGGGCTTGAGAGGGTACGGCGCCACCATCACGGGAGGGCTAGTCAGGTATTCCTTGAGGTCTTGAAACGCTTGGTCGGCCTCCTGTGTCCACTCAAATAGGCCCTTTTTCTTCATCACCTTGAAGAACGGTAGGGCACGCTCCCCAGCTTGGAGATGAAGCGTCCTAACGCGATGACTCGACCGGCAAGCTTCTGCATTTCTCTGAGGGTTCGCGGCGGACTCATGTCTTTGATCGCCTCGACCTTCTCCGGGTTGGCCTCGATCCCCCTGTGGGACACGAGGAAGCCCAGCTGCTAGCCGGAAGGGACGCCGAACACGCATTTCTTCGGGTTGAGTCGCAGGTCCACCTGGCGAAGGCCCGCGAAGGTCTCCTCCAAGTCCTAGATCAAGGTGCTTGCCTCCCGAGATTTCACCACAATGTCGTTGACGTAAGCCTCGTCGTTTCTCCTGAGCTGCCGGCCCAAGGCAATGTGCATCAGCCTTGGAAGGTCGCGCCCGCATTGCGCAACCCGAACGGCATGCAAGTGTAGTAGTATACCCCACATGGGGTCAGGAAGGCTGTCTTCTCCATGTCTTCTACCGCCATCTTGATCTGATGATAACCCGAGAACGCATCCAGGAAGCACAACAGGTCGCACTCGGCGGTGGAGTCAACGATCTGGTCAATGCGGGGAAGCGGGAACGGATCTTGGGGACAGGTCTTGTTGAGGTTGGTGAAGTCGACGCACATGCGCTCCTTTCCCCCCTTTTTTGGCATGACAACAGGGTTTGCCAGCCATTCAGGGTAGTGAACCTCACGAATAACTCCTGCTGCCTCCAGCTTGCTGGTTTCTTGGACGATGAAGGCTTGCTTCTTGGTGGACTACCGCCTCGCCTTTTGCTTCACAAGGCGTACATTGGGGCACACATTCAGGTGATGCTCAATCACCTCCCTTGGGAGCTAGCTGCTTGGGTTCCCATGCGAACACCTCCTTGTTCGAGCGCAAGAACCTCACCAATGCCTCCTCTTGGTCGGGGTCGAGGTTAGCACCTACGGTGAAGGTGGATCCCGAGGACATGTCTTCCTCAACTGGCACCTGCTTGGCCTCCGACGTGTCCTGGGTGAACAACTACTTCTTTTTGGTCGGTGCAGCTTCCATGGCCTTGGAGGCATCCGCGTCGGCGGGCTGCGCCACCGCAGCGGCCTTGAGGGCAATCTTGAGCACCACAAGAGCCTCCTTGGTATCTCTAGCTATGGTGAGGACGCCCTTGCTTCCGGGTATCTTCATGAGGTTGTAGGCCGGATGGGTTGCTGCCATGAACTGAGCCAGGGCAGGGTATCCGAGGATGGCATTGTACGGGAGGCCGATGTGAGCAACGTCGAAGTCGACCAGCTCCGTGCGGTAGTTGTCGCGGGTGCCGAAGGTCACAGGAAGGCGGATCTGCCCCAGGGAACTGGAGGAACCGCCTCCGACGCTAGAGAAGGGCTTGCTGGGTTGGATCCACTCCAGCGGCACATGGAGGAGGCTAAAGGCTCCTACATCTTGAGCTTGTCTTGGTTTTCCTCGAAGAGGAGAGGGTGATGCAGCAAAGTGTAGCGTAAATATTTCCCTCAGTTTTGATAACCAAGGTATCAGTCCAGTAGGAGGCTCCTCAAAAGTCCCACGCACCTACACAAACAAACTAAGAACTCGCAACCAACGAAATAAAGGGGTTGTCAATCCCTTCACGGCCACTTGCGAAAGTGAGATCTAATAAAGATAGTATGACAAGATAAATATATTTTTGGTATTCTATGATATAGATGCAAAAAGTAAAGATGCAAATAAAACTAGATTGAAAGCAAATATGATAAGAGATAGACCCGGGGGCCATAGCTTCCACTAGAGGCTTCTCTCGAGATAGCATAAGTATTACGGTGGGTGAACAAATTACTGTCGAGAAATTGATAGAAAAGCGCATAGTTATGAGATTATCTAGGCATGATCATGTATATAGGCATCACGTCCATAACAAGTAGACCGACTCCTTCCTGCATCTACTACTATTACTCCACACATCGACCGACTCCTACCTGCATCTAGAGTATTAAGTTCATAACAACAGAGTAACACATTAAGCAAGATGACATGATGTAGAGGGATAAACTCATGCAATATGATATAAACCCCATCTTGTTATCCTCGATGGCAACAATACAATATGTGCCTTGCAACCCTTTCTGTCACTGGGTAAGGACACCGCAAGATTGAAACCAAAGCTAAGCACTTCTCCCATGGCAAGAAATACCAATCTAGTAGGCCAAACCAAACTGATAATTCAAAGAGACTTGCAAAGATAACTCAATCATACATAAAAGAATTCAGAGAAGATTCAAATATTATTCATAAATAAACTTGATCATAAACTCACAATTCATCGGATCTCGACAAACACACTGCAAAAAGAGTTTACATCGAATAGATCTCCACAAGAGAGGGGGAGAACATTGTATTGAGATCGAAAAAGAGAGAAGAAGCCATCTAGCTAATAACTATGAACTAGTAGGTCTGTGGTAAACTACTCACAACTCATCGGAGGGGCAAGGATGTTGATGTAGAAGCCCTCCGTGGTTGATTCCCCCTCCGGCAGAGTGCCGACGAAGGCTCCAAGATGGGATCTCGCGGATACAGAAGGTTACGGTGGTGGAAATTGTGTTTCGTGTTGCTCCTGGAAGTTTTATTGGGTAAGTAGGTATATAGAGGAGGAAGAAGTACGTCGGTGGCCGCCCGAGGGGCCCACGAGACAGGGGGGCGCGCCTTACAGGGGGGGCGCGGCCCCCTATCTCGTGGGTCCCTCGGAAGCTTCTTGACTTGCACTCAAAGCTCTTTGGATCACGTGCGTTCCAAAAACCACGCTCCCGAAGGTTTAATTCCGTTTGGACTCCGTTTGATATTTATTTTCTTCGAAATACCGAAATAGGCAAAAAAACAACAATATGGGCTGGGCCTCCGGTTATTAGGTTAGTCCCAAAAATGGTATAAATGTGTAAAATAAAGCCCATAAACATCCAAAAGGGGTAATATAATAGCATGGAACAATAAAAAATTATAGATACGTTGGAGACATATCAAGCATCCCCAAGCTTAATTCCTGCTCGTCCTCGAGTAGGTAAATGGTAAAAAAGGAATTTTTGATGTGGAATGCTACCTAGCATAATTCATAATGCAATTTTCTTTATTGTGGCATGAATGTTCAGATCCAAATGAATACAAAATAAAAGTTCATATTGATAAAAGAAATAGTAACACTTCAAGCATACTAATCAAAGTAATCATGTCTTCTCAAAATAGCATGGCAAAAGAAAGTTCATCCCTACAAAATCATATAGTTAGGCTATGCTTCATTTTTGTCACACAAAGATGTTCCCAACTTCTATATCCCCGATGACAAGCCAAGCAATTGTTTCATACTTAAATAATCTCATACTTTTTCAACCTTCATGCAATACATGAGCGTGAGCCATGGATATAGCACTATGGGTGGAATAGAATATGATGATGGAGATTGTGTGGAGAAGACAAAAAAGAGAAAGTCTCACATTGACGAGGATAATCAACGGGCTATGGAGATGCCCATCAATTGATGTCAACATGAGGAGTAGGGATTGCCATGTAACGGATGCACTAGAGCTAAAAATGAATGCTCAACAAAAGGAAACTAGTGGGTGTGCATCCAACTTGCTTGCTCACGAAGACCTAGGGCATTTGAGGAAGTCCATCGTAGGAATATACAAGCCAAGTTCTATAATGAAAAATTCCCACTAGTATGAAAAATACAACTTATGAGACTCACTATATGAAAAACATGGTGCTACTTTGAAGCACAATATATGAGAGTCACTACATGGAGAACAAAGTGCTAGTTTGAAGCACAAGTGTGGAAAAAGAGATAGTAACATTGCCCTTTTTATTTATTTTCTTTTTTCTTTTCCTTTTTTTCTTTTTTTTGGGCCTTTTTTTTCTTTTTTCTTTTTGGCCTTTCTTCTTCTTCTTCTTCTTTTTTCTTTCTTTTTGGGCAATGTTCTAATAATGATGATCATCACACTTCTATTGATTACAACAGATGAATTACAACTCGAAACTAGAACAAGATATGACTCTATATGAATGCCTCTGGCGGTGTACCGGGATGGTGCAATGAATCAAGAGTGACATGTATGAAAAATAATGCATGGCAGCTTTGCCACAAATACGATGTCAACTACATGATCATGCAATGGCAATATGACAAAAGTAAAGTATGTCATGATGATGATGAGCGGAATGGTGGAAAGTTGCATGGCAATATATCTCGGAATGTCTATGGAAATGCCATAATAGGTAGGTATGGTGGCTGTTTTGAGGAAGATATAAGGAGGTTTATGTGTGATAGAGAGTATCGTATCACGGGGTTTGGATGCACCGGCGAAGTTTGCACCAACTCTCAAGGTGAGAAAGGGCAATGCACGATACCAAAGAGGCTAGCAAGGGCGGAAAGGTAAAAGTGCGTATAATCTATGGACTCAACATTAGTCAAAAGAACTCATATACTTATTGCAAAAATTTAGAAGTCATCAAAAACCAAGTACTACGCGCATGCTCCTAGGGGGATAGATTGGTAGGAAAAGACCATCGCTCGTCCCCGACCGTCACTCATAAGGATGCACAAACCAACTACACTTCATGTTTCAAACTTGTTACACAACTTTAACCATACGTGCATGCTACGGGACTTGCTAACTTCAACACAAGCATTCTTTAAATTCATAATCACCCAATTATCATGACTTTAATATCACTACCTCCATATCTCAAAACAATTATGAAGTATCAAATTGATCATAACATCCAATTCACTTCCTATGATAGTTTTTATTATACCCAACTTGGATGCCTACCATTCTAGGACCAACTTTATGATAATAGCAAATACCATGCTGTTCTAAAATACTCTCAAAATAATATAAGTGAAGCATGGGAGACTAGCAATTTCTTCAAAATTAAGACACCACCGTGCTCTAAAAGATATAAGTGAAGCACTAGAGCAAAAACTATCAAGCTCAAAAGATATATGTGAAGCATACAGAGTATTCTAGCAATTTCTAATAAAATAGGCTTCTCCCAAAAGGTGTGTACAGCAAGGATGATTGTGGTAAACTAAAAAGCAAAGATTAATATAATACACGACGCTCCAAGCAAAACACATATCATGTGGCGAATAAAAATATAGCTCCAAGTAAAGTTACCAATGAACAAAGACGAAAGAGGGGATGCCTTCCCGGGGCATCCCCAAGATTAGGCTTTTGGCTATTCTTGAATATCTTGGTGTGCCATGGGCATCCCCAAGCTTAGGCTCTTGCCACTCCTTATTCCATAGTCCATAAAAGTTTTACCCAAAACTTGAAAACTTCACAACACAAAACTCAACAGGAAATCTTATAAGCTCCATTAGTGAAAGAAAACAAAACCACCACATAAGGTACTGCAATGAACTCATTATTTATTTAATTTGGTGTTAAAACTACTGTATTCCAACTTCTTTATGGTTCATAGACTGAATTACTAGCCATAGATGCATTGAAATAAGCAAACAACACACGAAAAACAGAATTTGTCAAAAACAGAACAGTCTGTAGAAATCTGTAACTAACGCAAACTTCTGGTACTCTAAAAATCCTACCAAAATAGGAAGTACTGGAAAATTTGTTTATTGAACAGAATAAAACGGAATCAATGCAAAAGCACATTCCTGTGATTTAACAAAATTATATTCGTGCGCACAAAGTTTCTGTTTTTCAGCAGAATCAAATCAACCATCATCGTAGGTTATCCTATAGGTTCTACTTGGCACAAACACTAATTAAAAGATAAAAACACATCTAAACAGAAGGTAGATGCAAGATTTATTACCAAACATGACCAAAAACAAAAACCATAAAGAAAATTGGGTTGCCTCCCAACTAGCGCTATTGTTTAACGCCCCTAGCTAGGCATAAAAGCAAAGATAGGCCTAACGAGTGCCATCTTTGGCACTAAATTCATAAGTAGCCCGCATGATAGATTCATAAGGTAATTTGACTTTCTTTCTTGGAAAGTGCTTCATGCCTTTCTTTAAGGGAAATTGGAATCTAATGTTCCCTTCCTTCATATCAATGATCCCACCAATCATTCTAAGGAAAAGTCTACCAAGAATAATAGGGCAAGAAAGATTACAATCTATATCAAGAACGATAAAATCTACGGGCACCAAATTTCTATTTGCAACAATAAGAACATCATTGCTCCTTCCCATTGGCTTTTTAATGGTGGAATCCGCAAGGTGCAAATTTAAAGAGCAATCATCATGATCATGGAAACCTAGAATATCACATAAAGTTTTCGAAATCGTGGAAACACTAGCACCCAAATCACACAAAGCAAAACACTCATAATCTTTAATTCTAATCTTTATAGTAGGTTCCCACTCATCATTAAGTTTTCTAGGTATAGAAACTTCCAAATTAAGTTTTTCATCATAAGATTGCATCAAGGCATCAACAATATGTTTGGTAAAAGCTTTGTTTTGGCTATAAGCATGAGGAGAATTAACAACGGATTGCAACAAGGAAATACAACCTTTTAAAGAGCAATTATCATAATCAAATTCCTTGAAATCCAAGATAGTAGGTTCAATATTATTAGAAGTTGCGGATTCTCCAATCTCACTTTTACCAAATTTAGCATTAAGATCTAAAGACTCCGAATTCTTGGGACGCCTTCTAGGCAAAGTTGATTCATCATCAGTCGCCTAATCATCAAAATTCATATTGCAAAACATAGATCTAATCGGAGACACATCAATAACTTTAAGATCCTCATCATTATTTTCATGGAAACTAGAGGAACATGCTTTTATAAAGCTTTCTCTTTTAGCACGCAATCTAGCGGTTCTTTCCTTGCACTCGTCAATGGAAATTCTCATTACTTTGATAGACTCATTGATATCTTGCTTAGGATAAGAAGATCCAGGTTTAAGAGAATTAACATCAAGCGAAAGTCTATCAACGTTCCTAGCCAAATCATCAACTTGGGCAATTTTTCTTCAAGCAAAGCATTAAAATTCTTTTGAGAAATTATAAATTCTTTCACACTATTCTCAAAATCAGAGGGCATCTTATTAAAATTACCATAAGAGTTATTGTAGGAATTTCCATAATTATTAGAGGGATTACTAGGGAACGGTCTAGCATTAAAGTTTCCTCTATAAGCATTGTTTCGAAAACTATTCCTACCAACAAAATTCACATCCATAGATTCATTATTATTATCAATCAAGGAAGACAAAGGCATATCATTGGCATCAAGAGGAGTATTTTTAGTAGCAAACATCTTCATAAGTTCATCCATCTTTCCACTCAAAACATTGATTTCTTCTATAGCATGCACTTTTTTACTAGAAGATCTTTCGGTGTGCCATTGAGAATAATTAGCCATAATATTATCAAGTAATTTTGTAGCATCTCCTAACGTGATTTCCATAAATGTGCCTCCCGCGGCCGAATCTAAGAGATTTCTAGAAGCAAAGTTCAAACCGGCATAAATTTTTTGTATGATCATCCATAAATTCAAACCATGAGTAGGGAAATTGTGAATCATCAATTTCATTCTTTCCCAAGATTGGGCAACATGCTCATTATCAAGTTGTTTAAAATTCATAATATCGTTCCTAAGAGTGATGATCTTAGCGGGAGGAAAATACTTAGAGATAAAAGCATCTTTGCACTTGTTCCAAGAATCAATACTATTTTTACGCAAAGACGAAAACCAAACTTAGCACGATCTCTAAGTGAAAACGGAAATAACTTCAATTTGACAATATTGTTATCTGTATCTTTCTTCTTTTGCATATCACACAAATCAACAAAATTGTTTAGATGAGTAGCGACATCTTCACTAGGAAGGCCGGTGAATTGATCTTTCATAACAAGATTCAGCAAAGCAGTATTGATTTCACAAGATTCAACATCATTAAGAGGAGCAATCGGAGTACTAAGGAAATCATTATTATTGGTATTCGAGAAATCACACAATTTGGTATTATCTTGCGCCATGGCAACAAGTAATCCAACACACAAGCAAACAGAAAAACGGCAAGCGAAAAAGAGAGGAGGAGATTGGGAAAGAGAGGGCGAATAAAATAGCAAGGGTGAAGTGGGGGAGAGGAAAACGAGAGGCAAATGGCAAATAATGTAAATGCGAGGGAGATGGGTTTGTGATGGTACTTGGTATGTCTTGACTTGAGCGAAGACCTCCCCGGCAACGGCGCCAGAAATCCTTCTTGCTACGTCTTGAGCTTGCGTTGGTTTTCCTCGAAGAGGAGAGGGTGATGCAGCAAAGTGTAGCGTAAGTATTTCCCTCAGTTTTGAGAACCAAGATATCAATCCAGTAGGAGGCTCCTCAAAAGTCCCACGCACCTACACAAACAAACTGAGAACTCGCAACCAACGCAATAAAGAGGTTGTCAATCCCTTCACGGCCACTTGTGAAAGTGAGATCTAATAAAGATAGTATGATAACATAAATATATTTTTGGTATTTTATGATATAGATGCAAAAAGTAAAGATGCAAATAAAACTAGATTGAAAGCAAATATGATAAGAGATAGACCCGGGGGCCATAGGTTTCACTAGAGGCTTCTCTCGAGATAGCATAAGTATTACGGTGGGTGAACAAATTACTGTTGAGCAATTGATAGAAAAGCGCATAGTTTTGAGATTATCTAGGCATGATCATGTATATAGGCATCACGTCCATAACAACTGGACCGACTCCTGCCTGCATCTACTACTATTACTCCACACATCGACCGACTCCTGCCTACATCTAGAGTATTAAGTTCATAAGAACAGAGTAATGCATTAAGAAAGATGACATGATGTAGAGGGATAAACTCATGCAATATGATATAAACCCCATCTTGTTATCCTCGATGGCAACAATACAATACGTGCCTTGCAACCCTTTCTGTCACTGGGTAAGGACACCGCAAGATTGAACCCAAAGCTAAGCACTTCTCCCATGGCAAGAAAGACCAATCTAGTAGGCCAAACCAAACTGATAATTCGAAGAGACTTGCAAAGATAACTCAATCATACATAAAAGAATTCAGAGAAGATTCAAATATTATTCATAGATAACTTGATCATAAACCAAAAATTGATCGGATCTCGACAAACACATCGAAAAAGAGTTTACATCGAATAGATCTCCACAAGAGAGGGGGAGAACATTGTATTGAGATCCAAAAAGATAGAAGAAGCAATCTAGCTAATAACTATGGACCCGTAGGTCTGTGGTAAACTACTCACAACTCATCGAAGGGGCAAGGATGTTGATGTAGAAGCCCTCCATGGTTGATTCCCCCTCCGGCAGACTGCCGGCGAAGGCTCGAAGATGGGATCTCGCGGATACAGAAGGTTACGGCGATGGAAATTGTGTTTCGTGTTGCTCCTGGAAGTTTTATTGGGTACGTAGGTATATAGAGGAGGAAGAAGTACGTCGGTGGCCGCCCGAGGGGCCCACGAGACAGGGGGGCGCGCCCTACAGGGGGGCGCGGCCCCCTTTCTCGTGATGTAACGCCCCACATCCGATGCACCAAGTGTATCTCAGTTATTCGCCGTCGTTGCCATGTCATTTGCTTGCGTGTTGCATTTTATCATGTCATCATGTGCATCTCATTTCGCATTCATGTTCGTCTCATGCATCCGAGCATTTTCCCCGTTGTCCGTTTTGCAATCCTGCACTCCTATGTCCTCCGGCGTCCCCCTTTTGTCTCTCGTTGTGAGCGGGTGTTAAACGTTCTCGGAATGGACCGAGGTTTACCAAGCGGCCTTGGTACACCATCGGTAGACCTCCTGTCAAGTTTCGTGCCATTTGGAGGTCGTTTGATACTCCAACGGTTAATCGGGTAACCGTAAAAGCCCTCTTTGTGTTGCAGCCCAACACCCCTCCAAAGTGGCCCAAAACCCTTCCAAACCCCCTTCATCCTCTCGGTCATTTGATCACGATCGTGTGGGCGAAAACCGCTCCCCATTTGGAGCCTCCTAGCTCCCTCTACCTATTTATATGTCCCTCTCCCCCGAAATCTCGGATGAAAACACCCCAAACCCTAGATTTTCCCCTCCGCGTCGCGCCGGACATGTCCAACCCCGACCGGACGCATCCACCGCCGCGCCCGAGCCAACGGGAAGCCGCCAAGTGTCGCGCCGCCGTCGC
>NC_041391.1:407213444-407220190 GCF_002162155.2 Triticum dicoccoides | reverse complement strand
CGTCGCCGCCCTTCACCGGCCGGAGCAGCGCCTCCCTGCGCCCCTCCGGTCACCAGCGCCGCCCCGGCCTCCTCCGCCCCTCTCCGACTCCTCCGGCCGCCGTCCTCTACCTCTCCGAAGTGTTCTCCGACGAGATGCCGGCGAACCTCGGGATCCGCTCCGGCCGATCCAGATCTGAGATCCAAAAGGGGTTGACCTCAGTTTTTCCCTAAGTCCCGAATTATTTTGCATTGTGGTGCTAACTTTGACATGCCATAACTCATCATCGATAGCTCCATTTTTCCTGCATAATATATCAAAATGTTCGTTGTGAGATGCTCTTCATTTCGTTCCATTGTGCCATGCTTGTTTGAGTCCATATGGATGCCCTAATCATCGTTGCAAGTGCTATATGATGTTAATCTGCCGAAACTGTTATAACTTGATGATTTTCTTTTTCGTTGCATTTTGTGTGTGCATCCTATGAGTATGAGCTCTACATGTGTTTTGTGCTATATCATGATATCTTTCCATTGGTGCTATCCATGTATTTTTGTGACTCTTGTACTGAGTGCATCATGCTTGTTAAGTAGGGTACTTGTTGTTGCTGTTTTGCTAGTCTGAATCTGTTATATCAAGTTGCTATGTAAACCTGCTGCTACAAGTCATTCTATGCATAATCTGGATATGTTCACTAAGGATGTTTTGTTGTACATGTCATGCTCTATCCATTCATGCCCCTGGCTGCATTTATAGCCTGCTGTAGCTTGTTATTATCTTGCTCTCAAATTGCTAAATAACGTTGCTATCAGCCTGTTAACTTTAAGTTCAGTTTTGCCATGTGTGTTGCTAGTTATCCATGCACCCTATGAACTTGTTCTTGCCATGCTTAGCTTCATGAACATGTCTTCTTACTGTTGGTCACCTTGTCATGTCATTTATTTCTCTGTGGTGAGTGGATGCCTTCTTATTGTTGTTCCTGCCATGTATGCATCTGTGATATCATTTGCCATGTTTGCATGGATCCTACCATCTTTTCTGTTGATCTTTGGAATTAGTTCAGTAAGGGAGTTTTGTTCTTTGTCTTTAGTACTAGCATTCCATGCCTTTGTTTGCCATGTTAAGTTCCTGTAACATGCTGTTTGATAGCTCTAAACATTGCAACCTGATGTTATTTCTGCTAAGTCTGAAACTGTTATAATTTGCAATCATGCCATGTCATTTTGAGCATGTTCTAGTAGTTTGTGGAGATAGCTCAGTTTTCATTTTTTGTCACGCTTTACCTATAAATCATGCCCATGCCTTTTGTTCTTATGTTGAGGTGCTGTAGCATAGTGTTTTGATGCTTGCAAGATGCCTAGTTGCTGTTATGGACAGATTGTTGTCATACCTTGTATGATGTGTATGTGTTGAACCGTTGCTCCGTTTTGAGTGTGCTCTATATGAAACTTGCTTGATTTTGCATGTAGTTTCATATTATCATGTTGCATCCATGTTTTGAGAGTGTTTGCTTGATGTTTGTATGCATTTTGCATCAATGCCATGTTTAACTTGTTTTGCCCATACCTTCTAGGCCGTAGCTCCGAATTAAATGAACTTTATATGTAACTTGACTAGAATCTCGTGTAGATCATCTTGGTGCATCTTAACTTGCTGTTTAACAACTTGAACATAAGGTTTGTGCAGATATGGACCAATTTCGAAATTTGCATATGAGGACTTACCGGAATTGTTATATGTTGTTCCCGGCCTCATTTAAACTTGTTTTGATGGGTTGCTCTTGTATGCATCATCTCTTGCCATGAGTAGCTTCATGTAGCCTTGTCATGCATCATACTTGGTTGAGCATCATGCCTTGTATATGTGCGGTGTGTTTACCATGTTGTGTGTTTCTTCTCGATAGTTCCTGTTTCATTGCGATCGTGAGGTTTCGTTCGTCTATGCTTGGTTCGTCTTTATCCGTTCGTCTTCTTCATGGACTCGTTCTTCTTCCTAGCGTGATTTCAGGCAAGATGACCGTCACCTTGGATCTCATTACTATCATTGCTATGCTAGTTGCTTCGTTCTATCACTATGCTGCGCTACCTATCTCTTGTTGATCAAGCCTCCCAATTTGCCATGTCAGCCTCTAACCTTTTGCACCCTTCCTAGCAAACCGTTGCTTGGCTATGTTATCTCTTTGCTCATCCCCTCTTATAGCATTGTTAGTTGCAGGTGAAGTTGAAGATTGCTCCATGATAGACAGGATTATGTTGGGATATCACAATATCTCTTATATTATTAATGCATCTATAGACTTGGTAAAGGGTGGAAGGCTCGGCCTTACGCCTGGTGTTTTGTTCCACTCTTGCCTCCTAGTTTCTGTCATACCAGTGTTATGTTCCCGGATTTTGCATTCCTTACGCGGTTGGGTGATTTATGGGACCTCCTTGACAGTTCGCTTTGAATAAAACTCCTCCAGCAAGGCCCAACCTTGGTTTTACCATTTGCCTCACCTAGCCCTTTTTTCCTTGGGTTTCCGGAGCCTGAGGGTCATCTTTATTTACCCCCCCGGGCCAGTGCTCCTTCGAGTGTTGGTCCAACCTGAGCGACATCCGGCGCCCCCTGGGCAACCAGTGTCTATGCCAACCCGACGTCTTGCTCATCCGGTGTGCCCTGAGAACGAGATATGTGCAGCTCCTATCGGGATTTGTTGGCACATCGGGCGGCTTTGCTGGTCTTGTTTTACCATTGTCGAAATGTCTTCTAAACCGGGATTCCGAGACTGATCGGGTCTTCCTAGGAGAAGGTATATCCTTCGTTGATCGCGAGAGCTTATCATGGGCTAAGTTGGGACACCCCTGCAGGGTATTATCTTTCGAAAGCCGTGCCCGCGGTTATGTGGCAGATGGGAATTTGTTAATGTCCGGTTGTAGATAACTTGACACCAGATCCGAATTAAAACACATCAACTGTGTGTGTAGCCGTGATGGTCTCTTTTCGGCGGAGTCCGGGAAGTGAACACGGTTTTGGGTTATGTTTGACGTAAGTAAGAGTTCAGGATCACCTCTTGATCATTGCTAGCTTAACGACCGTTCCTTTGCTTCTCTTCTCGCTCTTATTTGCGTATGTTAGCCACCATATATGCTTAGTCGCTGCTGCAACCTCACCACTTTACCCCTTCCTTTCCCATTAAGCTTTGCTAGTCTTGATACCCATGGTAATGGGATTGCTGAGTCCTCGTGGCTCACAGATTAGTACAACAACAGTTCCAGGTACAGGTTATGCGATGATCATGACGTGAGAGCGATGTTTGCTTGTCTTGGAGTTCTTCTTCTGCTTCTTCTTCGATCAGGGGATAGGTTCCAGGTCGGCAGCCTGGGCTAGCAGGGTGGATGTCGTTTGAGCTTCTGTTTGTGTTTCATCCATAGTCAGATGGTGCTCTTATGTAAGATGATGTTGTATTCGTGTGGCATTGTATGCCTCTTGTATGTATCCCCATCTATTATGTAATGTTGATGTAATGATATCCACCTTGCAAAAGCGTCTCCAATATGCGCTTCTATCCTTGGTGGGACCTTCGAGTTCCTTTAGGATAGGGTCGCATATTGGGCGTGACAAGTTGGTATCAGAGCCTCGACCGACCTTAGGAGCCCCCTTGATTGATCGTGTAGTTTGGCCGTTGTTGAGTCTAGAAGAAAACTGATTTCTGAGTCTAGTTATATCAGAGAGTAGGAATTCTTTTTACTCCTCAGCCCCTTCGTCGCTCTGGTGAGGAATCTTGACGTAGGTGTTTTGTATTACTCCTCTTCCCATTCAAATTTTTCTTTAGGTTCACGCAGTTGGTTTTCCGATCATTGGTTCTCAGCTCTTTTCATCCGGTGCATTTCTCGTCAAGTTGACTCGAGCCTCTTCATCTTTGCCAAGTTCAATCCTCAGTTGTTTTCTTTTCCCACCCGCCCTCCCTTCTTATTCTCGGAACCGGAGTCCGTAATCGAGTATCCATCCTACTCATGCAAAGTCTTTGCTTTCTTTCCTCAATGATTTCAACCGGTGTTTTCGCTTCAAGTTATTCATCGATTTCTCGTTCCAAGTTGCCTTTGTTTTCCCGCCCTCCCACCCTCTTCTTCCCGGAGCCTAAGTCTGTTTCGAGCATCAATTTCATTCATGTGGAGCCTCTTCAGTCTTCCCTCAATTATTTCAACCGGTGAATGCTCGTCTCGTTCGTCATTCTTCATCCCTTTTCTTTTTCCGGTGGACTCAATTCAAGTTTTTTTCGGGTTGATCATATTCTTTTCCTTCGATCAAGTGTTCTCCCTGCTCGTTCGTCTCTCGCCAGTTTATCCTTCCGGAGTGCTCAAGACGTCTCAGGAGATTCGTCCGTGTTCAAATTAATTCGAGGGTGTCACCTCATTCAAATATTTCATTTGTTCCGGTGCATCATCTATCTGCTCAATATCCCTATTCCAACGGTGTTTTCTTTTAGTGGGCCCTAACCCACAGTTCTTTTCCCAGGATCTTACCTGACTCTTCTAATTTCCCCGGAGTTATTCTCAATTCTTTTCAAGTGTGACGTAAGAATGAATTTCATCAGTCACATGCCTTTTCCAAGATCGATTTCAAATCATTTCATTGTTGGCTCAACCTCTTCACTTTTCAATCTTCTGGAGTATCTCAGTAATTTTGGTGGTGTTTCTCATCGTCATTTGAAGACCGAAGAAGAGTTTTCCGCTAAAATCTTGCCCATTCTCCCGAAGATTCGTGGTTCTAGCTTCATGTTATCCTCTTGAATTATTCCGTTTGTCAGAGATTCTTTTCTTACCCATCTGGAGTATGTCAGGAGTTGTTTTTTCCATTTCTTTTCACCGGAGGCCATCATTCCAGAAGAATTCTTTGTCCTCACATTTCATCTACCGTTACCCAATTATCCCGGTGCTTCGTTCAAGTGTTCTTTAATCAGCTCGTGATCTCTTTGTTCTTTTGCATCTAAATCCCCTTAAGCATATTTGTTCTTCTAATTCTTCCTGGTGATTCATTCTCTTTCGTCAGTCATTTCCGAATTCTAACGATGGTTCTTTAAGATTCTTTTCTTTGGTTATCATATTAATCCATTCGTTCTTTTCAATCCTACCGGTGATTCATGAAGACTTTCTCAAGTTTTGTGCTATACTCTCCTTAATCCTTTTCAAGAAGAATAAGTAGTATGTAAAATCCATTGCTTGTCAGCAATTTAATTTGATGAAGGATAAGCATACAATAAATCTTATTCTTATTTCATTCAAGTGAGTAATCCCTTCCTTCGGAGTTTTTTCTTGATGAATAAATTCTAGTTCCAAGTGTTTTCATCTTTTCCGGAGTTCAAATCTCCTCGGCCATCTCATCGGAACCTCCATCTAAATCGACGCAAGGCTTTAATCTTATTCTTTCATCCTTCATTCTATCTCATTGTATTTTGTCACTGGAGTTCTTCATGGTCGTTCTTCATGATTTAATTCATTCTTCAAGAGTTCATCAAGATTTTGTTGAAGGAGCTCAAGTATCTTTTCTTCTCGCGTCTCGAAGTGCAATTAAATCTTCGTATTCTTTTGAAGTGGAGTTTTGCATTCCTTCGTTCTTCTAAGCTATCCAATCATTTCCGTTTGTGGCTGGTTATCACCTTATGATTTTGAGATGTTACCTATAAGACCACAACAAGCTTATTCTTTTCGTTGTTGATTTTCTCAACAACTCCGTTCAAACCTTCCTTCTAAAGATGCTTTCAATTTCATTCGTGGCACAAGTTGTCATTTTTCTTCTCCGTTCTTTTCATTCAACTCTTTCAATCCTTTTCGGAGGTTTGGTGTCATGTCTTCATCAAGTATCATTCCATCCTCTCAAGCTCGTGTTCTATTCCTCCAAGTTTCAACTGGAGTGCTGCCTAAATTCTTTCATTCTTATTCGTTTCTTATCTTGTTCTAACCAGAGTGGATTCATAGTCTATCTCATTCTGTGAGTTTTCAATTCTCGTAATTCTCGTTGTTCCTTTCTTCTTCTCGAGTGCTCTCGATTCTTTGCTTCTTCTCTTGAGTTCTTGTTTCACTCATTCCTTTTTCCATTCCGTCTCGGTCCTAAGATCTCGGGACGGGATCTCTTGTTAGTGGAGCAGTGTTGTAACGCCCCGGATCCGATGCGCCAGGTGTCTCTCAGTTATTCGCCGTCGTTGCCATGTCATTTGCTTGCGTGTTGCATTTTATCATGTCATCATGTGCATCTCATTTCGCATTCGTGTTCGTCTCATGTATCCGAGCATTTTCCCCGTTGTCCGTTTTGCAATCCCGCACTCCTATGTCCTCCGGCGTCCCCCTTTTGTCTCTCGTTGTGAGAGGGTGTTAAACATTCTCGGAATGGATCGAGGATTGCCAAGAGGCCTTGGTACACCACCGGTAGACCTCCTGTCAAGTTTCGTGCCATTTGGAGGTCGTTTGATACTCCAACGGTTAACCGGGTAACCGTAAAAGCCCTCTTTGTGTTGCAGCCCAACACCCATCCAAAGTGGCCCAAAACCCTTCCAAACCCCCTTCATCCTCTCGGTCGTTCGATCACGATCGTGTGGGCGAAAACCGCTCCCCATTTGGAGCCTCCTAGCTCCCTCTACCTATTTATATGTCCCTCTCCCCCGAAATCTCGGATGAAAACACCCCAAACCCTAGATTTTTCAGTCCGCGCCGCGCCGGACATGTCCAACCCCAGTCGGACGCATCTGCCGCCGCGCCCGATCCCACGGGAAGCCGCCAAGTGTCGTGCCGCCG
>NC_041391.1:407139359-407212966 GCF_002162155.2 Triticum dicoccoides | reverse complement strand
CCCCGCCGCCGGATCTACTCCACCACCGGTCGCCTCCTCGCCGGCACGCATCCCCACCGCCGACGACCGCCGCCTCCGCCGGCCTCTGCCTCCTCCGCCCGCTCCACCGGCCTCCGTGTCGCCGCCCTTCACCGGCCGGAGCCGCGCCTCCCCGCGCCCATCCGATCACCAGCGCCGCCCTGGCCTCCTTCGCCCCTCTCCGACTCCTCCGGCCGCCGTCCTCTCCCTCTCCGGAGTGTTCTCCGGCGAGATGCCGGCGAACCTTGGGATCCGCTCCGGCCGATCCAGATCTGAGATCCAAAAGAGGTTGACCTCAGTTTTTCCCCAAGTCCCTAATTATTTTGCATTGTGCTGCTAACTTTGACATGCCATAACTCATCATTCGTAGCTCCGTTTTTCGTGCATAATATATCAAAATGTTTGTTGTGAGATGCTCTTCTCTTAGTTCCATTGTACCATGCTTGTTTGAGTCCATATGGATGCCCTAATCATCGTTGCAAGAGTGCTATATGATGTTAATCTGCTGAAACTGTTATAACTTGATGATTTGTCTTTTTCGTTGCATTTTGTGTGTGCATCCTATGAGCATGAGCTCTACATGTGTTTTGTGCTATATCATGACATCTTTCCATTGGAGCTATCCATGTGTTTTTGTGACTTGTATTGAGTGCATCAAGCTTGTTAAGTAGGGTACTTGATGTTGCTGTTTTGCTGGTCTGAATCTGTTATATCATGTTGCTATGTAAACCTGCTGCTACAAGTCATTCTATGCATAATCTGGAGATGTTCACTAAGGATGTTTTGTTGTACATGACATGCTCTATCCATTCATGCCCCTGGTTGCATTTATAGCCTGCTGTAGCTTGTTATTATCTTGCTCTCAAATTGCTAAATAATGTTGCTGTCAGCATGTTAACTTTAAGTTCAGTTTTGCCATGTGTGTTGCTAGTGATCCATGCACCCTATGAACTTGTTCTTGCCATGCTTAGCTTCATGAACATGTCTTCTTACTGTTGGTCACCTTATCATGCCATGTATTGCTCTGTGGTGAGTGGTAAAAGCTCACCAACATGCCTTCTTATTGTTGTTCCTGCCATGTATGCATCTGTGATATCATTTGCCATGTTTGCATGGATCCTACCATCTTTTCTGTTGATCTTTGGAATTAGTTCAGTAAGGGAGTTTTGTTCTTTGTCTTTAGTACTAGCATTCCATGCCTTTGTTTGCCATGTTAAGTTCCTGTAACATGCTATTTGATAGCTCTAAATATTGCAACCTGATGTTATTTTTGCTAAGTCTGAAACTGTTATAATTTGCAATCTTGTCATGTCCTTTTGAGCATGTTCTAGTAGTTTCTGGAGATAGCTCAGGGTTCATGTTTTGTCATGCTTTACCTGTAAATCATGCCCATGCCTTTTGTTCTTATGTTGAGGTGTTGTAGCATAGTGTTTTGATGCTTGCAAGATGCCTAGTTGCTGTTATGGACAGATTGTTGTCATACCTTGTATGATGTGTATGTGTTGAACCGTTGCTCCGTTTTGAGTGTGCTCTATATGAAACTTGCTTGATTTTGCATGTAGTTTCATATTATCATGTTGCATCCATGTTTTGAGAGTGTTTGCTTGATGTTTGTATGCATTTTGCATCAATGCCATGTTTAACTTGTTTTGCTCATATCCTCTAGGCTGTAGCTCCGAATTAAATGAACTTTATATGTAACTTGACTAGAATCTCGTGTAGATCATCTTGGTGCATCTTAACTTGCTGTTTAACAACTTGAACATAATGTTTGTTCAGATCTGGACCAATTTCGAAATTTGCATATGAGGACTTACCGGAATTGTTATATGTTGTTCCCGGCCTCATTTAAACTTGTTTTGATGTGTTGCTCTTGTATGCATCATCTCTTGCCATGAGTAGCTTCATGTAGCCTTGTCATGCATCATACTTGGTTGAGCATCATGCCTTGTATATGTGCGGTGTGTTTACCATGTTGTGTGCTTCTTCTCGATAGTTCCTGTTTCGTTGCGATCGTGAGGATTCGCTCGTCTACGCTTGGTTCGTCTTCATCCGTTCGTCTTCTTCATGGACTCGTTCTTCTTCCTAGAGGGATTTCAGGCAAGATGACCGTCACCTTGGATCTCATTACTATCATTGCTATGCTAGTTGCTTCGTTCTATCGCTATGCTGCGCCACCTATCTCTTGTTGATCAAGCCTCCCAATTTTCCATGTCAGCCTCTAACCTTTTGCACCCTTCCTAGCAAACCGTTGCTTGGCTATGTTACCGCTTTACTCAGCCCCTCTTATAGCGTTGTTAGTTGCAGGTGAAGTTGAAGATTGCTCCATGATGTACAGGATTATGTTGGGATATCACAATATCTCTTATATTATTAATGCATCTATATACTTGGTAGAGGGTGGAAGGCTCGGCCTTATGCCTAGTGTTTTGTTCCACTCTTGCCGCCCTAGTTTCCGTCATACCGGTGTTATGTTCCCGGATTTTGCGTTCCTTACACGGTTGGGTGATTTATGGGACCCCCTTGACAGTTCGCTTTGAATAAAACTCCTCCAGCAAGGCCCAACTTTGGTTTTACCATTTGCCTCACCTAGCCCTTTTTCCCTTGGGTTTCCGGAGCCCGAGGGTCATCTTTATTTACCCCCCTGGGCCAGTGCTCCTTCGAGTGTTGGTCCAACCTGAGCGATGTCCGGCGCCCCCTAGGCAACCAGGGTCTATGCCAACCCGACGTCTTGCTTATCTGGTGTGCCCTGAGAACGAGATATGTGCAGCTCCTATCGGGATTTGTTGACACATGAGGCGGCTTTGCTGGTCTTTTTTTACCATTGTCGAAATGTCTAGTAAACCAAGATTCCGAGACTGATCGGGTCTTCCTGGGAGAAGGTATATCCTTCGTTGATCGCGAGAGCTTATCATGGGCTAAGTTGGGACACCCCTGTAGGGTATTATCTTTCGAAAGCCGTGCTCACGATTATGTGGCAGATGGGAATTTTTTAATGTCCGGTTGTAGATCACTTGACACCAGATCCGAATTAAAACGCATCAACCGTGTGTGTAGCCATGATGGTCTCTTTTCGGCGGAGTCCGGGAAGTGAACATGGTTTTGGGTTATGTTTGACGTAAGTAAGAGTTCAGGATCACCTCTTGATCTTTGCTAGCTTCACGACCGTTCCTTTGCTTCTCTTCTCGCTCTTATTTGCATATGTTAGCCACCATATATGCTTAGTCGCTGCTGCAACCTCACCACTTTACCCCTTCCTTTCCCATTAAGCTTTGCTAGTCTTGATACCCATGGTAATGGGATTGCTGAGTCCTCGTGGCTCACAGATTACTACAACAACAGTTGCAGGTACATGTTATGCGATGATCATGACGCGAGAGCGATGTTTGCTTGTCTTGGAGTTCTTCTTCTACTTCTTCTTTGATCAGGGGATAGGTTCCAGGTCGGCAGCCTGGGCTAGCAGGGTGGATGTCGTTTGAGCTTATGTTTGTGTTTCATCCGTAGTCGGATGGCGCTCTTATGTAAGATTATGTTGTATTCGTGTGGCATTGTATGCCTCTTGTATGTATCCCCATCTATTATGTAATGTTGATGTAATGATATCCACCTTGCAAAAGCGTCTCCAATATGCGCTTCTATCCTTGGTGGGACCTTTGAGTTCCTTTAGGATAGGGTCGCATATTGGGCGTGACACGTGAGGCCCTCGAAAGCTTCTTGACTTGCACTCCAAGCTCTCCTGATCATGTTCGTTCCAAAAATCACGCTCCCGAAGGTTTCATTCTGTTTGGACTTTGTTTGATATTCTTTTGCTTCGAAATACTGAAATAGGCAAAAAAACAGCAATATGGGCTGGGCCTCCGGTTAGGAGGTTAGTCCCAAAAATGATATAAATGTGTAAAATAAAGCCCATAAACATCCAAAAGGGGTAATGTAATAGCATGGAACAATCAAAAATTATAGATACGTTGGAGACGTATCAAAGGCCTCCACCGAGAGCACGTTGAGGCCGACACCGTCGTCGATGAGGGTTTTGGTGACGTCCACTTGGCAGATGGTGGGCGTGCAGAGCATCGGGAGTGCACCCGAGCAGGTGTGTGGTGACGGGGTGATCTTCCGAGTTGAAGGTCAGGTCGGCCTTGGGCGCCACCCAACCCGGGGGAGGTCCTTGCCGCACGAGGACGACGCTGATCTGGCGAAAGAACAACTTGCTGTGGCGGACTGAGGGTGGTGCCTGCGAGTCACCCGGGAGAGCTGTGACGATCGGGGGCACCGGCGCTACGTAGTGGGCGAGGAAGAGGTCACACAACTCCTCCCAGGATGCCACAGAAGATGCCGACAGGTTGAGGAACCAAGCGCGCGGGACACCAGTGAGGGCCATGGGAAGCCAGTTGGCCATGACCTTGTTGTCGCCCCCGACCTTGAGGACGGCCTCCTCGTACGCCAGCAGGAAAACCAGCGGGTCCGCCATGCCATCGTAGCGCGACGGCATCTCTGGCTTGAACTTGGGCGGCCACTGCACCCGCCATAAGGCGGGGGCCAAGGCTCGGAGCCCCCTGGCCCCAGCACCAACATCGGTTGTCGGGGTTGGAGGCGCGATGTCCGCCATGAGGGCGAAGTGCGGTGTTGGCGGAGCACGGGCCGACGGAAGGAAAGCTCCGGTGCACCCCTACCTGGCACGCCAAATGTCGGATATACGGTTTCGGCAAAACCCTTGAGGTTCGAACACTGGGGTGCGCACGAAGTTTCCCCCCTACCGAATCTCGCTCTTAGCCTCGCCGCGATCCCTAAGCTTATCTAGATGAACTCACAACACAAGAGACACAAGATTTATACAGGTTCGGGCCACCGTTGTGGTGTAATGCCTTACTCCGGTGTGGTGGTGGTGGATTGCCTCTCGGGCTGATGATGAACAGTACAAGGGAAAAACAGCTTCCTGAGGAGAGGTGTTCTTGTGATTGGTGGTTTGCTCGGGGAGGAATTGATTCGTCCCCTTCTACTATGGTGGCTAGTCCTATTTATAGAGGCCCTGGTCCTCTCCCCAAATATTAAGCGGGAAGGGATCCAACAACGGCCAATTTGAAAGGGGATAACTAGTACAAGCTATCCTGACTAAAGGTGGTCTTCGCCTGTCAAAGGCGCTGGTGGTGACGCCGTCTTGGGCTCCACGATGACCCCCATCCTGCCGTCCTGCTGGTCTTGGTCTTGTTGCACCGATATGGAAACCTTTGCCTGATGCCTCGGTACTCCGCGCCTATGCTTGCCCCCTTAGCACCAAAGGGGAAACGAGGACACTGCACGCGCTGGTGCCCGTCTGGCCTTGATCGTCATGGCTTGCGTCATGGGAACCTCGCGAGGTACCCCTTGCCTTGATCTCTCCGCCTCCTCGCGAGCCTGCCTGGTGAGGCCGCTCCTAAGGAGGCCTTGTGTCGTCCGCCCCATGAGGTTTGGCCCCTCGCGAGGGTCTTGAGTGTTGGTTGATGAAGACGGGCCGTACTGGGCCACTAGTGGAGCCACATCGCGGGCCGCAGGTAGGCAAGTCTGGGGACCCCCGTTCCCAGAACGCCGATAGACACTTCCTGAACCAACTCCGAAGAAAAGGGGTATTCTATTTCTTAATCCTGAAGATATGCAGAGGCAAAGAAATCTATGAAAGAAAAAGGTATTAAAGATGAAGATGTTAAGAATATACCACCTATTGAAGAAATACATGGTCTTGATAACCCGACACAGGTAGTAAAGGTAAATTCTCTCTATAGATTTGGTGAAGGGGATATTCCTTGTAATAAGTCTGTTAGTCAATGCTTGGATGAGTTTGATAATTTTATTGTTAGACAAAAAACTTCAATGCTTATATGGTTGAACACTTGAGTGATTATATGTCTAGAGTTAAAGGTCACCTTAAGCTTGTTAGTAAACATGCATCCATGGTTACTACTCAAGTAGAACAAGTACTTAAGGCACAAGATGACTTGCTCAATGAGTTAAATAATAAGAACAATGATAATGCTGTCAGAGTTATGACTAGAGGTGGTAGAATGACCTAGGAACCTTTGTATCCCAAGGGCCATCCTAAGAGAGTTGAGCAAGATTCTCAGAGAACTAATATTGGTGCACCTAGTCCTTCTAAGAAAAAGGAAAAGGAAAATGATAGGACTTTGCATGTTTCTAGTGAACCTGTTATTGACACACCTGAGAATGCCAATGATGTTTCTGTTTCTGATGCTGAAACACAATCTGGTAATGAACATGAACTTAGTGATAATGTTAATGATGATGTTCATGTTGATGCCCAACTTAGTAATAAGAATGATATAGAGATTGAACCTGCTATTGATCTTGATAACCCACAATCAAGAATCAACGTTATGATAAGAGAGACTTCGTTGCTAGGAAGCACGGTAAAGAAAGAGAACCATGGGTTCAGAAACCCATGCATTTTCCTCCTAAGCCATCCAAGAAAAAGGATGATGAGGATTTTGAGCGCTTTGATAAAATGATTAGACCTATCTTTTTGCATATGTGTTTGACTGATATGCTTAAAATGAATCCTTATGCCAAGTATATGAAAGATATCGTTACAAATAAAAGAAAGATACCGGAAGCTGAAATTTCCACCATGCTTGCTAATTATACTTTTAAGGGTGGAGTACCGAAGAAACTAGGAGATCCAGGAGTACCAACTATACCATGCTCCATTAAAAGAAACTATGTTAAAACTTCTTTATGTGATCATGGAGCCGGTGTTAGTATTATGCCTCTCTCTTTATATCGTAGACTTGATTTGAATAAGTTGACACCTACTACAATCTCTTTGCAAATGGCCGATAAATCAACTGCTATACCCGTCAGTATTTGTGAGGATGTGCCTGTTGTGGTTGCAAATGTTACTATTTTAACAGACTTTGTTATTCTTGATATTCCCGAGGACGACAGTATGTCAATCATCCTTGGTAGACCTTTTCTAAATACTGCAGGGGCTGTTATTGATTGCAACAAAGGCAATGTCACTTTTCATGTTAACGGTAATGAGCATACGATACACTCGAAGAAACAACCTCAAGTTCATAGTATAAATTCTATTGGAAAAATTTCAACAATTACTATTGGAGGTTTTGAATTCCCTCTTCCTACTGTCAAAAAGTAATATGATATTCTTATTGTTGGGGACATGCATATCCCCGTTGAGGTAACCTAGTGTTATTCGAAAATTCGCTGGTTTCATGTTATTCAGAAGAAGTTTGTTAACAAGAATTGATCAACCTTTAGTGGATTCCTTTTGATGAGCATGAGATGGATGAAGTTAGAAAGCACAACTCTCTGTACCCACTTTTTACTTCCTGTTTTTTATATTAAAAAAATAGTATTTTCTGCCTGTTTTCTGATTTATCCATGCAATAAAAAATACCCCAAAAATAAAAGTTCTCCAAATGCCCTAAAAATGGAGTATGATTTTTTGTAGAATATTTAAGAATTTCTAGTACTTAGAACACCACGGGGACCCACCATTTGTCCACGAGGGCACAAGGCGCGGCCACCCCCCTAGGGCATGCCTCCAGCCTCGTGGGTCCCACGTGCCCCCCTCCACTTATTCCAGCACCCACATACTTCGTCTTCCTCCAGAAAAAAATATCCCGTAACTCAAACCCGTATTCTAGCTCGTTTTGCTGCCATTTTCGATCTTCTTGCTCAAAGCTCCATTCACAAAACTGCTTTGGGGGATTGTTCTTCGGTATGTGACCCCTCCGATGGTCCAATTAGTTTTTGTTCTAGTGCTTTATTTATTGCAAATTTTTGCTGCCGAGGTGACCCTGTTCTTGAGCTTGCATGTCAAATTTATATGGTCCAAAGTAGTTTTAATGCATGATATAGCCTCTAGGCACTTGTGGGAGTAGTTGCTATCAATCTTGTTGAGTTTGGTTCACTTTTATTTTGAGTCACTAAAAATTGCAGAAATGTTTCAGAGGAAGAAGAATGTTTGGGAAAATGTACCAAGGTGGTAATTCAAGGAAGCAACAACCAAGGCTCACGATACATGAGTCGGACCTTGAACCACCAAGGGAAGCTCAAGTGCGACCTTGTGAATGGCCGTCGGAAGAGTTTATGGCCCAAGGAGGCTTCAAGGATGAATTTGATGCGTATGTACGTAATGCTGATCTTGAGGACTTCATATCAGATAAGTGCCGACAATACTATTACCTCACTGATTCCTTTGTGAGGAGGTTTAAATTTTCATCCATGTGCAACACTCACACTATTTTATTTGATCTTTATGATAAATCATATACCATGACCTTGAAGATTTTAATACTTCTTGTAAAATCCCACAGTGGGGCAACTTTAGTGAACCTCGCAAATCTGCATATAAAGATTTTCTTGCTAGTATCATTGTGGGAGAAACTAGAGAAATCGCACAAGCTACCCTAGGGAGCATTCATTTCCCTTCCATACATTACTTTGCTCTCTTTATAGGTAGATGCATTAACGGTAAAGATGAGGTTTGTCACATGTGCGTTCCAGATCTTAGTGTCCTCAAGAGTGCAATATTAGGTGATAAACAATATAACTTGGGGTCCATTGTTGCGCGGAGGTTACACCTTAATGGTAAAGGTGGAGATTTGTTTGGTGGAGTTTATGCAACTCATTTAGCTAATTATCTTTGTATACCCATAAATGGAAATGATATTGAGTTGCCACCTGTTTATCTAGATTATAATTCTATGGTTCGCCATTAGTTTATTGAGAGGAACGAACAGTTCCTCCAGTACCGATTAATCTTTGATAGACGATGTACTATCCATATTACTCTCCCTACTCCTACTTTCTTTAACTTTCAGACAAACAGGAGATATTTTATAACCAGGGATGAGGCAAGTGAATACGAGAGGAGGACGGACACAGCTCACCTCCAGGCTGCAGCTCTCTATGCAGTAGCTGCTGCATCTCAGTACAACCCTGACTACGACTTTGGATATCCGCCAGGCCAACCATAGACCAACTTAGGCCAAAAGCCTAAGCTTGGGGGAGTACGTATTTCTCACCGACAATACATTCATGTTCATACGCTCATTCCAGTTGGCGGTGTTCATACTTTTTCATTGTACTATCCATGCTAGTTTATTTTCTTTTCTAGCTTTCTTCTTGTGTGTTTGAAAAACCTTAGAAAAACCAAAAAATTAGTGGTAGCTTTTAGCTAGTTTACTTTCCATGCTTGTAGTAGTAATATTAAAAGAAAACCCAAAAATATTTCCCATTCTCCTTTTGCTTGTTGGGAGCTTTCCCGTGTAAATAGTTTTATTCTTCTTTGAATTTCTTTTCTTTCCTTTGGGGGTCGAGAGGAGAAGACCACGATGAAAATGATGAGTGGCTCTCATATGCATTATTGTTGATCTAACCAAGAGCCCATATTACCTTGTCTTCTCCTTTGTATTAAATGCTTGCAGATTCTAGCTTAGTCCAATGCACGTGCACTATTATTATTGTCCACACCATTCGGTCGTGCAAGTGAAAGGCAATAATGATGATATATGATGAAATGATTGAGATGAGAGAAGCTGGTATGAACTCGACCTATCTTGTTTTTGTAAATATGATTAGTTCATCATTCCTGATTCAGCCCATTATGAATGAAACATGTTTGCAATGACAATTAGAGATTATAGTTATTCATGCAATGCTTAATTAGCTAGGAGTTTATAATGGTTTACCTTGCATGCCAGCATGTTATTTAAATGGTTGTGATTTGGTATGATAGGGTGGTATTCTCCTTTGAATGATTCGAGTGGCTTGAGTTGGCACATGTTCACACATGTAGTTGAAACAAAATCAATATAGCCTCCACGATATTTATGTTCATGGTGATTTATATCCTACTCATGCTTGCACTCATTGTTGATTAATTTTAATGCATGTTAATGACTGTTGTTGCTCTCTAGTTGGTCGGTTCCCAGTCTCCTTCTAGCCTTCACTTGTACTAAGTGGGAATACTTCTTGTGCATCCACTTCCATAAACCCCAAAGTTATGCCACATGAGTCCACAATACCTTCCTATATGCGGTATTTACCTGCCGTTCCAAGTAAATTTGTATGTGCCAAACTCTAAACCTTCAAATGAAATTCTGTTTTGTGTGCTCAAATAGCTCATGTATCAACTAGGCTGTCTATATCTTCCATGCTAGGTGAGTTATTCTCACGATGAGTGGACTCCGCTCATCATTCACGATAAAATGTCCGGTAACTGGGATGCCCACTCCCATGCTCAAATCAAATCAAAATAGTTGTAAACGAAACTACCCCTGGTTTGTTGTTAGTTGGACGGTGCCCATTGTTTTGGACCAGCCATGGAATGTGCTCGTTGGTGGTGGGGGAGTATAAACTTTACCATACTGTTTGGGAACCGCCTATAATGTATGTAGCATGGAAGATATCAAGATCTCTTGGTTGCTATGTTGACAATGAAAGTGTGCCACTCAAAATATTATTTATCTCTGTTTCAAAACTCGAGCTCTCGCACCTCTGCAAATCCCTGCTTCCCTCTGTGAAGGGCCTATCCATTTACTTTTATGTTGAGTCATCATCCTGTTATTAAAAAGCACCAGTTGGAGAGCACCACTGTCATTTGCATTCATTGCTATTAATTTACATTGAGTATGACTGGATCTCTTTTGCCATGAATTACAATGTCTAGTTAGTCCTTGATCTTCAGGGGTGCTCTACATTTATGTTTTGCGGTCTTAGAAAGGGCTAGCGAGATACCATCTTGTTATTTCATATTATGATTGTTTTGAGAAAGTGTTGTCATCCGAGATTTATTATTATTGCTCGCTAGTTGATTATGCCATTGATATGAGTAAATGTGGGACCTAAGTGTTATTGTGAATATGGTTAGTTCATAATCTTTGCTGACAACTTGAATGTTGGCTTTACATATTTGCAACAACAAGATCAAACAAAGTTTGTAAAAGTTTTTCTTTATAACTTTCAATTTGTCAACTGAATTGCTTGAGGACAAGCAATGGTTTAAGCTTGGGGGAGTTGATACGTCTCCAACGTATCTACTTTTCCAAACACTTTTGCCCTTGTTTTGGACTCTAACTTGCATGATTTGAATGGAACTAACCCAGACTGACGCTGTTTTCAGCCAAGTTGCCATGGTGTTATTTTTGTGCAGAAATAAAAGTTCTCGGAATGACCTGAAACTCCACGGAGTCATGTTTTGGAACTAATAAAAAATATTTGAGAAAGAATCAACATAAGGGGGCCCACACCCTGTCCACGAGGGTGTAGGGCGCGCCCCCTGCCTCGTGGGCCCCCTGGACCTCCACCGACCTCAACTCCAACTCCATATATTCACGTTCGGGGAGAAAAAAGATTAGAGAGAAGGATTCATTGCGTTTTATGATATGGAGCCACCGCCAAGCCCTAATCTTCCTTGGGAGGGCTGATCTGGAGTCCGTTCGAGGCTCCGGAGAGGGGAATCCGTCGCCATTGTCATCATCAACCATCCTCCATCACCAATTTCATGATGCTCACCGCCGTGCGTGAGTAATCCCATTATAGGCTTGCTGGACGGTGATGGGTTGGATGAGATTTACCATGTAATCGAGTTAGTTTTGTTAGGGTTTGATCCCTAGTATCCATTATGTTCTAAGATTGATGTTGCTATGACTTTGCCATGCTTAATGCTTGTCATTAGGGCCCGAGTGCCATGATTTCAGATCTGAACCTATTATGTTTTCATGAATATATGTGAGTTCTTGATCCTATCTATCAAGTTATAGTCACCTACTATGTGTTATGATTCGGCAAACCCCGGAGTGACAATAGTCGGGACACTTCCCGGTGATGATTGTAGTTTGAGGAGTTCGTGTATTCACTAAGTGCTAATGCTTTGGTCTGGTACTCTATTAAAAGGAGGCCTTAATATCCCTTAGTTTCCAATAGGACCCCGCTGCCACGGGAGTGTAGGACAAAAGAATTTATGCAAGTTATTTTCCATAAGCACGTATGACTATATTTGGAATACATGCCTACAATACATTGATGAACTGGAGCTAGTTCTGTGTCACACTATGTTATAACTGTTGCATGATGAATTACATCGGACATAATTATCCATCACTGATCCATTGCCTATGAGCTTTTCACATAGTGATCTTTGCTTAGTTACTTCTCCGTTGCCACTATTACGATTACTACAAAACTGCTACTATTACTTTTGCCACCGTTACCGTTACTTCCATACTACTTTGCTACTAAATACTTTGCTACAGATATTAAGTCTTCCAGGTGTGGTTGAATTGATAAATCGGCTGCTAATTCTTGAGAATATTCTTTGGCTCCCCTTGTGTCGAATCAATAAATTTGGGTTGAATACTCACCCTCGAAAACTGTTGCCCTCCCATATACTTGTGGGTTATCATCGTCCACCTTCTAATACCTTCTTGGGGCAGGGGCCGAAGAGGAAGAGGGTTGGTCATCGACCACCTCCTCCCCTGCAGGCTTCTTGGCGGCCTCCCTAGTGGTGGCCTTGCAGGCCTCCCCGGCAGGCCCAGTGGTGGCCTTGCCGACCTCCCCGGCAGGCTCCCTGGTGGCCTCCTTGGCAGCAGCCTTGCCGGCCTCCTCGGCGGATCCCTTGGCGGCCTCCTCGGCAGCGATGTTGGCGACCTCGACCCCGACGTCCTTGGCGGCTTCCTCGATCAAAGCATCAACGTCCGCCTGGTCTACCAAGGGAGGATCTGGAGACCGAATGGAAGAGTGAGGCAGGGCCAAAACCGAAGATCAAGATGAAGGAAAGAAACAAAACCATGACAAAGATGGCAAAGGGCGAGAGGCAAGCAACTTACCTGTGACGAGTGGAGAGGAAGTGTCTCCCTCCCCGGCAACATCCGTTGTCGGGACGGGGTCGGCAGCGCCTGTGCCCACCACCTCCTCCTCCATGCGCGTAGGCTCATCGGTGGATACCCTTGCCGGGGACGCCCCTCTGGCTGGCGTGGTTGATGGAGGCGGCGTATATGGGGTGGCCCTCAGTGGCTCCTGCTGCTGCTGTTCTCCTCCTGCAAATCCGGCAAGGTCAGCACCGGGGATACACACTCCAATGCCCGCCAGCGAGAAATAAGTAACAGGCTTACGCTGGGGGCTGGTCTCCGGGCTGATGAAAACCCTCCCCAGCGCACGAGAAGTGCTTGCCCAGGGCTCATCGCCCGTCAAGGCCCTAGCTCTCTTGGCCGCCCTCTGAGCCAGCGTCTCCGTATCCATACGAAGATAAGATCAAGTCAGAACAAGATAATTCAGACAAAGGATCAGGAAATAAGTAGGGAGGTGAGATGCTTACTAATCTTCTTCTTCTGGCTTCCTCTTCTTCTTTGAGCTGAAGGACCCGAGGCCAAATTCAGCCACCGGGCCAGCGCCCGTGAATGGAGGAGGAGGAGACGGGGTCCTGGACCGCTTGGTCGAGGAGGAAGTAGCGGCTGTGGCATTCTTTGCCGCCGCAACCTCTTTCTCTGCCGCTGCGGCTGCACGCCTCGTCTGGCGCATGGGTTGCGCCTGGGCCCCTTGTCGCTGTGTGGCCTTGCCGAGCCAGATTGGCTTGCCAGAGCCGGCCCGACGCAGGACCCGTCTCTTCTTTGGGGCCAACGGCTCATCCGCATCGGATCCCTCCTCGGCCGACTCCTCGAACGCCTCCTTAGTCATCTTCTCAGCCGCTTCTTCAACAGGGGGAGCCCCGACACCACTGCCGCTGGGCCCCCCGGCAGACTCCGCCCAGTTGGCGAGCTTCTTATCCTCTTTGGCCTCCCCTGCCTCATCCTCCACGGCACCAAGGCTTCCGGCCTCCTTGATGAGTGCCGCCTCCTCCAACCTGGTGGCGATGTACTCCATCTCCTCCTTCGTGGTGGGGTGGATAAGCTGCGGCTCAGCACGGATGTATCCTTCTGACAGATTGTTGAAGAACTTGTGAACTATCTCTGCTTCTGGCTTGACCCAGGTCGGGTCGAGGTCGTGCACGTTGAACACCAACATCACGGCGATGGTGGCGGTCAGGCAAGAGTTATTGCTCAGCGGGACAACCCCCGCTGGCAACTAGAATGGCTTGTCCAACTTGCCGGTCTTGGCATCCCTGCCGGACTTCTAAGCCTCGCCGGTCTCGTAAACCTTGAGCTAAAAGAGCCGCTAGCAGAGATGCGCATGCTGAATCATAGTGAAATTGTAATTCTGGCCGGGGCGAAGCCTCATGATGTCGGCCGCATTCTTGTAGTCCCAGGCCGGCCTCCCCTTGTTGTGTAGGGGAGCGATGCAGCGACGGATGAAATCGGCCCCGATCATCTCGAGCGTGAGCCCGACTGAAGTGAGGCAGTGGATCCTAGTGGTGGTGATCGTGAGCTTCCCGTCGTTAGTGTCGAGCTTGCCCCAGTCATCGCCGAGGGCCGGCGGTTTCTGACGGACCTGGCAGTACTCCTGCGGATCTTTCTCCTCGATCCAGCACCACCGGCCCCGCCATTCCTCCCACTTGTCCTTCATGAAACCCTCCGGGTACACGCCCTTGCTCTGAGCCCATGGAATCCAAGTGACACAACCAGTAATGGCGCCCCCCGTCTGGATGCGGGGGATGAAGTAATGGCGGAAGAGCACCGTATTGGAGTGCACCCCGGCAAAGCCCTCATGGAGATGGGCGAAGAGGGCCATGCACTCCACGACATTCGGTGTAAAATCCAAGAGATGGAAGCCATAGGTGTGCATGATATCGTTGAAGAAGTCGGAGAAAGGGGGGCAGAGCCCACAGGAGAAGTAATCGACAAAGAAAGGATATCTGCCTGACCCGAGCTTGGTGAAGCGGGCATGGATGATTTTCATGGCCGGATGCCCCGACGTCTCCCTCCCCGACAGTGGATTGAATTTCTCCCAGAGGACGAGCGCGTCAACCATCCGGACAAAGAGGACGAACTTCTTCCACAGCTTCACCAGCTCGCTCTCCAGCACTTCCTTTCCCGCGGTGGCCTTGGCCGCTCCCTTGCCTTTGCTTGCTTTGGGTGCCATGGCAACTGAGAAGAAGCATGGGATCGAGAAGCAATGGAGGCATGGCGGCGACAAGCGGAGGCGTGGGGCTCTGGTTTTCGCTCAAGGAAGAAGAGGGGAACGACAGTTCCTAGATTGGGAAGGCGCAGGGGGTAAATGAGTGGCACCCCTGCAGATTCCTCTTTTATGGTGAAGGCACGGGCCACCCTTTTTTACCATTAGCTGCGAAGTGACGCAGGCGTGCTGCGGCCATCCCATGCACAACCCCCACGTCATGCACTCAACACAGATCGTGGGGAAGCGCAACTGGCGAAAAGATCTGGGAAGTTAAGTCTCTGCCACGCGTGCCCGCGCACTGCTTTTGGCCTGGCCGAACTACGCCTTGCGCCCATGTGTGGCCCAGGCCCGAGGGCTCCTATCGGTGTACAAAAGTATGGGCTCTTCTGTACCCCTTACTTGTGCATGGGCAGTTGTGGCCACGCCTGTGGCTGGGCCCGACAGGATAGCATAAGACAAAACACAAGACTGTCAAGACAGTAATCAAGTCAAAGAAGAAGGAGTGGAAGACAAGCTGGACCTCCCTTGGCAACATCCTTGCTGGGACGACTTGCGTAGCCCCGACAAGCTCCTTGCCAGGACGACCTGCGAAGAACCAGGAAGGCCATCACCCTTGAAGACTGGGATCTTTGACACCATCAACAACGTCAATACCAAGGCTCAGGGGGCGCGAGCAAAGTAGCATGCAGATCTTTGTGAAGATTGATAGCCTGCGGGTCCACGTGGGACCAGAAGACAAAGACCCCCGGCAAGACCCTTGCCGGGGACGACCGCGAGGCCCCTGGAAAGCCTTGCCAGGGACGATTGCTGGGTCGCGGCCAGGCCCGCGCTCTGCAAGGATTTGCCACCTCCACCACTCCAGTGCGATGACCAGCGTGCCAACTAAGCAGGCGCCTACGTGGCGGCATGCAGAATCTTCGTGGAGGCTCTGCCACCGCGCCAACACACCAGCTAGCTAGCCAGCGTGGCACTACACGCCTCGTCAGCCTGGACGCGTGTCAAAGCAAGGAGGGGCAGTGACGGACAGGAAGGCTTCTGTTGCCGTCCCCAATAAAGTAAGAGGGCACGTAGGAAGCGCATTAAATGCGTTTGTCCTACGGTGCTGAGCGATAAGCTCATACACTGTAGCTTGCTTTCCACCTCCTGTGTGCCATTGTGGCAACCCCTTTTTGTATAAAAGGAGGCCCGAGGCGTACTGAGACAGGATTCAGACTTTTTGTACTAGGCATGCACCGCAGCTAGTTCAAGAACTCAAGACCACTAATATACACACAAGCAGGACTAGGGTTTTACGCATGTTTGCAGACCGAACCTGGGTAAAAATGCCCTTTGTGCTGACTGCTAGACCCGCTCTTCGTGCAACTCCTCTCCCCGCCAACCGTAGAAGGGATCGCCCCTGATCCCATAGGTGTTCGTTTCCCCGACACTAGTAAAACTCTAGACAGTGCCTAGAGAAATTATGTTACTACTGAAAAATAATTTTTAGCAGTTGTGTTCGCTTGTGATAAGTTTAGACCTTATATTGTTGATTCCAAAGTAACTGTTCACACTGATCATACTACTATTAAATATATTATGGAAAAGAAAGAGGCTAAACCTAGAATTATTAGATGGGTTCTCTTGCTACAAGAATTTGATTTGCATATTACTGATAGAAAGGGAGCTGAGAACCCCGTTGCAGACAACTTGTCTAGGTAATGTTCTTGATGACCCACTACCTATTGATGATAGCTTTCTTGATGAACAATTAGTTGTCATAAATGCTTCTCGTACTGCTCCATGGTATGCTGATTATGCTAATTACATTGTTGCTAAATTTATACCGCCTAGTTTCACATACCAACAAAAGAAAAAGTTTTTCTATGATTTAAGACATTACTTTTCGGATGACCCACACCTTTATAAAGGAGTAGATTGTGTTATTAGACGTTGTGTACCTGAGCATGAACAGGAACAGATCCTACGCAAGTGTCACTCCAAGGCTTACGGAGGAGACCACGTTGGAGATAGAACTGCACATAAGATATTGCAATCCAGTTTTTATTGGCCTACTCTTCTCAAGGATGCCCGTAAGTTTGTCTTGTCTTGTGATGAATGCCAAATAATTGGTAATATTAGTAGACGTCAAGAAATGTGTATGAACTATTCACTTGTTATCGAACCATTTGATGTTTGGGGCTTTGATTATATGGGACCTTTTCCTTCTTGTAATGGGCATACACATACTTTAGTTGCCATTGATTACGTTACTAAGTGGGTAGAAGCTATTCCAAGTAGTACTGTTGATCATAACACTTCTATTGAGATGCTTAAAGAAGTTATTTTTCCGAGGTTTGGAGTCCCTAGATACTTAATGACTGATGGTGGTTCACATTTTATTCATGGTGCTTTTCATAAAATGCTTGCTAAGTATGATGTTAATCATAGAATTGCATCTCCATACCACCCGCAGTCTAGTGGTCAAGTAGAATTGAGTAATAGAGAGATTAAAGTGATCTTGCAAAATACTGTTAATAGATCTAGAAATAATTGGTCCAAGAAACTTGATGATGCATTATGGGCCTATAGAACTGCGTATAAAAATCCTATGGGTATGTCTCCATATAAAATCGTTTATGGAAAAGCATGTCACTTACCTCTCGAACTAGAACATAAGGCATATTGGGCCATTAAAGAGCTCAGTTATAATTTCAAACTTTCTGATGAGAAGAGGCTATTTGACATTAGCTCACTTGATGAATGGCGAACCCAGGCCTATGAGAATGCCAAATTGTATAAATAAAAAGTTAAAAGATGGCATGACAAATGGATACAAAAGTGTGAGTTTAATGTAGGTGATTATGTTTTGCTATACAACTCTCATTTAAGATTTTTTGCAGGAAAACTTCTCTCTAAATGGGAAGGTCCTTACATTATCGAGGAGGTCTATTGTTCTGGTGCCATCAAAATCAACCATGTCGAAGGCACAAATCTGAAGGTGGTGAACGGTCAAAGAATCAACCATTATATCTCAGGTAATCCCATAAAATGTTGAAACCAATGTTATTGACACCGTAACCCCGGAGGAGTAGATAAGGGACACTTTCCAAAATGTTTCAGACTCCGAAAAGGAATAGGTATGTGGTACGGTAAGTAAACCGACTCCAAAACAGTTCTAATAGCAACTTTTCTCCGTTTTGGACTATTAAATTAGGAAAATAAGAAGTAGTCCAAAGGAGACACGAGGCATCCACGAGGGTGGAGGGTGCTCCCTACCCCCCCTGGGCGCTCCCGCCTACCTCGTGGACACCTCGTGTGCCCTCTGGACTCCGTTTTCTTGCATGATACTTCTTGTAGTCGGTAAAAATTCATTATATAATCTCCCGAAGGTTTTGACCCGCGTACCACGGCAAAATCCTCTCTTTTGTTTCGAGATTTTTTTCTGACAGATCTTGATCACCATGATGTCTTGAAGCACCCCAATGACAAGTTTTTCGAGAAGGTCATTAACCCTTACCTCGCGGAGGTGCTGCAACACCCTCAAACCGATGTGCGAGGGGGTGCTGCACATCCGTGATGTTGAGGGATCGAGGAGGACCAGAAGCGTGTAGACAAGACTCAAAGCAATGGAGCAACAAGTTTTCAAGTGCCAAGGGATGGTGGAACATGGACTCAACACCAACCACATGATGATCGCGGAGTTCACCAACAACCACAAGCTGGATGCCAACAACATTGGGAAGACCATCTTCAAGCTTCACGAGAAAATCGAGCACCTCCAAGCCCAGATCTATGACCTGCAAAACCAAAACTGTGAGTATGAATACTTCTATGCCTTGGAAGATTTGAGGGTTTGAGGATCCCGAAGACTCGATCATCCTTCTATGATGGTGAGCCTATGCCTTGAAAGATGGACGACAAGCTTACATCTTCAACAACTCCATCACCACCACCTCTGGAGAAAGAGACATAAATACATGGGTATGGACACTCCCCTTGGCAACTGCCAAGCTTGGGGGAGGTGCCCCGGTATCGTATCACCATCACACTTCTATCTTTACCATTTTTCTTAGTTCGATCCTTTTGGTTATATCTTTATCTAGTAGAATAAAGTTTTAGTTTGATCTAGCTTTGAGTTTTGTGTTGATCCCTATCTATGTAATCAAGTTCGTGAGCTATATATAATAAAGATTAGTTTTGAGCCGAGGGCTTTGCTATCTTGCTATGATCTTGAGGGAATAAAAGAAAGAATAAAAAGAAATAAAAAGATCATATTGATCTTTTGGAGAGTAATGACTTCACATAAAAAGAGTATGATGAATACAGGTTCTTGAGAGTTGACAAACATAGTTTTGGTCATCATTGCAATTAACAGGAAGTAATAAAGAAAGAGAGGTTTTCACATATAAATATACTATCTTGGACATCTTTTATGATTGTGAGCACACATTGAAATATGACATGCTAAAAAGTTGATGTTGGACAAGGAAGACAACATAATGGGTTATGTTTTCTTATATCCGAAATAAATTATATTGTCATGGATCATCCAACATGTTGAGCTTGCCTTTCCCCCTCATGCTACCCAAATTCTTTGCACCAAGTAGAGATACTACTTGTGCTTCCAAACATCCCTAAACCCAGCTTTGCCATGAGAGTCCACCATACCTACCTATGGATTGAGTAAGATCCTTCAAGTAAGTTGTCATCGGTGCAAGCAATAAAATTTTCTCTCTAAATATGTATGATCTATTAGTGTGGAGATAATAAGCTTTATACGAGGTTGTGATGTGGAAGAAATAAAAGCGACGGACTGCATAATAAAGGTCCCTGTCACAAGTGGCAATATAAAGTGACGTTCTTTTGCATTAAGATTTTGTGCAGCCAACCATAAAAGCGCATGACAACCTCTGCTTCCCTCTACGAAGGGCCTATCTTTTATTTTCACCTTCTACCTTCATACAAGAGTCATGGTGATATTCACCTTTCCTTTTTACACATTGTCCTTTAGCAAGCACTGTGTGTTGGAAAGATCCTGATATATATATCCAATTGGATGTTGGTTTTCATAAGGTATTATTGTTGACATTACCCTTGAGGTAAAAGGTTGGGAGGCGAAACTATAAGCCCCTATCTTTCTCTGTGTCCGATTGAAACTCCATACCCATAAGTATCACGTGAGTGTTAGCAATTGTGAAAGATTAAATGATAGTTGAGTATGTGGGCTTGCTGAAAAGCTCTTATATTGACTCTTTCCCATGTTATGATAAATTGCAATTGCTTCAATGACTGAGATTATAGTTTGCTAGTTTTCAATGAAGTTTCTGATTCATTCTTTACATTGTGAATAGGTTGTTACTTTAGCATAAGAAATCATATGACAAAATATATGTTGCTGTTCTACGAATGATCATGATGCCCTCATGTCCGTATTTTATTTTATCGACACCTCTATCTCTAAACATGTGGACATATTTTTCAATATCGGCTTTCGCTTGAGGACAAGCGAGGTCTAAGCTTGGGGGAGTTGATACGTCCATTTTGCATCATGCTTTTATATCAATATTTATTGCATTATGGGCTGTTACTACACATTATGTTACAATACTTATGCCTTTTCTCTCTTATTTTACAAGGTTTACATGAAGAGGGAGAATGTCCGCAGCTGGAATTCTGGGCTGGAAAAGGAGCAAATATTGGAGACCTATTCAGAACAACTCCAAAAGTCCTGAAACTCCATGAAAGTCAGTTTTGGAATATATTAAAAATATTGGGCGAAGAAAGCACCAGAGGGGGGCCACCCAGCAGCAACGAGGGTGGAGGGCGCGCCCTACCCCCGTGGGCGCGCCCCCTGCCTCGTGGGCCACCTGGCAGGCCCTTGATGCCCATCTTCTGCTATATGGTGTCTTTTGCCCTAGAAAAAGAATCATAAGGAAGCTTTCGGGACAAAGCATCGCCGTCTCAAGGCGGAACCTGGGCGGAACCAATCTAGGGCTCCAGCGGAGCTGTTCTGCCGGGGAAACATCCCTCCGGGAGGGGGAAATCGTCGCCATCGTCATCACCATCGATCATCTCATCAAGAGGGGGTCAATCTCCATCAACATCTTCACAGGAACCCTCTCCTCTCAAACCCTAGTTCATCTTTTGTATCTGATCTTTGTCTCAAAACCTCATATTGGTACCTGCGGGTTGCTAGTAGTGTTGATTACTCCTTGTAGTTGATGCTAGTTGGTTTATTAGGTGGAAGATCATATGTTCAGATCCTTTATGCATATTAATACCCCTATAATTATGAACATGAATATGATTTGTGAGTAGTTACGTTTGTTCCTGAGGACATGGGAGAAGTCTTGTTATAAGTAATCATGTGAATTTGGTATTCGTTCAATATTTTGATGAGATGTATGTTGTCTTTCCTCTAGTGGTGTTATGTGAATGTCGACTACATGACACTTCACCATTGTTTGGGCCTAGGGGAAGGCATTGGGAAGTAATAAGTAGATTATGGGTTGCTAGAGTGACACAAGCTTAAACCCTAGTTTATGCGTTGCTTCGTAAGGGGCTAATTTGGATCCATATGTTTCATGCTATGGTTAGGTTTACCTTAATTCTTCTTTCATAGTTGTGGATGCTTGCGAGAGGGGTTAATCATAAGTGAGATGCTTGTCCAAGGAAGGGTTGTACCCAAGCACCGGTCCACCCACATATCAAATTATCAAAGTAACGAACGCGAATCATATGAGCATGATGAAAACTAGCTTGATGATAATTCCCATGTGTCCTTGAGAGCGCTTTGCTTTATATAAGAGTTTGTCTAGGCTTGTCCTTTGCTACAAAAAGGATTGGGCCACCTTGCTGCACCTTGTTTGCTATTGTTACTTGTTACCCGTTACAAATTATCTTATCACAAAACTATCTATTACCGATAATTTCAGTGCTTGCAGAGAATACCTTACTGAAAACCGCTTGTCATTTCCTTCCGCTCCTTGTTGAGTTCGACACTTGTACTTATCGAAAGGACTACGATAGATCCCCTATACTTGTGGGTTGTCAGATGTAGAACAACGACAGTAGGTATTTCCCATAGTGAAGAGACCAAGGGTATCGAACGAGTAGGAGAATCAATCATCACAACATAAACAACCCTTGCAGACAAATAATAAATACTCGCAACCCGACTTGTTAAAGGGGCTGTCAATCCCTTTTGGGTAACGGTGCCTCAAATTGGCAAGAAGACGTGCTAAAGTTGTGACAGATAGGATAAATAGATTTCGGATAAAATAAAGTGCACCAAGGTATTTTTGTATTTGGTTTAATAGATATGAAAATAAAAGCAAAGGAAAATAGATCGCAAAGGCAAATATGATGTGAAGAGACCCGTGGGCCGTAGTTTTCACTAGTGGCATCTCTCAAGAAAAATAGCAAACAGCGGGAAAATAATTACTACTGAGCAATTGATAGAACTTCAAATAATCATGACGATATCCAGGCAATGATCATTATATAGGCATCACGTCCAAGATTAGTAGACAGACTCCTGCCTGCATCTACTACTATTACTCCACACATCGACCACTATCTAGCATGCATCTAGTGTATTAAGTTCACGGAAAACGGAGTAATGCAATAAGAACGATGACACGATGTAGACAAGATCTATTTATGTAGAAATAGACCCCATCTTGTTATCCTTAATTGCAATGATACATACATGTCATTTCCCCTTCTGTCACTGGGATCAAGCACCGTAAGATCGAACCCATCACAAAGCACCTCTTCCCATTGCAATATAAATATATCAAGTTGGCCAAAGAAAACCCAAATATCGGTGAATAAATACGAGTCTATAATCAATCATGCATATAAGAGATCATAGAAGACACAAATAACTTTCATGGATAAAAGCATAGATCTAATCATAAACTCAAAGTTCATCGGATCCCAACAAACACACCGCAAAAAGACTTACATCATATAGATCTCCAAGAGACCACTGTATTGAGAATCAAGGGAGAGAGAGAGAAAGAGAGAGAGAGAGAGAGAGAGAGAGAGAGAGAGAGAGAGAGAAAGAGGAAGCCATCTAGCTACTAACTACGGACCCGTAGGTCTACAAAGAACTACTCACGCATGATCGGAGAATGGATCTAGTGTTTATGGAACTTGTGATGGTTGGAATTTAATTTCGTCTACTCCCCTAGGGTTTCTGGAATATTGGGGTATTTATAGAGCAAAGAGGCGGTGCGGGAGGCCACCAAGGTGGGCACAACCCACCTGGGCGTGCCTGGGCCTCTAGGCGTGCCCTGGAGGGTTGTGCTCCCCTTAGGTACTTTCTTGGCCCACTGGATGTCTTCTGGTCCAAAAAAATCCACAAAAAGTTTCGCTGCGTTTGGACTTTGTTTGGTATTGATTTCCTGCGATGTAAAAAAGAAGCAGAAAACAGCAACTGACACTGGTTACTATGTCAATAGGTTAGTACCAAAAAATGATATAAAATAATGATAAAATGATGGTAAACCATCCAAGAATGATAATATAACAGCATGGAACAATAATAAATTATAGATATGTTGGAGATGTATCATCATCCCCATGGTTAATTCCTGCTTGTCCTCGAGTAGGTAAATGATAAGAATATATTTTTTGATGTCGAATGTTGCCTAATATGTTCATGACATAATCTTTTCTTTGTAGCATGGACAGTTGGAATTTTATATGGGTTAAAGCAATAGTCTAATTTTGACATGAAGATTTCAATACTCAAGCATATCAACAAGCAACCATGTCTTTCAAAATATCAACACTAAAGCAAGTTATCCGTAGCCCATTATGCTCAACCATTGATCCATTCATGAAACACACTCGAATATTAGCTACACCCTATGCTCAAATACGAACATAGTGCCCCTTAGTTGGTGCTTTGTAAGAGAAGATGGAGACTCAAATTTAGAATAAAAATTGCATAAAGTAAAATAAAGGCCCTTCACAGAGGGAAGTAGGGATTTGTAGAGGTGCCAGAGCTCAAAGCGAAAATTGAGAGATAAAATCATTTTAGGAGGCATACTTTTCCCACCAACGAAAACGACTTAGAGATCCCAACACTTTCCATGCTAGATACATCATAGGCGGATCCCAAACAGAAAATAAAGTTTATTCCTTTTTCCACCATACATTCACTTTCCATGGCTAACCGTATCCACGGGTGCCCTCCATACAACCACTTTTGAAGGAATTTATTATTTGACAACATAAAGTAAATTCATTTTTTCATTTTGGGACTGGGCATCCCTAATACCTTTGCCATACTCTCGTGAAATGAAAAGTGAATAAACACTCATCGTGAGAATAACACATCTAGCATGGAAAATATTGGCCACCCCTCACCACCTCGCGAGCGGTACGAGCACACAAAAGAGAAATTTATTTTGAAAATTAGAGATGTCACATGCAAATTTGCTTAGAATGACACAGAAATACCACATATAGGTAGATATAGTGGACTAATATGGCAAAACTGGTTTAAAGGGTTTTGGGTGCAGAAGTGGTGATCATACTTAGTGCAAAATGAAGGCTAGCAAAAAGATTGAGAAGCGACCAAACAAGAAACGAAAAATCTCGTACCCAAGCATTAAGCATAAGTAACTCCGAATAATGCACCACAAGTAGGATGTAATTTCATTGCATAACTATTGACTTTCGTGCTTGCATAGGGAATCACAAACCTTAACACCAATATTCTTACTAAAGCACAATTACTCATAAACATGACTCACATATCACATCGTCATATCTCAAAACCATTACTAAGAACCAAGTTTATTTTGTCCAATGATCTTCATGAAAGTTTTTATTATATCCTCCTTGGATATCTATCACTTTGGGACTATTTTCATATGTTTCTTTTAGTAAGCTCAAACATATTTAAGTGAAGAACATGAGCATAACATTTCTTTCTCTCAAAATAATCTAAGTGAAGCAAGAGAGAGTTTCTTAAAAATATTACTAACTCCCAAATAAATCTAAGTGAAGCATGATAGCATTTCTTCAAAAATAACGAAGCACACCGTGCTCAAAAAGATATAAGTGAAGCACTAGAGCAATTCCAAGGCTCTAAAAATTTAAGTGAAGCTTAGGAGTAAGCATAGCATAATTTTTGGCTCTCTCAAAAATGAGTGTACAGCAAAGATTCAAGACTTAGAACACAAAGCAAAACAAAAAAAGACTCATATCATACAAGTCGCTCCAAGCAAAACTCACAATATGTGATGAATAAAAATATAGCTCCATGTAAATACCAATGGTTGTTAGAAGAAAGAGGGGATGCCACTCGGGGGCATCCCCAAGCTTAGTTGCTTGCTACTGCTTGAATATTATCTTGGGGTGCCTCGGGCTTCCCCAAGCTTATCCTTTTGGTAATACTTATTTCTTCATCCATCGTAAGATCACCCAAAACTTGAAAACTTCAATCACACAAAACTCAACAAAACCTTCGTGAGATCCGTTAGTATAAGAAAGCAAACCACTACTTTAAGTACTGTTGAAAACCCATTCATATTTTATTTTTACATTATATCTTCAAAACAAGCACACAACACAAAGAAAACAGAATCTGTCAAAAACAGAACAGTATGTAGCAATCTGACTACTTCGAATACTTCTATAACTCTGAAAATTCTGAAACATTAGGAGGACGTGAATAATTTGTTTATTAGTCTTCTGCAAAAAGAATTAACTCAAAATCACTCTTCTGATAAAAATGAAAAATAATTTCATGAGCGCAAAAGTTTCTGTTTTTCAGCAAGATCAAATCAACTCTCACCCAAATCATCCCAAAGGCCTTGCTTGGCACAAACACTAATTTAAACCACAAAACACATCTAATCAGAGGCATAATTGTGTATTTTATTGAAAACAGCAGGAAAACCAAAAAAGCAAAAGATACAAGTTGGGTTGCCTCCCAACAAGCTCTATCGTTTTACGCCCCTAGCTAGGCATAACACGTAGGATCCAAGTGTTGTCATCTTTGGTTCTACATCCATATGATGCCCTCATGATTGATTCATATGGTGGCCTAATTCTTGTTCTATGGAAGTGTTCCATACCCTTCCTTAGTGAAAATTGAAATTTAATATTGGCTTCTTTCATATCAATCACGACACCAATAGTACGTAAAAACGGTCTACCAAGTATAATTGGACAAGATAGATTGCAATCAATATCAAGAACAATAAAATCTATGGGCACATAATTCCTATTTGAAATAATAAGAACATCATTAATTCTTCTCATAGCTTTTTTAATAGTAGAATCCGCCAAGTGCAAATTTAAAGAGCATTCTTCAATATCGGTAAGACCAAGCACATCACATAAAGATTTCAGAATTGTAGAAACACTAGCACCCAAGTCACTTGAAGCAAAACACTCATAATTTTTAATCTTGACTCTGATAGTAGGTTCCCACTCATCATGTAATTTTCTAGGAATTGAAACTTCTAGCTCCAACTTTTCTTCAAAAGCTTTCATCATAGCATCAACATATGTTTAGTTAAAGCTTTATTTTGTTCATAAGCATGGGGTGAATTTATCATGGATTTCAACAAAGAAATACAATCAACCAAAGAGCAACTATCATAATTAAAGTCTTTGTAATCCAAGATAGTGGGTACATCACTAGTTAAAGTCTTCACCTCTTCAAATCCACTTTTATCAATTTTCTCAACAAGATTTTCACCCTCCGAATTATAGGGACGCCTTTAACTAAAGTTGACTCTTATCAAGTCTATTTTCCATCAATCTTAATTTTACTAAACAAAGAATCAATGGAAGAAACACCAATCGTTTTAAGATCTTCATCATTTTTACGAAAGCAATCACAAGAAAACGCTCTTTCTAAAAATTCTCTTTTAGCTCTAAGCATAGCGGTTATTTTCTTGCTTTTATCCATAGAAACATAAAGAGCTTTAATTGATTCTTCAACTTTAGGCACAAATTTTTTCATCTTGAGAGTTTCTACGTCATGAGAAATTCTCTCAATACTTTCTAGACATATCATCAACTTTATTCAACTTTTCTTCTATCGAAGCATGGAAAGATTTTTGAGTATTGATAAATTCTTTAATATTATTCTCAAGATCAGAGGTGTTTATATTATTATTATAAGTAGGATTACCATAGGAATTAACATAATTATTAGAGGAATTACTAGGAAAAGGCCTAGGATTAAAATGACCTCTATAAGCATTGTTATTGAAATTGTTTCGCGAGATAGGATTCACATCTATGGAATCACTATTTTTCTCAGTCAAAGTGGACAAAGGTACATAATTAAAATCAATAGGAGAACTTTTATTAGCAACTAACTTCATAAGAGCATCAACTCTTTCACTCCAAGAATTTATTTCTTCTACCGAATTGACTTTTTTACTAGTAGGAGCTCTTTCAGTATGCCATTGTGAGTAATTGACCATAATATTATCTAGTAATTTAGTAGCTCCACCCAAAGTAATTTCCATAAAAGTACCCCCCGCGGCGGAATCTAAAAGATTACACGAAACAAAATTCAATCCCGCATAAAAATTTGTATGATCATCCAAAGATTTAACCCGTGAGTTGGGCAATTCCTTAGCATCAATTTCATCCTTTCCCAAGATTGTCCAACATGCTCATGTTCAAGTTTCTTCAAATTTATGATCTGGTGTCACAGCCCTAGAGTTTGTCTGCAAATAGTTGCACAAGCATCCATGCATCATGTCCAAATTTCTTTGAAAGTTGAGTTGGGGGTGATCAAACCCTAGCACTTTGAAATCCAAATAGTTCCAACTTAAATAAATTGCATTCAAGAACCAAAATGCTCCTCTTTGATGTTTGATACTTTTGGCAATGGTTTTGATCCATACCAAAAATAATGAACATTTTTAAGGAACAACTTGGGCACTGAATTTAAGTCATAAAATATTTGAATTGGGGCATTTAGTTGCTATAAACATTATTAAATGCTCCAACAATTCTGAAAATAGCCAGGGGCTTCTGAGATAATTCAGTTAATGCCCATAACTAATTTCAGGATTTATAGAAATGATTTGGTGTTTTTACTAAATCAAAAACAAATTGCAAAAGTAGAAAACAGAAATAAATAATAAGGAAACACTTACCTGGAAACTTACCCGGCGCTCACCGAAGCCCACCTGGTCTGGCCCAGCATGGCCCAGCCCACCACCGCCTCCTTCCCTGTCGTCTTCCTCCTCTGCCAGGAGGACGCGCGTGTGGCCGACGCGCGCGCCCATGCGCCCCGGCCACCTCCTGCTTGCCGCCTTCCCCTCGTTGCCCTGGACTCCATCCGCGACGCCACGCAACCCCCCGACCCTTCTCACTCTCCCTGTGCTCCTCCCCTCTCCTCTGTTTCTCCCTCCCGCGAACGCCCGAGCGCGCTCGTCACCACCGTTCGCTGCCTCCGTGTCCACCGCACCCCCCTCGCTCCCCCGACTGGCCCACGAGCTCCGCCATCATCCGCTACGCCGTCTCCGCCGATCTACGCGACCCCGGGAGGCCAGCAACGTCGCCATCGCCGTCGTCTTCCACCTCAGGCTCCGGCCACCATCGTCGTCGATTCGCTGCACTCCGGCCGCCCTCGAGCCCACTGACCCTCCAAACGGACTCACGGTGAGCCCCCAAGTCGTCTTCCCCTTCTCCCCTGGTCTCTTTCGACCTCTAGGCCATAGTTCCGTCACGGCCGAACTCCGGTCGCCACTGACCTTGTCGCCGCTGCCGCTACGGACACTGCAGCTTGCGCCCGAGTGCGTCATCGTCCTCACCTCGCTCCTAGTAGCCGAACGCACCTAGTAGCTCGTCCATAGCCGCACCGTAGCCCTGCGCTCATGCACCACCGAGCTCCGGCCACCGCGGCCGAGCTCCTCGCCGTCGCTACCGGCCACCGCGGCCGAGCTCCTCGCCGTCGCTACCGGCCACGCCAACCGCTGACTTCAGTCCCGTTGGATGCGAAAGAGCGCCAGCTACGCGTAGAGCCTCTCCGCCGCTCGTTTGGCCACCGGAGACGCAAACTCGAGCCGTTCCGCCGTGTCTGGCCTCGCCGGCGTCATGTCACCGGTGGGTTTGACCCATTTGACCATGTGGGCCCCGCCCCTGGTCAAACCTAGATTAGGAGTTAACCTAATGTTAATTTATTTAGTTAAGCTAATTACACTGACATGCGGGACCCACTGTCAGGTTTGACCGGACCGTGCCCCGTTGACCGCTGACGTCACACTAACGTCAGGCTGACGCAGTAAGTCATTTTCTGGATTTAAAATAATTCAGGAAATTCCAGAAAATAGCAAAAACTTCTAAAAATCATAGAAAATCAACCGTAGCTCCAAATCAAACAAGTTATATATGAAAAATGATCAGAAAAATCTAATCTATCCATCTGTACCATTTTCATGCATGTTAGAACAACTTATACCTGCTGATCAGGTCAAATCAATTAAATGGCATTTAAACTCTCACATATGGAGTTTGAATTTGAACCTAGTGTTCAAACCAACCCCATTTAACTTGTTGCTAGATGCATTAGCCCAAAACACATTCATATTGCCATGTCATAGCATGCATCATACTGTGCATTGCATTGATCGTGTTTCTTCTGTGTTTGCCGGTGTTGTTCCCCCTCGGTAGACGCTGTACCGATGATGTGATCGTTGACACTGATGAAGACTCAATGTTATCTTCAGAAGTGCCAGGCAAGCAAAACCCCCTTGTTCATTCCGATACAATCCTACTATCTCGCCCTGCTCTCTTTTACTGCATTAGGACAACAACGAGTCATTTGCTACTTGCTGCGGTAGCTGAACCCCTTTATCCTCTGCATGACCTGTCATTGCCACAGCAAATAGATGAAACCCACTAGTATGAGTAGGAGTTGATTGAGCCCTGTTGTGGCTACTCATTCATGTTTGTTTGTCATGCCTGCTACTGCTTAGAGTTGAGTCAGGTCTGATTCATCGGGAATGAATCAGAGGTGTGTGAACATGTCCTACTGTGTGTGAGCTAAGTGTGTGAACACGATTTGGTAAAAGGTATCGGTGAGAGGCCATGTAGGAGTACATGGTGGGTTGTCTCATTGAAGCCGTCCTTAGGAACTGAGTTTTGTGTTTGTGATCCATGATTCAGCTACTACCATGCATTGGGCCCTGAAATATGACCCCGCTCGACTTCTTATTCACCCTTGTCCTTTGTCCAGGAGTTGCAAGTAGTTTCTGGTGTTTGTAGTATGCTGGAGGCCGTGCGCAGCGCTGATCGAAGGGGTGGGCTGTGATGCGGTAGGCACGTGGCCGGGTATACCGGGCGCCCGTTTGGTGTCACGGAACCTTGTTCACATCGTTTGGGGCTGTGAGCGAAACCCCGGCCGGATCTCCTCATGGATGGAACCCGAATAGGCGATAAACCTGGACTAGAGACTTAGGTGTTTAGGTAGGTCGTGGTCTACACCCACGTCGGCTTTCGCTTGAAGTCTGCCGAGCACATGTCATGTGCAGACGCTAAGTGGTGGAAACATGTATGAAGAAGTACACCCCTGCAGGGTTAACATCATCTATTCGAATAGCCGTGTCCGCGGTAAAGGACTTCTGGGTTGCTTATATCAGTTCATAGACAAGTGAAAGTGGATACTCTAAAATACGCAAGATAAGCGTGAGTGCTATGGATGGCGTTCTCGTAGGGAGACGGGAGCGGATCCATAGTGGTGTATTGATTTGGTGAATATGTGGACTCGTGTGCGCTACCTCAAAAGAGTTACTTGCAGTCGTAGCTCAGGATAGCCACCTAGTCAAAGCTGGCTTGCTGTAGTTAAACCCCACCATCCCCTTTGTTGATAATGATGCATATGTAGTTAGTTCTGATGTAAGTCTTGCTGGGTACATTCTACTCACGTTTGCCTATTTTATGTTTTTGCAGAGAGACTTCAGTCTCACTAGTAGTTTCACGTGGACTTCGACGTTTAGCTTGTTACCTCAGCTACGATCTTGTGCCCTCGGTAGGATCTGGTAGATAGTCAGCCTTCTCAGCCTTTTTCATTTGTAGATGTCTGTACTCAGACATGTTAAGCTTCCGCTTGTGCTTTGATTTGTATGCTCTGAATGTTGGGTCATGAGACCCCTGTTTGTAATATCTCGCTCCTCGGAGCCTAATGAATACATACTTGGGTCGTAGAGTCATGTTGTGATGCCATGTTGTATTTGCACATATCGAGCATATTGTGTGTATGTTATTGAAATGCTTGGTATGTGTGGGATCTGACTATCTAGTTGTTTATCCTTAGTAGCCTCTCTTACCGGGAAATGTCTCCTAGTGTTTCCAATGGTAGCTTGCTACTGCTCCGGAACACTTAGGCTGGCCGGCATGTGTCCTTCTTCGTTCCTGTGTCTATCCCTTCGGGGAAATGTCACGTGATGAATACCGGAGTCCTGTTAGCCCGCTACAGCCCGGTTCACCAGAGTCCTGCTAGCCCAGTGCTACAGCCTGGATTCACTCGCTGATGACCGACACGTTTGATGCTGGGTCATGGATGCCTATCCCTGTAAGCTTGTGCCACTTTGGGTTTACGACTAGCCATGTCAGCCCGGGCTCCTTATCATATGGATGCTAGCGACACTATCATATACGTGTGCCAAAAGGCGCAAACGGACCCGGGCAAAGGTAAGGCGACACCCGTGGGAATACCGTGCGTGAGGCCACAAAGTGATATGAGGTGTTACATGCTAGATCGATGTGGCATTGAGTCGGGGTCCTGACATTTGGGTTCCATGGGAAATGATTTTTGTGGGTAGAAAATACTTAGTAATAAAAGCATCCTTGCACTTGTTCCAAGAATTGATACTATTGCCAGGCAAAGAAGAAAACCAAATTTTTGCGCGATCTCGCAAAGAAAACGGAAATAATTTAAACTTCACAACATCATTGTCCACATCTTTTTTCTTTTGCATATCGCATAATTCCACGAATGTGTTGAGATGGGACGCGACATCCTCATTAGGAGTACCGGCAAATTGATCTTTCATACCAAGATTCAGCAAAGCAGTATTAATATCACAAGACTCTGCACTAGTGGAGGGAGGAGCAATCAGAGTGCTAATGAAATCATTGTTGTTGGTATTTGAGAAATAACACAACTTGGTGTTCTCTTGAGTCGTGGTGACTACTCAATAAGATTGCACTCAAAAAATAGATCTTACAAGAAAATGGCGAATGAAAAAGAGGGCGAATAAAACGGCAAATTTTTGTGAAGTGGGGGAGAGGAAAACGAGATGCAAATGACAAATAATGTAAATTGCGAGGAGATGAGATTTGTGATTAGGAACCTGGTTGATGTTAATGATCCTCCCAGCAATGGCGCTAGAAATTCCTTTTGATGCATGCTTGAACTACGTCGGTATTTCCCGAAACAGGAAGGTTATCGAACAGCACAGCGACGGTAGGTATTTCCCTCAGTGATGAGACCAAGATTATCGAACCAGTAGGAGAACCAAGCAACACAACGTAAACAACCCCTGCACACAAATAACAAATACTCGCAACCCGATGTGTTAAAGGGGTTGCTAATCCCTTTCGGGTAATGGTGCCTCAAACTGGCGAGAAGACGTGATAAAGTTGTGATAGATAGGACAAATACATTGCGAATAAAATAAAGTGCAGCAAGGTATTTTTGGTTAAATAAATCTGAAAAATAAAAGCAAAGGAAAATAGATCGCAAAGGCAAATATGATGAGAAGGGACCTGGGGGCAGTAGGTTTGACTAGTGGCTTCTCTCGAGAAAAATAGCAAACAGTGGGAAAACAATTACTGTTGGGCAATTGATAGAACTTCAAATAATCATGATGATATCCAGGCAATGATCATTATATAGGCATGATACGTCTCCAACGTATCTATAATTTTTGATTGCTCTATGCTATTATATTACCCGTTTTGGATGTTTATGGGCTTTACTTTACACTTCTATATCATTTTTGGGACTAACCTACTAACCAGAGGCCCAGCCCGAATTGTTGTTTTTTGCCTATTTCAGTATTTCGAAGAAAAGGAATATCAAACGGAGTCCAAACGGAATGAAACCTCCGGGAGCGATCTTTTTGGAACAAACGCAATCCACGGGACTTTGGGTGGACGTCAAGCAAGAAACGAGGCGGCCACGAGGGTGTCCGGCGCGCCCCCACCCTCGTGGGCCCCTCGAGCGTCAACCGACCTACTTCTTCCTCCTATATATGTCCACGTACCCTGAAAACATCCAGGAGCACCACGAAAAACAATTTCCACCACTGCAACCTTCTGTATCCAGGAGATCCCATCCTGGAGCCTTCGTCAGCGCTCCGCCGGAGGGGGAATCGACCATGGAGGTCATCTACATCATCTCCAAGGCCTCTCCGATGAGTTGTGAGTAGTTTACCACAGACCTTCGGGTCCATAGTTATTATCTAGATGGTTTCTTCTCTCTCTTTGAATCTCAATACAAAGTTCTCCTCGACTTATTGGAGATCTATTTGATGTAACTCTTTTTGTGGTGTGTTTGTCAAGATCCGATGAATTGCTGGTTTATGATCAAGTTTATCTATGAGAAATATTTGAATCTCCTCTGAATTCTTTTATGTGTGATTAAGTTATCTTTGCAAGTCTCTTCGAATTATTAGTTTGGTTTGGCCTACTAGATTGATCTTTCTTGCAATGGGAGAAGTGCTTAGCTTTGGGTTCAATCTTGCGGTGTCCTTTCCCAGTGACAGCAGGGGCAGCAAGGCACGTATTGTATTGTTGCCATCAAGGATAAAAAGATGGGGTTTATATCATATTGCATGAGTTCATCCCTCTACATCATGTCATCTTTCTTAATGTGTTACTCTGTTCTTCATGAACTTAATACTCTAGATGCAGGCAGGAGTCGGTCGATGTGTGGAGTAATAGTAGTAGATGCAGAATCGTTTCGATCTACTTGTCACGGACGTGATGCCTATATACATGATCATGCCTAGATAATCACATAACTATGCACTTTTCTATCACCCACCGTAATACTTATGCTATCTTGAGAGAAGCCACTAGTGAAACCTATGCCCCCCGGGTCTATCATTTATCATATAAGTTTTCCATCTACTTTTATTTGCATCTTTTACTTTCTAATCTATATCATAAAAATACCAAAAATATTTATCTTATCATCTTATCTCTATCAGATCTCACTTTCGCAAGTGGCCGTGAAGGGATTGACAACCCCTTTATTGCGTTGGTTGCAGGGTTCTTGTTTGTTTGTGTAGGTGCGTGGGACTTTTGAGGAGCCTCCTACTGGCACTAGGCACTATGTCAATAGGTTAGTACCAAAAAATGATATAAAATGTGTCGAATATCGGGTTCCGGCAAAACCCTTAAGGTTCAAACACTAGGGTGCGCACGATGATTTCCCCCTACCGAAACATGCCCTCAGCCTCGCCGCGATCTCTAAGCTAGCTAGATGAACAACACAACAGACACAAGATTTATACAGGTTCGGGCCACCGTTGTGGTGTAATACCCTACTCCTGTGTGTTGTGTGGTGGCTTGCCTCTTGGGCTGATGATGAACAGTACAAGGGAAGAACAGCCTCTCGAGGAGAGGTGTTCTTGTGCTTGGTGGTTTTCTTGGGGAGGATTCGATCCCTCTCTATGGTGGTGGCTAGCCCTATTTATAGAGGCCCTGGCCCTCCTCCCAAATATTGAGCGGGAAGGGATCCAACAACAGCCATTTTGAAGGGGGGCAGCTAGTACAAGCTATCCTGACTAAAGGTGGTCTCCGCCTGCCAAAGGCGCTGGTGGGGACGCCACCTTGGGCTCCACAATGACCTTCGTCCTACCGTCCTGCTGGTCTTGGTCTTGTTGCACCGATATGGGAACCTTTGCCTGATGCCTCGCTACTCCGCGTCTGCGCTTGCCCCCTTAGCACCAAAGGGGAAACAAGGACACTGCACGCGCTGGCGCCCGCTTGGCCTTGGTCGTCATGGCTTGCATCACGGGAACCTCGCGAGGTACCCCTTGCCTTGATCTCTCCGCCCCCTCGCGAGCCTGCCTGGTGAGGCCGCTCCTGAGGAGGCCTTGCATCGCCCGCCCCGCAAAGCTCAGCCCCTCGCGAGGGTCTTGAGTGTTGGCTGATGAAGATGGGCCGCACCGGGCCACAGGTGGAGCCACACAGCGGGCCGCAGACAGCCAAGTCTGGGGACCCCCGTTCCCAGAACGCCGACAGTAGTCCCCGGGCCCAAGGCGTGCTCGGACTTGGCTTAGCGGCGAAGCCAAAGGGCAAGTGCGGAGTGTCGCGGGCCCCAACAGCTTGTGGCCTTGGTCGACGCGTGGCAACTGATTGGATGTGGGCGTCTCCGCTTCCCCACACTGCCTCGGCAACTACCCAATTTGACGAGTCCCTGCTGCATGCAAAAAGGGTCATCATTACCTGCGATCATGGAGGTCAACGGTTGGCCTTCCTGGGGCTATAAATGGGGATGGGCGAGAGCCCCCGTCACCCATCTCTTCCCATTCTGCTTGCTTCTCCTCCCTTGCTCTGTTGCTTGTAGTGTCCCTCATGGCGCACGAAAAGAGGTTTTCGGCCGCGGAGAAGGGGAAGGCTTGCCGGGAAGGGCCTGGCTCCCCTCCGCCCAAGCGCAGGCGCGGTCGCCCTCGCAAGCATGCTGCGACCCCCGCCGTGGCCCTCCGCGGCCGCTGCGGTGGCTCTTCACGTAGTGGTGGCCGCCCATGTCGAGGTAGTCCGATTGGTGGGGGAAGGCGTGTTGTGGTTGCGCAGCCTTCCCGGCCACGCTTCCACTCGGCGGATGTGCTGCCGGAGTTCATCGTGTGGTCGGATAACCCAGCTGGCAACTGGCTTCAGCTCCCTTGCTCCTTCGTCAGCGAGCTACCGGGTGCCGGCCCAGGCAGGCTCTAGTTGCAGGTGGATGGCTGCTGAAGAAGGGCCTCCTGGGTCGTGGTGGAGGTCTCCGTTGCGGGCAATGCAGCCCTGGCCCGAGGTTGGCAGGCGTTCGCCCGCACACGCGGTCTGGGAGGCGGTGCACCCTCCACTTCAAGTATGATGGCGACGTGACCCTCTATGTGAGGGTGTTTGGAGAAGATGGCCGCCACATTGGGTGCTGCCCTGAAGACAACGACAGCGACGAGGTGCTCGGCCTTGGAGACGGTCACAATGAGGGTGAAGGCAAACTTGCTCCCTGCGGCGACCGCGGCTCATCAAGCTACGACGGCTCTCCCTCCGGTGCCAGCTCCTCCAGCGGCGGCTATAGTCAACCACCACACCGCCGTGCCCGCCTGGAGGGCGGCAGCGGGTCGTCCGGTCGCCGCGCTCCGGTGAAGCGCAAGATGGAGTCTGACTGAGCTCAGGAGGACGCCGCGGATCCCTCCTCGTGAGCTGTTGCAAGGCGCGTGCCTCTTTTGTTTTGTTTCCCTTCTTTTCCTGCATCGAGAAAGAGAAGTATGGGGCCCCGTGGGGGCGTGCAACAAACTATGATTCCCTAGTTACCGTGCTGCATTCATTGTTCTTGTGCTATGTTATAATGTCGTTGTTATGCGTCTGCGTGTAGGAACAACTTAGCTTGGCACGTTTGAAGTAGTTTCCGCCTCACGAGGTGCCTGCTTTAGGCCTCGCCGGGCGCCTTAAGGGCTGCAAAAAATTCATTGGGAGAATCATTTCCGAACATTGGTCGCGAGGGTTGCCGGCCATGGCCCGGCGCTTCGTGTCGCGATGCCCGAGGGGCACGGACTTGGAGGGGTGTTCCTGCTGCGAACTCGAAAGAGAGAGCCTCGCGAAAACCAAAAATCAGAGGGAAAAGGCTAGCGAGGGCACCCGTACAGCCCCCTCGCGAGGCTTGCGAGAGAGAGCGAACCGGACGAAGAGCCTAAAACAGAAAACAGAGGCAGGAAGTGATTGAATAGAACTGACAAAGAACACTGCAAGCAACTTTAATCCAGATTCAAACAAAGAAGAGCGAGCCAACTTCAGAAAGCAAATGAAAAGCTGCGTCCGGCACCTAGTCTAGTCTTTGATGTCTTCTCACCAGTGGTGCTAAGTGCTGCCACTGGGCGTGGGCGGGAGCCCCCGAGGCCCAAGGGTGGCACTCCTGAGACTCCGGGGCATGTACAGCCCCACTCATTATTACGTGAGAGTGTCACGGGCGGCGAGCTTCACAGGCACTGGGCCTTCTTCATAGGCACCAGACCTTTCTTCAGGCGTAGAACTTCCGGAGGTACTGGATGTTCCAGGCGTTCAGGATGGGCACCCCATCCTGAGTCTCCAGGCGCGCGGCGCCAGGCCTGGAGACGTGGACGACCTTGAACGGGCCCTCCCACATGGGTGAAAGATTATGCAGCCCTTCCCTGGAGAGCACCCGCCTGAGTACGAGGTCACCTACCTCGAGCGTCCTGGGGTGGATGTTGCGACAGCCGCCATAGCACCTGCTAGTACCTTGTCGCCCATAGTGTGGCTTCACGGCGGCATTCCTCCCCCAGCACGAGTTCCATCCCCCGCATGGCGTCCTACTGTGCCTCATCAAACGCCAGGACCTGCGCGGAGCGACGCCTGACCTCGTGAGGGAGAACCGTTTCTGCTCCGTAGACGAGGAAGAATGGGTTCTCGCCCGTTGGCTTGGTGGCGGTAGTGCGGATCGACCACAACACGGACTAGAGCTCGTCGTACCAGCCCCTGCTGTAGGCCTCCAGGTTTTTCTTGAAGGTCCTGGTCTTGAGGCCCCTCAGGACCTCCGCGTTGGCGCGTTAAGCCTGGCCCTTCCTCCGGGGGTGCGCCACCGAAGCGTAGCATATTTGTGTTCCAAGGTTAGCACAATACGTTTTGAAGAGATTGCTGGTGAACTGCGAACCGTTGTCGGTGATGATGCGGTTAAGGACCCCAAATCGGCTCACGAGGCCTTTGATGAACTTAACCGTGGAGCCAGTTGGGATGGTGCGAACGACTTCCACCTCCGCCCACTTGATGAACTTGTCGATGGCGACATAGAGGTAGCGGTAGCCCCCAGGCGCTAGAGGGAACGGGCCCAAGATATTCAGCCCCCAGACTGCAAACGGCCATGAGAGCGGGATGGTCTATAGGCCCTAAGCCGGCTGATGGATCTGCTTGGCATGGAATTGGCAGGCTTCGCATGACTTCACCAGCTCGGTCACGTCGATGAGTGTTGTAGGCCAGTAGAATCCGCTGCGAAATGCCTTGCCTACGAGGGTCCGTGACGATGAGTGGTGTCCGCAGTCTCCATCGTGTATGTCGGCCAGAAGATCATTCCCCTGTTCCCTGGAGATGCAATGTTGGGAAACGTCATTTGGCCGCTTCCGGTATAACTCACCGTCTTGGATGTAGTAGGTCGTGGCCTGCTGGGCCACGTGCTCCGCGTCCTCCTCTTTCTCTACCAGCGTTCCTTGCATCAGGTAGTCCTTGAATTCCTTGGTCTAGCATCCCTCCTGAGGCTCCAGCGCCAAGAGTAGGCGCGCTCCCGAGGTCGGGCCACAGGCCGGGGCTCCTGTGGCAGGTGGCTGAGGGAGTTCTTCCCGAGGCTGTGCCGTTCTTGAAAGAGATGGTGCCGCCGACAACTTGAAGAGTCGTTCCTCAAAAATGCCAGGCTCCTGAGGCAGCCATCTGGACGCCCTCTTGGCGATGTCATCAGCCTCTTGGTTGGTTCCACGAGGCACATGTGGTAACTCCAGCCCCCGGAACTGCTTCTCCATCTTGCGTACTTCGGCTCCATGTGCTCGTCCTTCGGCTCATACACCTTGTTGGAGAAGTTGACGAGGAGTTGTGAATCGCCCGTGATGATGAGGCACTTTACCCCTAGTGCTGCTGCGACTTTCAGGCCTGCTATGAGGCCCTCATATTCCTCTATGTTGTTGGAGGCCTTCTCGCTCTGCTGGAAACAGAGTTGTACAGCGTAGTAGAGCTTGTCCTGAGTGGGGAATATAAGCACTGCACCATCCCCTGCGCCCTGCCGCCAGAATGCACCGTCGAAGTACATGACCCAGCCATCTGGTGCCTCACTTCCTAGGGAGAGAGACCGATCCTCGCCCGCCTTGAGCCCTGGTGCCTCCGTCCATTCTGCCACGAAATCAACAAGCGCGGCTCCCTTGACGACCCTGGTTGTGCTGAACTCCAACTGAAACGCCTGCAACTCGATGTTCCATTCGGTGACCCTCCCAGCGGAGTTGGGGCTCCTAAGTACCCTTTCTAATGGGTAGGCCGAGACGACCTTGATGGGGTGGCCTTGAAAGTAGTGTCGCAGCTTACGCGAGGCTACCAAGAGCGCGAGTAAGAGCTTCTGAGGCATGGGGTACCATGCCCTTGCATCCCGCAACACCGTGCTGATGAAGTAGACCGGATGCTCGACGATGGTGGTTGTGCTGATGTGGCCTGTGTCTTCCGGAGGTTGAGGTGCTTCCTGAGGCAACAGAGCCCCCAGCGCGTGGTTGCTTGGTGAGGACTCTTCAGCCCTGGGGGCGTCTTCCCGCTGAGCTTGGTCCCCTGTTGCCGCTGTCATGGTCCTCGTGAGGCCTTCCTGGTCTTGTGTCTCCCCGGCTGAGGCCGTGGGTGGGCGGGACGCGGCCTTAGCCTGGCGTTCCTCCCAAACCACCACCAGGGTTGCGCTGGTGGAGTAGGGAGTGGTGGCGAGGTAGAGCACCAGGGACTCGAGGGGGCGCAACACCACCATCACGGGAGGGCTGGTCAGATATTTCTTGAGGTCTTGAAACGCTTGGTCGGCCTCCTATGTCCACTCAAACGGGCCCTTCTTCTTCATCAACTTGAAGAACGGCAGGGCACGCTCCCTCGGCTTTGAGATGAAGCGTCCTAACGCAGTCACGCGGCCGGTGAGCTTCTGCATTTCTATGAGGGTTTGCGGTGGACTCATGTCTTCAATTGCCTTGACCTTCTCTGGGTTGGCCTCGATCCCCCTGTGGGACACAAGGAAGCCTAGCAGCTTGCCGGAAGGGACGCCGAATACACACTTCTCCGGGTTGAGTCGCAAGTTTACCTGGCGAAGACTCGCGAAGGTCTCCTCCAAATCCTGGATCAAGGTCCTTGCCTCCCAAGATTTCACCACAATGTCGTCGACGTAGGCCTCGGCGTTTTTCCCGAGCTGCCGGCCTAAGGCAATGTGCACCAGCCGCTGGAAGGTCGCGCCCGCGTTGCGCAACGCAAACGGCATGCAAGTGTAGCAGTACACTCCACATGGGGTCAGGAAAGCTGTCTTCTCCATGTCTTCCACCGCCATCTTGATTTCGTGATAACCCGAAAACGCATCCAGGAAACACAGCAAGTCGCACTCGACGGTGGAGTCGACAATCTGGTCGATGTGGGGGAGCGGGAAACGATCTTGAGGGAAGGCCTTGTTGAGGTTGGTGAAGTCGACGCACATGCGCTCCTTTCCTCCCTTTTTTGGCACGACCACGGGGTTTGCCAGCCATTCGGGGTAGCGAACCTCACGAATAACACCTACTGCCTCTAGCTTGCGGGTTTCTTGGACGATGAAGGCCTCCTTCTCGGTGGACTGCCGCCTCGCTTTCTGCTTCACGGGGCGTACATTAGGGCACACATTCAGGTGATGCTCAATCACCTCCCTTGGGACCCCCGCTAGCTGCTTGGGTTCCCACGCGAACACCTCCTTGTTTGAGCGCAAGAACCTCACCAACTCCTCCTCTTGGTCGGGGTCGAGGTTGGCACCTATGGTGAAGGTGGCTCCCAAGGACCCGTCTTCCTCAACTGGCACATGCTTGGTCTCCGCCTTGTCCTGAGTGAACAACTGCTTCTTCTTGGTCGGTGCAGCCCCCTTGGCCTTGGAGGCGTCTGCGCCGGCGGGCTGTGTCACCGCGGCGGCCTTGAGGGCCATCTTGAGCGCCAACAGAGCCTCCTTGGTATCTCCAGCTACGGTGAGGACGCCACTACTCCCGGGCATCTTCATGAGGTTGTAGGCCGGATGGGTTGCTGCCATGAACTGAGGCAAGGCAGGGTACCCGAGGATGGCGTTGTACGGGAGGTCGATGTGGGCGATCTCGAAGTCGACCAGCTCCGTGCAGTAGTTGTCGCGGGTGCCGAAGGTCACAGGGAGGCGGATCTGCCCCAGGGAACTGGTGGAACCACCTTCGACGCCCAAGAAGGGCTTGCTGGGTTGGAGCCATTCCAGCGGTACATGGAGGAGGCTGAAGGCCTCCACCGAGAGCACATTGAGGCTGGCGCCACCGTCAATGAGGGTTTTGGTGATGGCCACCTGGCAGATGGTGGGTGTGTAGATCATTGGGAGCGCACCCGAGCAGGCGATGTTGATGGGGTGATCGTCTGAGTTGAAGGTCAGGTCGGCCTTGGGCACCACCCAACCCGGGGGAGCTCCTTTCCGTGCGAGGGCGGCGCCAATCTGGTGAAAGAACGGCTTGGCGTGGCGGTCTGAGGGTGGCGCCTGCGGGACGCCCAGGAGATCTGCGATGGCCGGGGGTGCTGGCACTGCATAGTGGGGAAGGAAGAGGTCACGCAGTTCCTCCCAGGAGGCCACAGAAGACGCCGGTAGGTTGAGCAACCAAGCGTGCGGGACGCCAGTGAGGGCCATGGGAAGCCAGTTGGCCATGACATTGTCGTCGCCTCCGGCCTTGAGGACGGCCTCCTCGTATGCCAGCAGGAAAACCAACGGGTCCGCCGCGCCATCGTAGTGCGGCGGCATCTCTGGCTTGAACTTGTGCAGCCACTACATCTGCCGTAAGGCGGGGGCCAAGGCTCGGAACCCCCTGGCCCCAGCGCTGGCGCCGGCCGCCGGAGCCGGAAGCGCAATGTCCTCCACGAAGGCGAAGCCTGGTGTTGGTGGAGAGCGGGTCGACGAAAGGAAGAGCTCTGGCGCACCCCCCTACCTGGCGTGCCAAATGTCGGATATCGGGTTGCGGCAAAACCCTTAAGGTTCGAACACTTGGGTGCGCACGAAGATTTCCCCCTACCGAAACACGCCCTCAGCCTTGCCGCGATCTCTAAGCTAGCTAGATGAACAACACAAGAGACACAAGATTTATACAGGTTCGGGCCACCATTGTGGTGTAATGACCCTACTCCTGTGTGTGGTGTGGTGGATTGCCTCTTGGGCTGATGATGAATAGTACAAGGGAAGAACAGCCTCGCGAGGAGAGGTGTTCTTGTGCTTGTTGGTTTGCTTGGGGAGGATTCGATCCCTCTCTACGGTGGTGGCTAGCCCTATTTATAGAGGCCCTGGTCCTCCTCCCAAATATTGAGCGGCAAGGGATCCAACAACGACCATTTTGAAGGGGGAAAACTAGTACAAGCTATCTGACTAAAGGTGGTCTTCGCCTGCCAAAGGCGCTGGTGGTGATGCCGTCTTCGGCTTCATGATGACCTCCGTCCTGCCGTCCTGCTGGTTTTGGTCTTGTTGCACCGATATGGGAACCTTTGCCTGATGTCTCGGTACTCCACGCCTGCGCTTTTCCCCTTTGCACCAAAGGGGAAACGAGGACACTGCGCGCACTGGCGCCCTCCTGGCCTTGGTCCTCATGGCTTGCGTCACGGGAACCTCGCGAGGTAGCCCTTGCCTTAAGCTCCCGCCCCCTCGCAAGCCTACCTAGTGAGGCCGCTCCTGAGGAGGCCTTGCGTCGTCCGCCCCATGAAGCTCGGCCCCTCGCGAGGGTCTCGAGTGTTGGCTGATGAAGATGGGCCGCACCGGGCCACTGGTGGAGCCACGCCGCGGGCCGTAGGCAGGCAAGTCTGGGGACCCCCATTCCCAGAACACCGACAAAATTATTGTGAAACATCCACGAATGAATAATATAACAGCATGGAACAATAAAAAATTATAGATACGTTGGAGACGTATCAGAAATGTTGCTAGATCAAGAGGACGAGGGACGCCATCGAGCTGAATGTGTGTAGAACTAGCAGGTTTCGTATGTTCGGTATTTGATCAGTCGGAGCTAGAAGAAGTTCGACTACATCAATCGCGTTGTCAAACACTTCCACTTACGGTCTAGGAGGGTACGTAGACACACTCTCCTCCTCGTTGCTATGCATATCCTAGATAGATCTTGTGTGAGCGTAGGAATTTTTTTGATATTGCATGCTACGTTTCCCAACACATGGTGATGCAGCCTCTGGGGGAGCCAGCACCCACAGGTCAGCAGGCTACGAGGCCGTACACCCCTGTCGTGCCTGTAGGGAGCTCGGAGCCTCAAGTGCCCCAAGCCGTCCATGCCACCGCTTCCTTGGAAATGGCGTCTGTTAATGCTCTGCTGCCGCCTCCTCCCAAGGCCCTTGCACTAGCGGACTGCGGCCCCCTCATCAGGCCCGACGCCCTGGACGAAGCCTTTATCACGCTCGGCCGACTCCAGGCCGATCTCCAAGACGCCGACAGGTGCCTCGTGAGGGAGCGCCTGGGGCTTGTCTCAGGGTGGCTCCAAGTCGACACGTCTTCCCAGACAGCCTGGGGACAGGCCAAAGTCGCCACCACGGAGGGCAGGAAGGAGGCCGCCGAGGCCAGGGTGGCTCATGAGGCGGCGCTGGCCAGCGTGGCGTCCGCTGAGGAGCACTGTAGCGAGGCGGAGGCCAAGCTGCAAAGCCTCTAGGAGGAGCAAGCCGTGCATGCCCGACAACTCCGTAGGCGACAGGAGGACCTCAAGGCCCATGAGGCGAAGCTTGCCAATCACGACTCCGAGCTAACCCAAGTGACTGCTGACCAGGCCGTGGAGAGCGATTGCCTAGCCAAGCTAAAGAAGGGGGTGGCTGATGCCCAGGTATCCCACGCCCAGCATGTCTCTGAGGCAACAACCTAGCTGGAGGCCAGGGACAAGGTCCTTGCTGCCGCTGAGAAGAAGGCGGCCGCGGAATGCGACACCTTCCCCTCCCTCGAGCTCAGGTCTCACGAAGCGCTGCGCTCCATCTACAGGGGAGGATACGAGGAGCCACTGGCGACCCCTGAGGACGGCTTTGCCGGGCTCTCCTCCAAGCTTGCCGAAGCGCTTAAGGGTGCTGCCACTAAAGTGGACTCCATCTTGGAGGAGGATTGCCGCTTGCTTTTCACCATAGCTGCGATGCGCATCTTCAGCCAGCTGTACCTTCAGGATCCGGGCTTCAACTTCGACGCAGTGATCCACCCGGTTTCTCCCGAGGACTGCTCCACCACTTCGGAGGCCATAAAGGATCACATGGACTCATTGCTGAAGAAGTTTCTCTGGATCCCCGACGCTAAAACCCCGGCAGTGGAGGCTAATGGCAGCGACAACGACGGCGCGATGTCGATGATGGTCTCCCTGCGCCTGGGCCCGGCGGCGGCAATGACCATGGCTCTGATGGCCCCTCTTCCTAGATTTTATCCTACAACATTTACCATGCCTCGTGGAGGCATAAAACTTCTGTTTGAATTTGTGGAACACTCTGTGCTTGTAATTACTGTTAGGACTTCGTGATTTCCCTATTCGGGCTTGGTTTATTTCTTGTTTGCTTCTGCGCTCTACGTCGGCAGGGCCCAGCCCCGCGCATACCTCGACTGCCGTTGGGGCGTCCGGATCGCTAGGACGACACAAAGGGATGAGGGGCTATGTGACTAGTGAGGCCCCTGAGTCGCGATGCTCAGGGGTCCCCCTTGACGTACGAGCAGCCCTCATGAAAGAAACATGGGCAGCGACGAAGTTAATCCGGAGACCTTCATACCTTTCGCCGCCAGCTTTCACCTGGGAGGGGTTCGAGAAGACCAGGTGCAAGGGACCTGGTGAGGTGGCGTGCGCCAGGCTGCGCTTGAGCGTAGCCTTTGTATCCAGCCCCCTCACGCGCATTCCAAGGGAACGTGGCGTGGCAGTGTCGTGAGGCCGTCCTGAGGTTGGTGCAGCCCCTAGGGTGCCCTCAGTTGTTTATCCCCAAACGCGGAGCATGGGCTTCCACTTTAGCGTGGGCATAGTCGCTCCTCAACTGTGTCATCCACCAGTGCGGAGCATGGAGCTTCCACTTGTGCATGGGAATAGTCGCTCCTCGACAGTGTCGTCCGCTAGCGCGGAGCATGGGGCTTTGTGGCACCCCGGCTCAGAGAAACCGGAACGCCCCGTATTCCAGCCCGGAGATCGAGGAGAAGTCTTCTGGATTACGAAACTTCTTAGCATAGAACAAATCAAATCTTTATTACAATCTATAATGGGTACAAGGGATTACATCATCACGGCGACGCTACGCCGGCCACGGTTCCTCGATGCAAGCAGCAGAATAACACGAAGCAGCAGAATAACTACTGGCAGCGGAACAGCGACAACGGTGGTGAACTCCACTCCGCAGGTACTCTGGCTGGAACGCTTATCCTAGCTTGCAAACAAGGGATCCACGACAAACAAGCAATCAAATCTGGCATGACCTGCAAACTGGCATGACACGCCAAGTTAGGACATTGAATGTACTTACAAGCTCACAACAACCAAAAGCAATCAAGACAAACAACAACATGGCAATTATAGGTTAACAAGGATTAACATGATATTATCAGATCAATTAGAGCATGAACATGATGTGCATGATACCGCTAGAACAATACAAGCAAGGCATGGACATAAGAACATAATGATTCTACATGCAACATGACGACACTATCATGCACCTACTTACTTTGCTCGGGTTACCTCGTAACCATCACATGCATCACTTACCAATATCAGACATCACATGATCATCTTAGGATCCAATAAAGCTTGGTATAAACAATACCGTAGTAATCAGTCATGACCACAAGGAGCTTGATCTTTACCCATGATTCTCGCACAACATCACAAGTACTCAACAACTCGGTATCCTTGATACCACGATGATCCTCTCACGATCACATAAAGGTCAACCAACTTCTTTCATCATCAAACCGGGGTTGATATTAAGCACATCATTATTATTACTATTGACTCATAGTGTGACCAACTACGGACTGGGCCCTTATCCGCGGGCGCGGCTATCGATAGATTAAACACACACACTCTCTGCAGAGGTAGTGCACTTTACCCTGTCGGATTATGGGTTCCGCAAACCCTTGAAAGGTTCGAACTCTGGGGTGTGTGCGGAGATCTCAACCTACCCAGACTGCCTACTCACAATACTCCTCAGCCTAGCGCGTCAGGCCCAAAGAGACAAAGAGACACATCAGTTTATCCTGGTTTGGGACACCTTGCGGTGTAATACCCTACTCCAGCATTTTGGTGGATTGCCTCGAAGGGCTGAGGATGAACTAGTAAAGTGGATGAACTGGCCTCAGGAGGTGAGGTGTTCTTGAGCTCAAGAGAGATGGTGAGGCGATTGGGTGAGAATGGATCTCCTCCCCTATGGTGGTGGCTAAGTCTTATTTATAGTGGTCTTGGTCCTCTTCCCAAATGTTGGTGGGAAGGGATCCCACAATGACTTGAAAGGGGACAAGTAGTACATCCTATCCTGAATAAAGTGGTCTTTGCCTGCGAAAAGCCTCTGCCCGTGACACTGCGGTGGGCTCAGTGAGGACCTCCGTCCTGCTGTCCTGGTGGTATTGGTCTTGTTGCACCCGAATGGAAACCTTTGGTTGATTCCTCGAGACTCCGCGCCTGCGGCTTGCCCCCCTTGCACCGAAGAGGAAACTGGAGCTCTGCGCCCGCTGGCGCCCGCCTGGCCTTGGTCGTCATGGCTCACGTTAGCTGAGCCTCGTGAGGTGCACCTTGCATAGAACTCTCTGCCCCTCGGGAGCCAGCCTGAGGAGGCCGATCCCCTCGGGGGTCTTGGTGTCGTCTGCCTTGCGAGGCTTGGCCCCTTGCAAGGGTCTTGAGTCATTGATGCTGAAGGTGGGCCGTACCAGGCCATTGATGGAGCTGTGCAGTGGGCCGCAGGCAGGCAAGTCTGGATACCCCCATATCCAAAATGCCGACAGTAGCCCACGGGCCCAAGGCACACTCGGACTTGGCTTCCAGGCAAAGCGAAAAGGCAAGTGCAGAGCACCGCGGTCCCTAACCCCCTGTGGCCTTGTTGACGCGTGGCAATTGATGGGACGTGGGCGTCTCTCCACTTCCCCATGCTGCCTCGACAACTGTTCGACTTGACGGGGCGATGCGGCATGTAGAAGATCATCATGGCGCGAGGTTGTGGAGGCCGGCGGTTGGCCTCCCTTGACTATAAATGAGGGGGAGGGACAGAGCCCCCTCGCTCATCTCTCCTTCGTCTTCTCGCTGCCCATTTCTTCTCCTTCTCCGTCTTGCTTCCATGGCGCCGATCAGAAGGTTCTCCATGGCCGAGAAGGGGAAGGCTTCCAAGGAGGGACCAGCCTCTCCGCATCCCAAGAGAGGTAGCGTCCGTCCCTGTAAGCACCCCGCGACCCCCGCAGTGGCCCCCAGGGGGCGCGGGCACATATCCCCCAGGGCCGGCATTTCTCTTGGTGCCCGTGATGGTACCTCTTTTTCACGGCGGGGCCATCGGCTTTGCAGCAGCCCCCATGGCGAAGGGAGTGGCGCCGTGATCGTGCACCCTCCTCGATCATGCTTCTCCTTGCTGGACGTGCTCCCCGAGTTCGTGCTGTGGTCGGAGAGCCCAGCTGGCACCTCGCTCCGGCTTCTGTGCTTCTTCTCTGGCGAGCTTCCATACTTGGGACTTGATGGTCTCTAGCTGCAGGCCGACGGCTGCTGTAGCAGGGCCTCGTGGGTCGGGACTGAGGTCGCCGCCTTAGGCGGCGTGGTCCTGACCGGCGGCTGGCAGATGTTCACGCGCGCCCAAGGCCTGAGTGGGAGGTGCACCCTCCATTTCAAGCATGACGGCCTGGCGACCCTCTATGTGAGGGTGTTCAGGGAGGATGGCCGCCGCGTGGGTGCTGTCGGAAGACAGCAACGACGACGAGGGTGAGGGAGTCCTGGATTAGGGGGTCCTCAAACAGCCGGACTATATGCTTATGCCGGACTATCGGACTATGAAGATACAAGATTGAATACTTCGTCCCATGTCCGGGTGGGACTCTCCTTTGCATGGAAGGCAAGCTTGACAATTCGGATATGAAGATTTCCTTCTCTGTAACCGACTCTTTGTAACCCTAGCCCCCTGTGTCTATATAAACCGGAGGGTTTAGTCCGTAGGACAACAACAATCATAATCATAGGCTAACTTCTAGGGTTTAGCCTCTACGATCTTGTGGTAGATCAACTCTTGTAATACTCATATCATCAAGATCAATCAAGCAGGAAGTAGGGTATTACCTCCATAGAGAGGGCCCAAACCTGGGTAAACATTGTGTCCCCTGCCTCCTATTACCATTAGCCTTGGACGCACAGTTCGGGACCCCCTACCCAAGATCCGCCGGTTTTGACACCGACAGAGGGCGACGAGGGTGAGCCTGGCCTTGGCGGTGTCCTCTTCTCTTCTCGTGATGTTAGCTCTTCCTCGGACGAGAGCTCGAGCGGCAGTGGCTACGACCGACCTCCATGCCTTCGCGCTCGGGTCGAGCACGTCGGTGGGTCGTCCCGCCGCAGCGCTTCGGTGAAGCTGGAGAGGAGCCCGACGTGAACCCAGGGCCGCCGAACTTGGACTCAAGACCAGCCACGGCCCCAGGTCGCCTGTGGGGGAACTGGTGGAGCGCTGGGGCCACCTTGAGGCGCTGCTTGAGGATGCAGCGCTGGCGCAGGGTTCGTACGCCCTCGGGTCCTCTTTGTTTCGCCTTTCCTTTCTCCTGTAATTCGAAAAAAGATAGTGTACCCCGCTGGGGCATGTAATGAACTATGCCAGTTATGCCTTTTATGATATGCTTGCTATCTTATTGCCATGCCGTAACGTTTGTGCTCTGAGTATGAAAGGATAGGAAAACTTAGCTTGATATGCGTGCAGTAGCTTCCTGCCTCGCAAGACTTGGCTTCCGGTGCCCGACGAGGCCCCCTTTCCGGGGACCTGGAGGTCACAAACCTCGGGAGGTGCCTTGGGGTCTTAGGAGCTGCCGCGGGACTGCTGCAGGGCTGTTTTTAAAGGAAAAGGAAACCTGACGAGCACCTCATTCCTCCTTATGCGAGCCCCCTGTCATGGATTAGCTCTGACTTAATGCACCGCATCGCGCTGTCTGGGGGGCACGGATATGAGGAGTGCTGGTGCCTGTGAGCTTGATCGAGGGCTCCTCACGAGGATAAGGCCGGAGCACCAGGGCAGTGGGGTTCAGCGTGTTGTGCGCGCACGAGGGTAGGCCCAAGGCACACACACCTGCCTAGCCCCCACGCGTGAGGCGTGCGAGGGAGAGTGATGGGCAACTGCCACCTCCTCTCTGCCCCTAGGCGAAAAGCAAATGAGCAGCAGGAGAAGAAATCAACTCGGCGAATCGAAACACGAAAGCACCAAATCCATTGAAAGATTACTAAAAGACTGCAAGCAACTTCGGAAAGCAAATGAACAGCCGCGTTCGACACCTAATCTATCCTTCTCACCAGCGTGGAGCTAAGTGTTGTCACTAAGACGTGGGAGGGAGCCCCCGTGAGGCCCCAGGGCGGATCTCAGGAGACTCCGGGGCGTGTACAGCCCCACTCATTATTAAGTGAGAGTGTCACGAGCGGAGACCTTCACAGGTCGGAGCCTTGCTTCACAGGCCGGAGCCTTTCTTTAGGGGTAGAACTTCTGGAGGTGCTGGATGTTCCAGGCGTTCTGTATGGGGACTTCGTCTGTGTCTCCAGGCGCGCGGCACCAGGCCTGGAGACATGGGCAATCCTAAACAGGCCCTCCCACATGCGAGAGAGATTGTACAACCCTTCCCTGGAGAGCACCCGCCTCAGGACAAGGTCGCCACCTCTAACGTCCTGGAGCGGACGCTGCGGCAGTGATACCGCTGTAGCGCCTGCTGGTACCTTGCCGCCTGGAGCGAGGCTTGACAGCGGCATTGCTCCCCCAGCACGAGATCTACCCCCCACATGGCGTCCTGATGCGCCTCGTCGAACGCCAGGACCCACGTGCAGCGACGCTTGACCTCGTGTGGGAGAACCGCTTCTGCTCCATAGACGAGGAAGAACGGCGTCTCTCCCGTTGGCTTGGTTGTGGTGGTGCAGATGGACCACAACAAGGACTGGAGATCATCGAGCCAGCCCCTACCACAGGCCTCGAGCTAAGGCAATGATGTGGATTTCCATCCTGAGTGGGGAGTCTGGCCTCCACCGTCACCACAGGCACCACCTATGCTCTATAACTTCCAGGAATGGTTAGCTGGGGAAGGGCTTCAGGTTAATCATGGAATTGTGCCACAGAACAATCTCCATGACAGCCCTGGATCGGCATGGAATGATTCAATTTTTGTTTTTGACAGCTCTGACTCTAGTGCTACTGTTTCTGAATCATATGTACTGGTACCTGTTAGTTTGATGAACCAGTTCTGGCCCCAGGAAGCTTCCAGCTCTGCCAACATGGCTCTTTCCAGCCACTCTGCTCCTCCTCAAGAGAGTAATGCTTTGGATATCTCTCTCACTGTGACAAATGCTGGAATGCTCTTAAATATGTCTGCTCAAGGTAACTTTGTCCCAGCTATGGTTCTGAATGCTTGTGTGCCAATGCTTAAGTTTAACACCTACCTAAAAGCTGCTATTATGCCCATAATTGCATCTTATGGCCCCTGGAACTCCAATTATAGTTTTAGACACAAGTGTGTGGCTCTTAACTTCACTCTCTTAGAGAATGATGGCGTCTTAACTGTCACTTCGGCCACTCAGACAATCACACATTATGATAATGCTCCTGCCTTGACTGAGGATCTTGCAGCTCCAGGCAATTGGGACTTGACTCTGTATAATGATCAGTCTGGTGAGATCAATTTGGAGGCTTTGGATAACACTAGTGATGTAGCTAGGTTGGAACCTGCTACTGAATCTAGCCAAGAAAACCAATTGCTCGCCCTTACTGTTGTGCCTGATGAGGTGTTACAGGATCAACAGAACATGGTTGACAATGTTCATTCTGATGAAAATGCTGTTTCTATCAAACGCAAAGGGGAAGCCGTGGTGCCTGAATGCTCTATCTCTCTACGCCGTAGTGCCCGCTCCAACAAGTATGATGGATTTCGCATTCATACGGTCTCTGACACCAAGATGAAAGCTTCCAAGGTTAAGCCTCGGATGGTTCCAGCTGCTGTGAGGATCAGTGACACTGTTGATGAGCCGGCTCCCCCTCCAACGCCTGTTAATGTCATTCAGCACATCGGCACCAACCTTTGTGCTATACCCCCTGGTGAGCTCTCTGAAGATGCTCTCATGGCTCCTCTTGAGGAGGAGCAGGACGCCTCGACTTAATTGTTTACCCTCTTTTATTTAAATGTCTTCGTTAGTGAATTGGAATGTTTTGTGTTGGAATGTTCGCGGGTTGAACTCGGACGACAAGCAGTTGGCGCTTTCGAATGCTATCAGGTCTAGTGGGTGTGCTGTCGTATGCTTGCAAGAAACGAAAAAGACCTCTTTTGATCTATCTTTTGTTAAATCCTGCTGCCCGCGTAATTTTGATCAGTTTGCTTTTGTTGCCTCCCGTGGGGCTTCTGGTGGTATTGCGACTTTGTGGAACACCTCGATCTTCTCAGCTGTCACCTTATTCTCTGAAGACTTTGCGCTTGTCACTAGGTTTACCTCCACTCAATCTACTCAATAATGGACACTCGTCAATATTTATGGACCCTGTCAAGGAGAGCAACGTCAAAACTTCATTGACTGGTTATTTGATATTGATATACCTTCTCATGAAAACTGGCTCTTTGTGGGTGACTTCAATTTCATCCATGCACCTGATAACCGTAATAAACCTGGGTGTAATGTTAATGACATGGTACTCCCTCTGTCCCAAAATTCTTGTCTTAGATTTGTCCAAATACGGATGTATTAAGTCACATTTTAGTATTAGGTACATCCGTATCTAGACAAATGTAAGACAAGAATTTTGGGACGGAGGGAGTAACATTCAATGATTTCATTAGAACACAGAGCCTAACTGAACTGCCAATCAAGGGACGTTCTTTCACATGGAGCAACATGCATGTGGACCCACTACTTGAGCAATTAGACTGGTTCCTTACCAGCAATAATTGGACTACCACATATCCCAAAACCCTGGTTAATCCTCTGGGTAAACCCGTGTCTGATCACACGCCCTGTGTAGTCTCAATTGAAACGTCTATCCCCCATTCAAAATTGTTCAGATTTGAATCCTACTGGATTCATCATCCTGGGTTCATGGAAACAGTGGCAAATTCCTGGGCTAAGCAGGTCAAATCAACGAACTATGCCACTGTCCTATGTAGAAAGCTCAAGAACTTAAGACGTGACCTCAAGCATTGGAGCAAAGGGATATCTAAGCTCTCGGTGGCAATTGCAAACTCCAATAAAGCCCTAAACGAACTGGATGAACTGGAAAACAAAAGAACCTTAACAATTCCAGAGGGCAACTTTAGGAAAATTTTGAAAGCGCACATTCTGAGGCTCCTGAAATATCAACAGTTATACTAGAAGAAACATTGCACGGTGAGATGGGTCAAATTTGGAGACGAGAACTCCAAATTCTTTTAGGCCCTTGCCTCAGAGAGATATAGGCGGAACAATATTGCGACTCTCACCACTGACAATGGGGACACGGTGGAAGACCATGCTGCCAAGGAATTAGTTATCTTCGAAACATTTAAGCAAAGAATGGCACGACCAAACAACATTCCATGAAATTTGATCTGTCACGCATAATTAAGAGGGTCGAGGGTCTTGATCAGCTCACTCTTCCATTCACACACGAGGAGATTGATAGAGTCATTATGAAAATGTCAGCGGATCGCGCACCTGGTCCTGATGGTTTCACTGGGGTTTTCTTAAAACGATGTTGGCCCATTATAAAGGAGGACTTCTATCAACTATGCAATCAATTCTGCGACGGCGGCCTTAACCTGGAGAGTATAAATGATGGATTCATTACACTGATCCTGAAGATAAACTCCCCAGCCTAAGTTAATGATTTTAGACCGATAACATTACTCAACTGCTGCCTGAAAGTTGTCACAAAAATCTTGGCAAACCGGCTTCAAAAAGTCATCTTGAAGATAATACATCGTAACGAGTATGGCTTTCTCAAGGGGAGATCCATTCAAGATTGCCTCGCATGGGCGTATGAATATATATATCAACGCCAATCTTCAAAAAAGGAAATCATTCTTCTGAAATTGGACTTTGCCAAGGCCTTCGACACCATTGAACATGAGGCTATGATTGAAATTATGGCAAGCATGGGATTTAATGACAAATGGTTGAATTGGATCAGATGCATCTTCTCGTCGGGTAAATCTTCTGTCCTCCTTAATGGTACTCCAGGGCGCCAATTTCACTGCAAGTGTGGGGTGAGACAGGGAGATCCACTATCCCCTCTTATCTTTGTCCTTCCAGCCGACCTTCTCCAAGCGGCAATTAATGATGCCTTTGCACGCAATGAAATCCACCTGCCTTTCCCTGCATGGAACCAGCACGATTACCCAGTAATCCAATACACCGATGACACCATACTTGTGCTTCCAGCCTGCCCGAGACAAGCCTTGATACTGAAAAACATTTTAACTGATTTTGCAATATCCATTGGATTGAAGATCAACTTTCATAAGTCAACCATTATCCCCATTAACTGCCCTACAGACCGCGGCAATCCGTTGGCTCACATATTTGGATGTGTTGTTGGGAAAATGTTGTTTACATACCTAGGGCTGCCTCTGGGAACAACACGGCCAACAATTCTTGATCTCATGCCCCTTGTTTGCATGGTGGAGAGAAGGCTTTCTGCTACCCTCAACATTATCTCCTATGGTGGAAAGCTTTCGCTCCTCAACTCCGTGATTACCTCTTTGGTCATATTTGCATTGTGCACTTTGTGCTTACCTACTAAATTCATTGAACTACTGGATAAGATTACACGAAAATGCCTTTGGACCAAGAAAACAGATCAGGGTGATAAATGTAACTCATTGGCCTCTTGGGATATGGTGTGCAAGCCCAAAGAGTGTGGCGGTTTGGGTGTCATCGACCTTGGAACCCAAGGGGACGCACTTCTCCTCAAATTCCTTCATAAATTCTACAATAACTGGGATGTGCCCTGGGTTCAGCTTATTAAGGACACCTATTATGATGGCTAGATACCACATGCAACTGATCTCTGCGGTTCTTTCTGGTGGAGAGACGTGTCCAAACTCATGCCGATTTTTCGTGGAATCACAAAAGTCCAGGTGGTAACTGGTACCACAGTCCTCTTTTGGAAAGATGACTGGTGTGAGGGCATCCTAGCTGAAACTTACCCACGTGCTTTCTCATACGCCACTGAGGAGGACGTCTCAGTAAAAGATTTCTTGACCATTACATCTCTGCATGAGGTGTTTCATCTGCCTCTATCCCCACAAGCATATGCTGAAGTCAGGAAAATTCTAGAGGATACTAGGGGCGTGCTTTTGTCCAATGTCTCACAACATGAGGACATTTGGACGTATGTTTGGGGGGATAAAGATTATACCACTCACAAATACTATGCCTTCTGCTTTCGTGACATCCAATGTCATCGTGCCTTTCATTGGCTCTGGAAATCCAAATCAACCATGAAGATTAAAGTATTCGGCTGGCTTTTGCTTTTGTCCTCACTTCAATAATGTAGCTTCCATGCCCCTTCCCAAATGGAAAGGGATTTGTAATTAACCATGTAACTCTTTCATCTCCATTTAATTAATTCTTTCACAGTAGGGGGTTCCCCTACTGTTTACGGTCAAAAAAAACTTCTACCTCCGCTCATTTGATGAATTTGTCGATGGCGGTAGAGGTAGTGGTAGCCCCAAGCGCTCGAGGGAACGACCCCTAGATATCCATCCCCCAGACCGCGAACGGCCATGTGAGCGGGATTGTCTGGAAGCCCTGCGCAGGCTGGTGAATTTGCTTGGCGTGGAACTGGCATGCTTCGCAGGAACGCACCAGCTCTGTGGCACCGTTGAGCGCAGTGGGCTAGTAGAAGCCGCTGCGGAATGCCTTGCCCACCAGAGTGCATGATGAGGAATGATGCCCGCAGTCTCCACCATGTATGTCCGCTAGCAGCTCAAGTCCCTGCTCCGTGGAGATGCATTGCAACGAAACATCATTGGGCCTTTTGCGGTATAACTCAATGTCACGGATGCAGTACGCGGTGGCCTGACGAGCCATGCGCTCGGCATCCTCCTCCTTCTCTGGCAGGATCCCCTGAAGCAGGTATGCCTTGAACTCCTCAGTCCAGCACCCCTCCTGAGGCTCGAGCGCAAGCAGCAGGCGGGCCCCTGAGGCATGGCCACATGTTGGGGCACCAGTCACCGGCGCGTGAGGTAGATCCTCCTAAGGCGGTGCGGGAGTTGTGGTGGGGGGAGCCGCAGATGGCTTGAAGAGTCGCTCCTCAAACACTCCCAGCTCCTGGGGGTGCCTTCGAGAGGCTCTCTTGGTGATATCTTCCGCCTCCTTGTTCATTCCTTGCGGCACGTGCTGCAGTTCCAAGCCCAAGAACCGCTTCTCCATCTTGCGTACTTCTTCTAAGTATGCTTCCATGTGCTCGTCCTTGGGCATGTACTCCTTGTTGGAGAAGTTGACGAGGAGCTAGGAATTGCCCTTGATGGTGAGGCGCTTCACCCGCAGCGCCACCACGGCCCTGAGACCGGCGAGCAAGCCCTCAAATTCCGCGTTGTTGTTGGGGACCTTCTTGCCCTGCTGGAAACAGAGTTGTACCGCGTAGTACAGCTTGTCCTTGGCGGGTGATATGAGGACGACCCCTGCTCCTCCGCCTTGTTGTGCGAACGCTCCGTCAAAGTACATGATCCACCCGTCTGGCTCTTCGTTCCTAGGTAAGAGGAAGTAGTCCCCACTCACCCCGTGGTTAGTTATGTCAGTCCACTCAGCCATGAAGTCAGCGAGGGCCGCCCCCTCGACGACCCAGGTGGTGTTGAACTCGAGATGGAATGCCTGAAGCTCGATGTTCCATTCTGCAACTCGCCCGACGGCATTCGGGCTCCGGAGCAGCCTCTCCAGCGGGTATGCCGAAACGACTTTGATGGGGTGGCCTTGGAAGTAGTGGCACAACTTTCGAGAGGCGACGAGGAGCGCGAGCAAGAGTTTTTGAGGCATGGGGTAACGTGCCCGTGCCTCCCTTAGCACCGTGCTGATGAAGTAGACAGGGTGCTCGATGAAGGTAGAGGCACCTGTGGAGTCTTGTTCTTCTCGAGGACGTGAGCCTCCGGAGTCTCGTGAGGACTGTCCTCAGGAGCCCCCCCCAGCTGAGGGGTCATTCACGGCCTCCGGAGGAATGTCGGCCACTGGGCCGGACGAGGCCCCGGGTGCACTATCTTGAGGATGCAGCGCTTTGCTTGGTGGTTGAGCTCCCTGCCGAGGGCCCTCGGACGGGCGCTCCTTTCTTAGCGCCACTAGGGCGGCACTGGATGAGTGAGGGGTGGCTGCCAAATAGAGCACCAAGGGCTCAAGAGGATGCGGCGCCACCATCACTGGTGGGCTAGTCAGGTATCTCTTGAGGTCTTGAAAGGCTGCGTCGGCCTCAGGGGTCCACTCGAAAGGCTCCGTCTTTTTCATCAGCTTGAAGAACGGGAGGGTGCGCTCCCCTAGCTTGGAGATGAAGTGCCCCAGCGAGGTCACGCAACCCGCCAGCTTCTGCATTTCCTTCAGGGTCTGCGGGGGGCTCATGTCTTCTATTGCCTTGACCTTCTCTAGATTGGCCTCGATCCCTCTGTGCGACACTAGGAAGCCTAGCAGCTTGCCACAGGAGACCCTGAATACGCAATTATCGGGATTGAGCCGCAGATCCACCTTGCGCAAGCTAGCAAACGTCTCCTCTAGATCTGCTATCAGGGTCCTAGCCTCCCGAGACTTCACTACTATGTCACCAACATAGGCCTCCGTGTTTCTCCCGAGCTGCATGCCCAAGGCGATATGCATCAGCCGCTGGAAGGTAGCCCCAACATTGTGCAGCCCGAATGGCATGCAGGTGTAGCAGTACACTCCATAGGGGGTCAGGAACGCCATCTTCTCGACATCTTGCACGACCATCTTGATCTCGTGATAGCCTGAGAAGGCGTCCAAAAAGCACAACAGGTCACACTCGGCGGTGGAGTCCACGATCTGATCGATGTGGGGAAGCGGAAAGAGATCTTGAGGACAAGCCTTGTTGAGGTTGGTGAAGTCGACACACATGCGTTCCTTCCCTCATTTCTTGGGGACAACAACGGGGTTTGCCAGCCACTCTAGGTATCGTACTTCCTTGATGACCCCAATGTCCTGCAGCTTGCGGGTTTCTTGGATGATAAATGCTTGCTTCTTGGTAGACTGGCGGCGGGCCTTCTGCTTCACTGGCCTCACGTTTGGGCATACCTTCAGGTGGTGCTCGAGTATTCCCCTTGGGACCCCAGCCAGGTCTTTGGGCTCCCAAGCGAATACATCCTTGTTGGCGCGCAAGAAGCCAACCAACGCTTTCTCCTAGTCCTTAGGGAGGTCAGCTCCTATGGTGAAGGTGGCGCTTGTCGTCCCGTCCTCACTGACCAGCACTTGCTTCGTTTCGGCTCGGTCTTGGTCGAAAAGCTGCTTCTTCTTAGCCAGCACTGCTCCCGGGGCCCCGGACCGCCTTTCTCACCAGGCAGCACGGTCGCCGTGGACCTGAAGGTGAGCTTGAGGGCATGTACCGCATCTTTGGTGTCCCCTGCCACTGTGAGGACACCGCTGCTGCCTGGCATCTTCATGAGGTTGTAACCTAGGTGAGTTGCCGCCATGAACTTGGCCAAGGCGGGGTATCAGAGGATGGCATTATATGGCAAGTTGATCCGAGCGATGTCGAAGTCGATGAGCTTGGTGCGATAGTTGCCGCAGGTCCCAAAGGTGACAGGAAGACGGATCTGCCCCAGGGGGCGGGTGAAGCCACTGCAGACCCCGGAGAAGGGCTTGGTGGGGCGGAGCCGGCCGGGAGGCACGTGCATCAGGATGAACACCTCTGCGGAGAGCATGTTGAGGCCGGCTCCACCGTCGACGAGGGTCCTGGTGACCTCCACGTTGCAGATGGTGGGGGTATAGAGCACGTTGATGCTTACTTGCTGGTAGAACTGCTTGATATGCCGATCAGAAGGTGGTGCCTGCGAGCCGCCTAAGAGAGCTGCAATAACAAGAGGCACCGGCGCCGCGAAGTGCGCAACGAAGAGGCTACGCAGCTCCTCCCTAGAGGCCACAGAGGACTCTGGTAGGTGGAGCAGCGAGGTGCGCAACGCTCCTATGAGGGCCATGGGGAACCAATTGGCCTATACCTTGTCGTCTCCGCCGGCCGCCCAGACTACCTCCTCGTACACCTGTAGGAAGCCAGCCGGGTCCGCCGTGCCATCGTAGCATGGCGGCATCTCGGGCTTGAACTTGGGCGGCCATTCCACCCACCGCAGGGAGGGGGCAAAAGGGCGCAGCGCCGGTACTTCTTCTAAGGCGTGCATCGGTCGAGTTGATGGAGAATCACCCACCATTGAAGTCGATGGCGCGATCTGACGGACGGAGCAGAGGATCCCCGACACACCCCTACCTGGCGCTCCAAATGTCGGATTACGGGTTCCGCAAACCCTTGAAAGGTTCGAGCTCTGGGGCGCGTGCGGAGATCTCAACCTACGCAGCCTGCCTACTCGCAATCCTCCTAAGCCTAGCGCGTCGGGCCCAAGGAGACAAAGAGACACATCATTTTATCCTGGTCTGGGCCACCTTGTGGTGTAATACCCTACTCTAGCGTTTTGGTGGATTTCCTCGAAGGGCTGAGGATGAACTAGCACAGTGGATGAACAGGCCTCAGGAGGTGAGGTGTTCTTGAGCTCAAGAGAGCTGGTGAGGTGGTCGGGTGAGAATGGATCTCCTCCCTTATGGTGGTGGCTAAGTCCTACTTATAGTGGCCTTGGTCCTCTTCCCAAATGTTGGCGGGTAGGGATCCCACAACAGCCAGATTTGGAAGGGGACAAGTAGTACATCCTATCCTGACTAAAGTGGTCTTTGCCTGCGAAAAGCCTCTGGTCATGACGCTACGGTGGGCTCGGTGATGACCTCCGTCCTGTCGTCCTGGTGGTCTTGGTCTTGTTGCACCAGAATGGAAACCTTTGGGTGTTTCCCTGGGACTCCGCGCCTCCGGCTTGCCCCCCTTGCACTGAAGAGGAAACTGGCGCTCTGCACTCGTTGGCGGCCGCCTGGCCTTGGTTGTCATGGCTCACGTCAGCTGAGCCTCATGAGGTGCACCTTGCATAGAACTCTCTGCCCCTCGAGAGCCAGCCTAAGGAGGCCGATCCCCTCGGGGGTCTTGGTGTCGTCCGCCTCGCGAGGCTTGGCCCCTCGCGATGGTATTGAGTCGTTGATGCTGAAGCTGGGCCGTACCAGGCCATTGATGGAGCCGCGCAGTGGGTCGCGGGCAGGCAAGTCTGGATACCCCCATATCTAGAACGCCGACATACCCACACCAAGGAACGCATGGCCTCGCACTCCCATTTGGGTGGACCAACAGTGTTCCGACAAAACCGATCTACTGCCATGACACTCTCCCAGCCACTCCAACCAACTCCCCTCTGGGATAAGTCATGGGTGGCCTCGTGCCTACCAAAGGCATCAATGACCACTGTCATGGCAAAACAAAAACGGTCCCAAACAGGGACAACCCGGGTACACAACAACAACGGGCACAAAAGGCTTATGCCGTCCTACCCGGCCAAGGTAGTGCCCGCGCATAGCCTTCCCTCATTGGAGGCACCGGTGAGAGGCATGACAATAAACCGCATTAGGGCCTTCCCCATAAAAGGCAAATGTGGTTGCACTAGTTAGTTCGATATGCTGGCACCATGACTCAGCCAACAGTTGTTCAAGTTCAATTAAGTCCGGTTAAACTTGAATGCAATAAGCTGAGTCATATGAAAATAACATGATGCAACAATAATGCATGGTACCAACATACACATGGATGCAACATAACCCTTATGCATAACAACAGTGAATCATTTATCCAGATGAGCATGGCATACTGAAGCATGATTATCACAAGCATAACACTACTCATAAGCAAACATAACCACTAGCATCAGAAGTACATAACATGCAAAAATATAACGATAACACTACCAAGTAATCATGTAACCAGCTAGATGTAAAGTAACATGCATATCCATGGTACTCGATAACAGACAATAGTAATGCACCGAAGAACATAACCAACACTAACATGTACTACTAGCAGGCATGAACATATGAAAGTAATACTAGCAAGTAGAACATGATAACTAGATGCATCGAAACAAAGCATGAAGGTGAACATGAAACCATAAACAGTACCGAAACAACGATAACAATTGCAGATAAACAAATAGGCAGTTATTAAATGTTCGAGTTGAAAACCATGGCTATTGCATGGCCATCATGCAAATGGGTGTTGTGGCTTGCCTGGGGGTGAAGAAGGCTCCGGGAAGAAGTGCCGAATGATTGTGGAAAGACTTGTTGGTAACAGTTCTCTCCTGGAGGGGGCTGTTTACGAGCAAGGGAAAAAATGTCATTTTTAGAATGTCAAACCATAGTGAAAATGATGGGAACAGAACAGGCTTGACGAGACGAAGGCGTGGGCGTTGGATTCACCTCAATCGGAGTCTTGAGCAAAAAGTTGTGGCCGTTCACTTTTTAGGCAGAAAATACACTAAAGCAGTGAACGTTCACAAAATAGCAGATTCGGCTGGCTGCTAAAAAACCCAGAAAGCGTATTACATAGAATAGTTTTCTGCACAGAGAAGCACACTTGCAGAGACAATAGATCAAAAATACGCTTTCACTAAATGGGAAAGGTATTTTCAGAAAACCGCTTCCACTTATCTGACGTGGCGGGAGCTTCTCTGGATGACATGTGGGGTCGGGGAGAGGAGCGGGGCCCGCCTAGCCTGCTTCGTCTTCAACCTCACTCGTACACGCGTCTGGCCGAGGGAGGAGCTCACCCCGACGGCCATTGCCGGCGGCACAGGTCACCTTAGTCGGCGCCCGGCCTACTAGCATGTTCAGGACGACAAGGCACACATGCTGGTGTACAACACGACCAGCAGAGAGGCCGGTAGCAAGCAGAGTTGTGGCCATGGCGGACGGCAGCGTCGAGTGATGAGTGGTAGGGTGCTCCGGCAGCGAGGAGATGTAGCGAGGGCTCGGGAGAGCTTCGCCGAGGTTGGTGGGTTCCAAATGTGAAGACAAGAGGGAGGGAGGTGGTCGGAGCTGCGCCAATTTAAGCAGGGCACCGCGGCGGCCATGGCTAGGAGAGCTTCCCGAGCTCATTGGAGAGGCTCGGCGGGGTTCTTGGAGGGTGAGGAGGTTGTGGATGAGCTCGGAGTGCCGCGGGGAGGGCCATTTTATAGGCAGGACAAGGGGCACGGGCTCGGGTGCTGGCGGGCACGTCCAGCCGAGGCTCTGGCAACGACAGCGATCACTGGAGGGCGCGGGAAGGCGACGAGGGAGGACGCGGATGAGGCGCAGAGGTCACGGAGACGAGGCAGAGCTCGGGGACAAGAGGAGGAAGAATACACGGGGTGGAAGACGACGCGGTCACGGACAGGAACTATATGTGGCGACGGTGACGACTCACTGGGGAAGCAAATGGAGGGGGCAAGAGCTCCAGAGGGCCGGCGACTGCTCGGGGAAGCTGCTAGACATGGCTAGGTGACAAGGGGACAAGTGCACAGAGAGGGAGAAGAAGACATCGGCGCTAGAGCGCGGGAAATGCCAATGCCAAAATGGTGGTCACCGCGTAGTCTGGCATGAAGAGGTCAAGAGGGGCTTCCTTGAGATGTCTAGTGACAAGTCCATGCATCACTTAGGCTGGGGGAAGTGATGGATCGAAGAAAGGAGCCCTGGATCGATGGGATTACTCCTCTGAAGTTTGTTGTATCAAACTGAATCATGTTACAGTGTTCAACAACAAAGAGCTTGGAGCCAAAAGAGTTGTCTGGGGTGTTTATGATAGGAAGGACAAGAATCCTGGGGGTTTTGGAGGCAAATATATCGAAGCATAATATAGTTGCTTTGCAATTGGCCAAAAGGGTCCAGAATCAAGATCACGATGATGCTCTTACATGGAGTATCCACTTAAGCTCATCTTGGGCAAGGCAGAGTTATTTAGTCATATGAAGATGCTGAAAAAGGTTTCATACCAATTAGATAAACCAAAATGGTACTTGCTTCACAAGCATTTTCACTGACCAGAAACTTGCAAAAATTCTTGAGGGAAAATGGCTAGATTAAACAAGCCCAATTTTGGTGGAGATAGGTTATATGGATAATAGAAGGCCTATGAAAATTTTCAGCCATAATGGAGCAAGATAAAATATATTTGCTTCACAAACTGAAAAATTTGGACATAATCAAAGAATTGAAGATGAGCTCACATGGAGGCATTAAATGAGCTCCAATTTGGTGGAGGGGTATGATATGATGATATTGAGGTCATGCATAAATTGCAACCCATTTGGATATGCCTAGCTTGTACCTCCTTCACAAAGTTCCTTTCTGGACAGAATCATTCATAAATAATTACTAGGCAAATGAAGTTGAATTTTGGCGTGTGGCAATGATATGGACATGAAAAGATGTCCAAGAAGTTTGAGGTCATTGGGCAAAGGAAAATAGCACTTGCTTCACATTGTGCCATTTAGGACAGAATAGAAAAGGAATTAATTGAGCATGATGATAAACAGGGCAAATGAAATATTTTGCCATATTTGAGGAAGATATGACCCAAACAATTTATGAGAATTATTTGGGAATTTTAGGAGTGAGGGAAATATAGGTTGCTTCACAACCTAGGGCAAAAAGGATAATTCCTTTAATAGAAAAGGGATATTCCCAATAAAAAGAATATTGGGATTTGAGCTAGGATGAAAATGGAAATGTCTAGGGTTGGATAGGAGGATGACACGCCACTCTAGAAAGAAATAAGAGGTCATATTCTTCAGTTTCCAGACCACATAGCCACAGAAAAAGAAAACTCATGCAAAATCCTCAGAAAATCAAAAGAAAAAGAAAGGGCCAGAAATCAGGCTATGACAAAACTTCCCCCTTAAAGAAATCTCGTCCTCAAGATTTGGTTTCTCAAGGAAAAAGTATGAATATATCTGACCTTAAGGATACCGTTTGCAACTCGGGTATCCTTTTTTCCTTTATTGATTGTTCCCCACTGAATTTTATTTGACTGGCTGACTGTCTCTGGGGTGGTTTGCTTCACTGCATCCACATCCTGACTGAACTTACCTTGCATGTTCATTCTTCTATTGGCTCCAATTTTTTTCATATCTGCTGACTTAGCTGAGTGGGGTTTGTTATCATGACTTAAATATATGCCCGTCTCCCAAATCCGAGAGTGATTTCCGATTGATGTGTCTGTACTGACAATCTTCCATGAAGTGGTGATCAGATCTGCCTGATGAACACCCAAGCTCTGACTCCTTGCATTGGGTTTCTCAACTAAAGGCAGGTCCTTAGGGTTCCAAAGCAGTGAGTTGATGCATAACTGTTTCCTGACAGATTCTGAATTATTGCAGGAATTCCTGAATCATCTTGACTGGCTGCACTGTCTTGAGTATCAGCTCTATTCCAATTATTTAGATGTCACTTGTCGTGGCCAGCATGAAGGGGTACGACCTTATATGATAGTATCCGCAGACTTAACTGATGGTGGTTCTGACAGACAATGTTTTATTCATGCCAAGCTATCCTTTGGTGATTCTCATAATTGAGGGCACATGCTTCCAGAGTGTTATTCCACATATGATCACTCATTATGTCAGCATATCCTTGGGGATATGTGACGCCCCCGATTCAATCGTACACTAATCATACACGCAAACGTGTATGATCAAGATCAGGGACTCACGGGAAGATATCACGACACAACTCTAATGCAAAAATAAGTCATACAAGCATCATAATACAAGCCATGGGCCTCGAGGGCTCGAATACAAGTGCTCGATCATAGACGAGTCAGCGGAAGCAACAATATCTGAGTACAGACATAAGTTAAACAAGTTTGCCTTAAGAAGGCTAGCACAAACTGGGATACAGATCGAAAGAGGCGCAGGCCTCTTGCCTGGGATCCTCCTAAACTACTCCTGGTCGTCGTCAGCGGGCTGCACGTAGTAGTAGGCACCTCCAGCATAGTAGGAGTCGTCGTCGATGGTGGCGTCTGGCTCCTGGGCTCTGACATCTGGTTGCGACAACTAGGTAGAAAGGAAACGGGAAAAAATGGTAAGAAAGCAACCGTGAGTACTCATCCAAAGTACTCGCAAGCAAGGAGCTACACTAGATATGCATGGGTATATGTGTAAAGGGCCATATCAGTGGACTGAAATGCAAAATGCCAGAATATGAGGGGGATAACTAATCCTGTCGAAGACTACGCTTCTGGCAGCCTCCGTCTTGTAGCATGTAGAAGAGAGTAGACTGAAGTCCTCCAAGTATCATCGCATAGCATAATCCTACCCGACGATCCTCTCCTCGTCGCCCTATTAGAGAGCGATCACCGGGTTGTATCTGGCACTTGGAAGGGTGTGTTTTATTAAGTATCCGGTTCTAGTTGTCATAAGGTCAAGGTACAACTCCAAGTCGTCCTATTACCGAAGATCACGGCTATTCGAATAGATTAACTTCCCTGCAGGGGTGCACCACATAACCCAACACGCTTGATCCCATTTGGCCGGACACACTTTCCTGGGTCATGCCCGGCCTCGGAAGATCAACACGTCGCAGCCCCACCTAGGCACAACAGAGAGGTCAGCACGCCGGTCTAAATCCTATGCGCGCAGGGGTCTGGGCCCATCGCCCATTGCACACCTGCACATTGCATACGCGGCCGGTGAGCAGACCTAGCAACCTCCATTACAAAGGAAGTTGCGTTAACGCAGTCCAACCCGGCGCACGCTGCTCAGTCGCTGACGTCAAGAAGGCTTCGGCTGATACCACGACGTCGGGATACCCATAACTACTCCCGCGTAGATGGTTAGTGCGTATAGACCAAATGGCCAGACTCAGATCAAATACCAAGATCTCGTTAAGCGTGTTAAGTATCCACGAACACCGAACAGGGCCAGGCCCACCTGTCTCCTAGGTGGTCTCAACCTGCCCTGTCGCTCCGCCACAAAGTAATAGTCGGGGGCCGTCGGGAACCCAGGCCCAGCTCTACCGGGATGGAGCCACCTGTCCTTTCAGCCCCCTCATCAGAATCACTTGCGGGTACTCAACGAGCTGACCCGACTTTAGTCACCATCTGTATAGTATGTATGTATGTATAGTATATACCCGTGATCACCTCCCGAGTGATCAAGGCCCAATAGTATAGCAAGGCAGACTGACAAGAATGTAGGGCCAATGATGATAAACTAGCATCCTATACTAAGTATTTAGGATTGCGGGTAAGGTGTCAATGACTGTAGCAACAATGATAGGCTATGCAACAGAATAGGAGTAACCGAACAGTAACATGCTACACTACTCTAATGCAAGCAGCATAGAAAAGAATAGGCGATAACTGGTGATCAAGGGGGGGGGCTTGGATGGTTGCTCAGACAAGAAGGAGGGGTCGTCAACTCCGTAGTCGAACTGGGCAGCAGCATCGTCGGTCTCGTAGTCTACCAGAGAGAAGAGGGGGAAGAAACAATGAATACCATGCAAACAGATGCATATCGATGCATGACATGACAAGTAACGGTGCTAGGGGTGCCCTAACGCGGTATGAGGTGATACCGGTGAAGGGGGAAAGCATCTGGGAAAGTATTCCCGGTGTTTCACATTTTCGGGCAGAGGAGCCGGAGGGGGAAAGTTGCGAGTTTGATATGTTAGGGGGGTGTGGCGGACAAACGGGTCTCGTCGTTCTGAGCAACTTTCATGTTGAAAATAATTTAATCTGAGTTACGGATTAAAAGATATGATTTTCTAAAGATTTTATTAATTTCTGGAATTTAATTAATTATTTAATTTAATTCAAAAATGGAATTATGACATCAGCATGATGTCATGCTGACGTCAGCAATCAACAGGGGTTGTCTGGGTCAATCTGATGGTGGGACCCGGTTGTCATTGTCTAAGACTAACTAATCAGGTTTAGTTAGTCTAACTAAAATGATTAGGTTTATTAACTACAATTAATTATGTTAACTAATCATGATTAATTAAGTTAATTAATTCTTTAATAAATTAATTAATATTTTAATTATTTTAATTATTTATGTATTTACTTTTTTTAAAGCCTTTTTTTTATTTTCGTTCTGGGGTGGGGCCTGCTTGTCATAGGGCCAATGGGGCCTAACGGCGTGTGGGCGTGCGGGCTACGGACGCGCCCCGTTCGGGCGCACGTCCAGGGGCACGCGGGCGTGGGCGTCCGCCCGAACTCGCACATGCGTGATGGATGGCGCCGGCGAAGGCCATGGCCTTGACGAGGAGCTGGCGAGGGCGGTCCCCGGCAGGGGCTCTGGCGGTGGCAGGGCTAGCAAGGGCACGGTCGTCAGAGGTGGCGGAGGTAGGCGCCCGCAGTGGAGCGAGGCGGGGCGGCAACGTGAGGTAGGACAGGGGCGCCCGGCGGGAGGCAGCACGGGTGGAGCAGTAGAGAAGGCCACGACGACTCGAGCCACGGCAGGTGCGAGCGCTCCGGTGAGGAGGACGCGGTTCCGAGGCAGTAGCGGGTGCGGGAGGCAGGGGAGGCCAGGGGCGAGTTATCCTTGGGCGTGTGCAGGTGGCGTGGTGTGGGGCCCAGCTTGGGCGTGGTGTGCACGCATCGGGGCGCGCCAGAGCGGGCCAGTGGCGTGGTGGTGATGACGAGTCGCCTTGGAGCAAGTGGGTGGAAGAGGAGAGGCGGAGGCCGGGCTCACGTTGGTTCGTAGGGCAATGGCAACGGGTGTCGAGGAGGGGGATGAGGACGGCGCGACGCAGGTGGACGACGGTGTGGCGGTCCGGCGAGGAGGCGTGGTCAAGGCGGTGAGGCGACGTCGGGCGGTGGCATCGTCGGGGCGCCGCGGCGAGGCGTGAGGCGGCGCGGTCGTCGGTGTTAGCTGCCCCCGATCTGGATCTGGGGGGGGAGGGGGAGAGGGAGCGAGACGTGGGGGATCGAGGGGAGTGGGGGGTAGCGGTTAGGGTTTCTGTCGGGTGGGGGGATAAGGTGGGAGCGGGGTGGGCCGGCTAGGTTAGTGGGCTGGCCGGTTAGCTGTTAGCTGGGCCATGGCCCAGGGGGTGGCCCTTGTTTTATTTTTGTTAGTTTGTTTTTCTGCCTTTATATATATATATATTTATTCTTTCATGTTTTACTTTAGTTACATTTATTTTAGTTTTAGCAAAATATACACTTAGCACCTAAATTAGTATTTCAACTTAGTCCACGGTCACAAAAAGGTTTAACCCCCAAATAAAATAGTTTAGTATTTTATAAAATTCAAAAGGCACTTATCTAGTTGTTTTAGCTACTGCTTAAACCATTTTAGTGCATTCAAACATTTTATAAAAGTGTGGTTTCTCCACTAGTATTATCCATGATTTATTTGACACCTTTTGGACATTTTAGTCTTAATGTTTGAAAACTTTTGTTGTTTGCCCAAATCCAAATTTGATTTTTAAACGTTTTTATCTAACATGTGTTTAGCAACAGTGACAAGGGTGACATGGCATCATTAGCAGGGTTTTACTGTAGCCTAACTATCCGGGCGTCACAATTCTCCTCCACTACATGAAATCTCGTCCCGAGATTTAGGAGGGGAGTAAGGTGGAGAGATTGGTTACGAAGTTCTAACGGATCTTCTCGGTGTTGGTTGCTCTTCTCGAAGAGGTCAATCCAATATATTGATGCCTTCATACTTCTGCTTCAGGTCAAAATGATATAGTCGTCATCCTGTCGTCGGGATCTTCATCATACTTACGAAAAGGTAAGGGGCAGCTCGGCTACGACATAATGCTTATGAGGGAAACAATCTGGGGTTAACCCATGAATGAGCATAAGATTATATCTCGAGTTGAACATATGAAATACCTCAAGAGTAAGGTACGAAGGTACCATAAGAGGGTCCAAGCGGATAGATAGTTGCTCGAAGCCTGAACCCGAGTGAGAAAGGGGTTCAGAGTAGCGAGAGTAAGTATTGCGTCTGATACCAGAATAGATGACTAGGACGGTGGCCCGTGAATTACATACGAGGCCACGCGCGAGGAATAACCTTGGGAATAGGGGGTGTACAGGACAGTCAGGTTTCGATCCTGTGGAACTGTGGGTTATGGGCCCACCATGTGGTTTTTTTTAATAGGAGCAGTGACATCTTGCACGGTCATGATAGCAAGGCATGTCAGAGAGTACCATGTCAGTTATGCCGGCAACAACGTTGGTACCAAGGGCGAGGGTCGAAGAGAACCATTTTCCTGCTCGTTGCATCGAGGCGGACCAATAGGTAAAGTTCTCGTCCATCGGTGGTTACCGAAATGTCACCAACAATATTAACAGGGTCTTACTGGCAGAGTTGTACCACGAGGTGCTTACATAAGCAGGAGAATAATACTGCTTAGATTATATAGACCTCAAGAAAGGTTAAACCAACCAATGGAAAGGAAAATAAGATTATCAGATTAAACAGAACCATGGAAGGGAAAATGTGTTTAAACACATATTTCAAGGGTATATCCTTCCCAAGGACAAGCAGGGCATGATATCCATAAGAGGATAGAAAGTAGAAAGCTCTTTAGGTAGGGGAGAGAAATTTCATGACATTACACATACAACGGTGCTTGGATAATTTAGCAGGAAACCTTTAGCATTGGCATGGTCTTCAAGCAAAGATCAGACTTTGGATACACAAAGGATCCATCAAGGACAACTTATAGAATAAGTCTTACAATTTCCTCATGGAAGAATAGATAACCTTGCTAAAAGAAAACTATAACAATAGGTCCTCCGGCCAGGTGTGCTAGGCATGCTATCACCTTACCGGGTCATAAAAGACCAGTGTTATAACTCTTGGAAAAATGTTCCAACCATCATATCTGACCGAGATTCAGATCTGATCGGTGTTAGGATACCTCAGACTCAGGATGCCTGAGAAGAAAAGGTGCAAAACAGATTAACGAGACGACATTGTAAGATTCTCGGGAAATTTACTACGGAAGCAAGTTCCGAAACACAAGCTCATCATTAAACCAACGAAGGGATAAGGTGGTAGTTGATGAACTCAGCGACAATTCATCGAGACTTCCAAAAGATGGGTTTCCAAAATTATGTGAACAAGGAGATAACATTAGTCAGATCAAATGATATAATGATGTATGCTCGAGAAAAACATACACAGTTAAACATTGGTTGAAAGGTGCACCCAAAATATGGGCTTAAGTAGCACGATCAATGTTAAAATGGTGGTTCGATAACCAATGGTCTAAGAATGAAATATCGACCATTAACGTCGAAGCAATAGGGTTGCTAGCAGTTTTGAAGTCGCACATCATAGTTTGATTGTCGGTTTTCCGGTCAGAAATAGCACGGGGACCAGGGAATGAACGGAGATGGCGAGAAGTATTATTATATCAAGAATTCTTAAGAGGTGGTGAAATTCTCACCACATTCTTGACAAGAGAGATGGTAATACTTCCAAGGTAAAGAAGAACAAATGTTGGGTAGCAAGGATCCCAGGTATAACACAAAACACGAACAAGTTTGTGTTGAACGGAAGGCAATAAAGTGGTCGGGGATAATACAAATCATCGAGGGAAAGAATGGTATTTCTCATCAAGCATTCGACTGATATTCTTTAAGGAGTCAAAATTTTGATGATGATTATGATAAATTTTGTCGAGAGATTTCATGAGGATGTAATCGATCAGCGACGACATCAAGTCAAAGGAATGATGAAGCAAGAGGTTATTGGAACCACAGTTACGACACAAACTCGAACTCAAGCATGTTGTTTAAGGTGAAAGGGTATGACGAGGAAAATCGACGTAAGCTTAGCTATCATCGCAAATTGGTGCTCCGAGAATAAGGACCAGGTAGCACAGTTAGAATCATCACGACAATGATATAGACAAACAGGCTAGGAATGGCATGATCGGGTACAAACTCGTACTTATAGAAGCTTACAGAAGAGTTGTTGAACCGTAGTGTGGACTCGGTTCAGTTATCGGTGTCTTTGAGTGTTTAATAACTCCGAGCCCATGAAAAATTGTAATCGGTGAGTATGTAGTACTTGATGAAGAACTCATAATAAATTATGCAATTCCAAGATAATCTCGAGATACCAGGGGGTAATACTCGATGATAGATCAAAGTAGAGGTTGGACTGGGGTATTGCTCTAATAGAAGACAAGTGCTTAGACTTGCACATGAAATGGTATTTAAAGGAGAACATGGTCGAAACCATGATTGCAAAGGATCAATTCACCGATACCAAAGGATATCATATCCAGGAAATAGTTACAAGGAGCTCCCATGATAGGATCTACATCGTGTCCATGGGCATGAACACAAAGTTCAAGGTCGACTCCCACTTCTCCAATGCATAACCTTTCATTCACTTCTCGCGTTCGATGAAGTTGTAGTGCTGAAATTTTATCTGGCGAAGCACTAGAAGAGTATGAATCATGAAAACTTTCGAGTTCACACATATTAAGGAAGACATAGGTTCAACCCATACGGGCTTCTTAGAAACACATATCACAAGTTTCAAGAGTAATTATCACAAGCTCTAAAGTAGAGCAAGGTTGAGAAAGTAGATGATACAATTTACCAAAGGCATTATGTATCCGAGGGAAGGCTCACAAGGTTATTGAATATGAAGGACAATGTCGGATAAAATCCATTAAAGGATCGGTCGGTCCATAACAGAGCTGATGTGAGCATCGGCACACAATCAGAGGAAGTAACAATGCAAGGGCATTGGATTATAGAAACAACTGACTAATCCAGAGCTCAAATGCAAAGGAATTATGATTTTCAAATCAAGGGAACAAAAGCAATGTTCTGATTAGGGGTGGATAAGTTGAATAGCCTTAGGGGTACTATGGACGACATTTGGACAGGTTGAGAACCAGCTCATGTTTAAAATGACGTCTGAGCCGGAAAGATAATTTAAAAGGATCAACTGATGATTGCGTGCATTCGCACTCATGTTGAATCAAATGGATCAAAATGATGATGCCTAAGGATACTAACGAATATTGCCAGACATATGGAAAGCATCCATCATGCAAGTAGACAAGTATGGCAGAGCAATAAGCTACTAAGGATTTTTGGAGGATCGAATAGTATTTCGAAGACCACTGTGAAACACATGAACAACTGGGGGATGAGCGGATACTCGATAAGTGCGAGAATTATCCATAGGGGTATTCAGGTGACAAAGAACAGCAAGGCAGTAAGCTCAAAGGATTATCGAAACAACGATGAGTGTTTCGGGGTGTCTTGTAATAACAAGACCAATTGGGGATGAATATAAGAATAACAACTGCAAGTAGTTATCCATAAGGGTTGACTGTGGAAGGGGAATTGCAAACGCGGTGAACACAAGTTCTCGGGTTAACAGCGGAGAGTATCTCCAGGGTCTTCACGTGCAGCAGACGATCATCAGCAATAAGGGGCTCTCCGGGTGAAAGTGATAACGAGATCCTAATGTTGGATTTAGCAAAATTCATTTAACCCGAATAGAAGAGAGATCAGAGTTCCAGAGTATAGACAAGGAGTAAAATATCCTAATATCACCCAATGGCGACATGGGCCCGTAAGCCACACAGCCATGTTAGTAAAAGTTTTTCAACGACTAGACTCGACTTCGGCCAAGGAGTTGGAAAGGGGGATTCCTACAGGCAGTTGGCTCTGATACCAACTGTGACGCCCCCGATTCAATCGTGCACTAATCATACACGCAAACGTGTACGATCAAGATCAGGGACTCACGGGAAGATATCACAACACAACTCTAATGCAAAAATAAGTCATACAAGCATCATAATACAAGCCAGGGGCCTCGAGGGCTCGAATACAAGTGCTCGATCATAGACGAGTCAGCGGAAGCAACACTATCTGAGTACAGACATAAGTTAAACAAGTTTGCCTTAAGAAGGCTAGCACAAACTGGGATACAGATCGAAAGAGGCGCAGGCCTCCTGCCTGGGATCCTCCTAAACTACTCCTGGTCGTCGTCAGCGGGCTGCACGTAGTAGTAGGCACCTCCAGCGTAGTAGGAGTCGTCGTCGATGGTGGCGTCTGGCTCCTGGGCTCTGACATCTGGTTGCGACAACTAGGTAGAAAGGAAAGGGAAAAAGGGGAAGAAAGCAACCGTGAGTACTCATCCAAAGTACTCGCAAGCAAGGAGCTACACTACATATGCATGGGTATATGTATAAAGGGCCATATCAGTGGACTGAACTGCAGAATGCCAGAATATGAGGGGGATATCTAATCCTGTCGAAGACTACACTTCTGGCAGCCTCCGTCTTGCAGCATGTAGAAGAGAGTAGACTGAAGTCTTCCAAGTATCATCGCATAGCATAATCCTACCCGGCAATCCTCTCCTCGTCGCCCTGTTAGAGAGCGATCACCGGGTTGTATCTGGCACTTGGAAGGGTGTGTTTTATTAAGTATCCGGTTCTAGTTGTCATAAGGTCAAGGTACAACTCCAAGTCGTCCTGTTACCGAAGATCACGGCTATTCGAATAGATTAACTTCCCTGCAGGGGTGCACCACATAACCCAACACGCTTGATCCCATTTGGCCGGACACACTTTCCTGGGTCATGCCCGGCCTCGGAAGATCAACACGTCGCAGCCCCACCTAGGCACAACAGAGAGGTCAGCACGCCGGTCTAAATCCTATGCGCGCAGGGGTCTGGGCCCATCGCCCATTGCACACCTGCACGTTGCGTACGCGGCCGGTGAGCAGACCTAGCAACCTCCATTATAAAGGAAGTTGCGTTAACGCAGTCCAACCCGGTGCGCGACGCTCAGTCGCTGACGTCAAGAAGGCTTCGGCTGATACCACAACATCGGGATACCCATAACTACTCCCGCGTAGATGGTTAGTGCGTATAGACCAAATTGCCAGACTCAGATCAAATACCAAGATCTCGTTAAGCATGTTAAGTATCCGCGAATGCCGAACAGGGCCAGGCCCACCTGTCTCCTAGGTGGTCTCAACCTGCCCTGTCGCTCCGCCACAAAGTAATAGTCGGGGGCCGTCGGGAACCCAGGCCCACCTCTACCGGGATGGAGCCACCTGTCCTTTCAGCCCCCTCATCAGAATCACTTGCGGGTACTCAACAAGCTGACCCGACTTTAGTCACCATCTGTATAGTATGTATGTATGTATAGTATATACCCGTGATCACCCCCCGAGTGATCACGGCCCAATAGTATAGCAAGGCAGACTGACAAGAATGTAGGGCCAATGATGATAAACTAGCATCCTATACTAAGTATTTAGGATTGCGGGTAAGGTATCAATGACTGTAGCAACAATGACAAGCTATGCAACAGAATAGGAGTAACCGTACAGTAACATGCTACACTACTCTAATGCAAGCAATATAG
>NC_041391.1:407137570-407139022 GCF_002162155.2 Triticum dicoccoides | reverse complement strand
GGGGGGGGGGGGCTTGCCTGGTTGCTCAGACAAGAAGGAGGGGTCGTCAACTCCGTAGTCGAACTGGGCAGCAGCATTGTCGGTCTCGTAGTATACCAGAGAGAAGAGGGGGAAGAAACAATGAATACCATGCAAACAGATGCATATCGATGCATGACATGACAAGTAACGGTGCTAGGGGTGCCTTAACGCGGTATGAGGTGATACCGGTGAAGGGGGAAAGAATCCGGGAAAGTATTCCCGGTGTTTCGCGTTTTCGGGCAGAGGAGCCGGAGGGGGAAAGTTGCGAGTTTGATATGTTAGGGGGGTGTGGCGGACGAACGGGTTGCGTATCCGGAATCGTCTCGTCGTTCTGAGCAACTTTCATGTTGAAAATAATTTAATCCGAGTTACGGATTAAAAGATATGATTTTCTAAAGATTTTATTAATTTTTAGAATTTAATTAATTATTTAATTTAATTCAAAAATGGAATTATGACATTAGCATGATGTCATGCTGACGTCAGCAATCAACAGGGGTTGTCTGGGTCAATCTGATGGTGGGACCCGGTTGTCATTGTCTAAGACTAACTAATCAGGTTTAGTTAGTCTAACTAAAATGATTAGGTTTATTAACTATAATTAATTATGTTAACTAATCAGGATTAATTAACTTAATTAATTCTTTAATAAATTAATTAATATTTTAATTATTTTAATTATTTATTTATTTACTTTTTTAAAGCCTTTTTTTTATTTTCGTTCTGGGGTGGGGCCTGCTTGTCATAGGGCCAATGGGGCCTAACGGCGTGCGGGCGTGCGGGCTACGGACGCGCCCCGTTCGGGCGCAGGTCCAGGGGCACGCGGGCGTGGGCGTCCGCCCGAACTCGCACAGGCGTGATGGATGGCGCCGGCGAAGGCCATGGCCTCGACGAGGAGCTGGCGAGGGCGGTCCCCGGCGGGGGCTCTGGCAGTGGCGGGGCTAGCAGGGGCACGGTCGTCGGAGGCGGCGGAGGTAGGCACCCGCAGTCGAGTGAGGCGGGGCAGCAGCGTGAGGTAGGACAGGGGCGCCCGGCGGGAGGCAGCACGGGTGGAGCAGTAGAGGAGGCTACGGCGACGCGAGCCACGGCGGGTGCGAGCGCTCCGGTGAGGAGACCGCGGTTCCGAGGCAGCAGCGGGTGCGGGAGGCAGGGGAGGCCAGGGGCGAGTTATCCTTGGGCGCGTGCAGGTGGCGTGGTGTGGGGCACGGCTTGGGCACGGTGCGTACGCATCGGGACGCGCCGGAGCGGGCCAGTGGCGTTGTGGTGATGACGAGTCGCCTTGGAGCAAGTGGGGGGAAGAGGAGAGGTGGAGGCCGGGCTCACGTTGGTTCGTAGGGCAACGGCAGCGGGTGTCGAGGAGGGGGATGAGGACGGCGCGACGCAGGTGGACAAAGGTGTGGCGGTCCGGCGAGGAGGCGTGGTCGAGGCGGT
>NC_041391.1:407126836-407137206 GCF_002162155.2 Triticum dicoccoides | reverse complement strand
CGAGACGTGGGGGATCGAGGGGAGTGGGGGGTAGCGGTTAGGGTTTCTGTCGGGTGGGGGGATAAGGTGGGAGCGGGGTGGGCCGGCTAGGTTAGTGGGCTGGCCGGTTAGCTGTTAGCTGGGCCGTGGCCCGGGGGGTGGCCCTTGTTTTATTTTTCTTAGTTTGTTTTTCTGCCTTTTTGTATATATATATATATATATATATATATATATATATATATATATATATATATATTTATTCTTTCATGTTTTACTTTAGTTACATTTATTTTAGTTTTAGCAAAATATACACTTAGCACCTAAATTAGTATTTCAACTTAGTCCACGGTCACAAAAAGGTTTAACCCCCAAATAAAATAGTTTAGTATTTTATAAAATTCGAAAGGCATTTATCTAGTTGTTTTAGCTACTCCTTAAACCATTTTAGTGCATTCAAACATTTTATAAAAGTGTGGTTTCTCCACTAGTATTATCCATGATTTATTTGACACCTTTTGGACATTTTAGTCTTAATGTTTGAAAACTTTTGTTGTTTGCCCAAATCCAAATTTGATTTTTAAATGTTTTGTTCTAACATGTGTTTAGCAACAGTGACAAGGGTGACATGGCATCATTAGCAGGGTTTTACTGTAGCCTAACTATCCGGACATCACAGGATAGTAGGCAATGTGATGGTTTACCATAGTTGTTGGAGTCAAACTGTTGAATTGTCCTTTTGTCGGACTTCACAGACCCAGATATTTGATACTGACAAATCTAAGCATGTACTGTCAACGGAGGGGGTTGTCTGGATATGGGGTGCTTACCAAAATTCAGTAGGCCCGTTAGGTGATTATCCAAGGTGATCAATACTAACTCAGACTGTCTGGGTATCTGCACCATGTGGGTCTTGGAACAATTTTCACACCTGCATCACCGGTCTTGCTCCTTCATTACTGTTGTCTTGCATGGATCCTTGGCTGAAGGAGCGGGGTTATATTGTTTCTTTGTGTGTCCATAGTTTCTTTCGGGTGCCATATTCTGACAGGTATACTCTTATCCGCATCTTCTGACATGGTGATATTGTTTAAATGGCAGGTTCAACAAATCTCAAGTTCTGTCCGTAGGGAAATGATCATTCGAACCCTTGCAAGAAATTGGCAAATAAATCAGTAGCCACCCGAATGGTCTTTACAACTCAGATCCGGGACATTACTGAAATAACTTAACCACAACTTAAGTCGGCCGAAAAGCAGCTCAGAGCATGAGACCGGGTCGATAAGAAGAAAGTGGCAGCTCCCTAACATAGCCGAAAAGTAGCTAAAAGCATAGGGCCACTGTCACAAAAAGAAACTCAACAGCTATACGAGACGGCCGGAAAGCAGCTCAGAACTCGTGACAGTTGTTGAATAGAGAAATAAAAATCGGCATCCACCCCGGATAACTAAAAACAGCTCAGATCATAGGTGTGGTGTCGTTACTGGAGAAAAGGAGACAAGGGCTAATCAGGATCATTTTCCAGGTTCACAGGTACTTGTATTGAGCTCACTGTGGTATATAGCTGGCTTCCTTCTTTTAACAATCCTCATGTGCCTGCCAAATCTATGTTTCAGTGACTTGCAATACCTTGGTGGTATGCTTACCGCATATATATGAGAATCTGATTCCTGAAGCAAACTTATTTTCTGACTGATTCTTGCTTCTGGCCAAACTGTTGCGGATCTGATTCTTGGGATGAACCACCATAAGTTGTCAATTCATAGCTTTTACCAATACTGGACTGAGGAAAATTGGATGACTTATGCTAGAAGCCATCGAGAGTATCTTGCTGATGAAGATTGGGTATCGTGCTTTAGAAGCTCCCCCCCCTTAAAGACTTGCTAGGGAAGGACTCGGTACCTTATGCCGGAAGCTTTCACAGTTGCTTACTAAATAAGATAGGGTACCTTGCACGGGAAGTCATCCATATAGCGCAATAAAGAATCTTGCCTTGGAAGCTTCTCTAGTAGCTTGCGAGAGAAAGCTGGGTTGCTTACACCAGAAGCTTCTCATTGTGATATACAGACTGATTACCACATACATATCATCTTAATATTTCTGCTATTGATTACTTGTATGCACTGGGGTTTGCTGAACTATCCTTCTTTCTGAGCATAGAATACATGGCACATTCTTGCTTGCTTCTAGGTATATCTTGTTTCAAAATCATCCTCAATGAAGAGTCAGCCTTGTATCTGAGCCCTACCTTTGACTGATAGTGCATTGTTGGTCTTGCACATAGCTTCTCTTCTTGCTGATTTGATCATTTCTACTATGAAGAGTGCACACTAAGGCAAACTTGATTATCCATATTGTTGTGAGGAGTGCACACTAATGCAAACTTGATACTGACAGTCCATCCAGGATTTCTTTTGCATTCAGACGAGATAATCCCAATTTCACAGCAGTCTGCTAATAATTCCTTTCTGTTTAATGGAGCTTCCAAATATATGCATTCCTTGCTAACTCTTCGGGTCTGGTGTCGGTTGACGAGCAACTTTAATAAGGGGAATTTTTTTAACACCGAAGGCCCAAAGAAAGAAACAAAAGAAACAATGAAAACAAAAGCACACAAGCACTAATAATATAAATAATCTAATCAAGCAACATCACATATTACTGCTATTCACACAATAATATGCATGCATACCTAAGCACACAAATCTTGTGGAAACTCCGGTATTACGGTCTATTATCTTGTGGCATTGTGCACGAAAGTGAATTCACTTGTGGATGGAGTTGGAGTAACCAAGGCTACACCAAGCGCTGGATAAACACCGGTTGGATATGGATGGACATGGAGGCGATGACAGACTTAGTGATCATGTAGCGAGACACAAAGGTTACAACCACATTATCATCAAGCGTACGAAAGGGAATCATACACATCCAAAGAACAAGATGACAGGGCAAACTAGGTGAGGAAAAGCAAGGCTTGATGGCATTGCCCTTTTCTGTTAACAAAGATTAGTAAGGGTTGCCAATGGGACAAGATGGATGGCACGATCCGGGATAGAGACAAATCTACCACCGAAACGATATGGGTGGGTGGCGGAAAGATATCGACGCGATACCTGAGCATAACTCCTGCAAATGGTGTCTGGAGCAGTTGGTACCAGGGCATCACTTTGCTGGGACAGAGATGATGCCAGACACTGAAGAGCAGGCATGTTACACTACAAAAAAAGACACATCTATGACATTTTGGGCCGAACGAATTTTTTTTCTGTCATACTTATGACACTTCTATGACAATAATTGTGACAAAACCCGGTATCATCATAGATGTGGTGGGCTCCTACTTCTATCACAAAAAATCATGATAGAATATGCGCTTTTCGTCCTGGGCGGGCCGGAGATGTAGCTGCATGACATTCTTTGGGCCTTCCATGACGGAAAAAACCATGGTAGAAGCGAGGGCGAGGAAAATATCGGGAAGTTCCCAGTTACGATGGGTGGTCGGGGGCCGAGCGATGCGCATTTCTCTCATACCATACACGCGTAGGTGCGAGGCATTGGGCTCTAACTGAACCCGAGCGAGGCGTCGCCTAACTGAACCTGAGCGATTGCACTGCAGGCTACGCGTTACTGAACCCAAGCGATCGAGTGATTCCTTCGCTACTGCTGCTAACTGAAGCCCATCGATGCTGCCTCTGGATGAACAGTGAGCGTTGCTAGGGGGTTGGATGAACAGTGAGTGTTGCTGGGGGGTTTGGATGAACAGTTCCCGGTGGGGGTGGATGAACAGGACCCCATGGTGTTGCCTCTGGATGAATAGGACCCCGATCAATCGAGCCGGCTGGGGCTGGATGAACAGGACCCCGTGGAGGGCTGGATGAACAGGATGACCCCGTGGAGGGCTAGTTGAACAGTAGCCGATGGAGGGCTGGATGAACAGTAGCCCGTGGAGGGGTGGTTGAACAGGAGCCCGTGGAGAGGGCTGGTTGAACAGTAGCCGGTGGAGTAGTGCACGGTGGAGGCTGGATGAACATGAGCCTGTGGATGAATAATCGTAGGTGGAGGCTGGAGGAGGTCGACGGTGAATGAACAGTAGCCCGTGGAGGCTGGAGGAGGTCGATGGTGGAGATGAACAGTATCCTGTGGAGTCCCGTTTTGTGGTACGCCACACCCCTCCTGATGAACAGAACCCCCGTTTCGACCGTAGCGCTCCAACACAAGTTCGTTTCATCCGTTTTGCGGTACGCCACAGCCCTCCCAATCAATAGGACCCCCTTTCGACTGTAGGAGGTCCAATAGAAGTCCGTTTCCTTTGTTTTGCGGTATGCCAAACCCCTCCCAATGAACAGGATCCCATTTCGACTGTGTCCGGTCGAACACAAGGCCGTTTCCTCAATTGTGCGGTATGCCAGGCCTTGTTTCCATCGGTTGTTCCGTCTAAGCCCTCCCGATGAACACGACGACGCATTCCGTTCCGACCCAGCCGGTTGGTTCCCCATGAACATGACGATGACGCAGTTTCTCCATTCCGACCCAGCCATGTACACGAGCTCTGGCTATACGTATGTGCGAGTAGGCGTTCGAGACCCCGCCCGTATGTACGTACGTGGCCATATTTACTTTCTTGCACCCTGGCCGTTGTGCGTATGTGTATATGCTACGGGCGCGCCTCTACTACGACACGTGCGTGCCTCTACATCGACCAGTATGTACATACACGTTCGCGACCAGAATGACAACACTACGTATGCTTCGACCAGGTGGGTCCTGACTGTCAGGCACTTCCTTGCTTGCGAAGATGTAGCTAGTGGGTCCCAGCAGTCAGGGGGGACGAATAATTTTTTTGCCCGGACGCACTTCCTTGCGTGCGAAGATGTAGCTGATGGGTCCCAGCAGTCAGGGGGAGACGTTTTTTTTTCGCGAAATATGGTGGCCCGTCCGTTGGGTCCCTGCTGTCAGGTGGAGGAATCATTATTTTGCGCGTAATAAGGAGGCACTTCCTTGCGGCTGCCGTGGACCCAGCTGTCAGCCTCTCCATGTATGGTACTCTTCCGATGGAAATCGTTCCTTGACCATGTTGACCACGCCATGCCGAGAGCACCAGGGTGGTGGACGACGGCGAGGCCTAGGAAGGGGACGATACAGAGTCGGGGAAGACGAGGCAGTGGAAGCCCACGCGGAGAGGAGTACGAGGGTTCACTGGTTCGGCTGCGGTGTGAGGCTGCTGTTGCCGCAGAATAACAGGGGGTGTGGGTGAATAGAGGGATGGTCTGGCCAGCGGTGGGAGTAGTAGGGGGCGGTGAGGCCTCCGCGGCATCACGGCTGGCCACGGGAGGTAGGAGCACGCGGCATGACCGGTGCTGCTTTTGGCGGCTAGAGCAAGAAGACCAGAGGTTGAAGAAGCAGTACGGCCGTTGGATGAACATCGTACAGTCACTACAGCTAGAATCATTTATATTGACTAAGTTGACAAAGCCCTTGGTACGCGTCATCTTAGTAGGCCCACAGGTCAGCCTCCGAAACGGTGCGCCCCAGATGTCAGGGGGAAGAATCATTTTTTGGGCGGCTGAAGCAAGAATATCCAAGATTGAAGAAGAAGTATGACATCCGTTGGATGGACATCCAACGGCCACAGCTGCTAGAATCGTGTGTTGTTGACAAAGCCTTGCATACGCGTCAACTTAGTTTTTTAGGGGACGCGTCAACTTAGAAGGCCCACAAGTGTGTGGCAGAGAACATATAGCCCATTTGCGATTTGTAAGAATGTACAACCCATTTTTTAATTCTAATGGAATTTACTATAGCCCATTTACAGTTTGTTAAAAGTACATCCCATTTTCTAGCTAGGACAACGATTAATAATTTCAACCAACCGCTCAAAACAGAATTCAAAAAAATTCCCACATTTTGATGGGATCCAAAATATTTTTATCCAAAATTTCTAGTCAGATTATATATAATTTTAAAATAAAGTTGTATTGCGTTAAAATCCAACGAAATATTTAGCGCGCAACAAGTAATGAAATTAAAATTTTCAAATTCCAATAATAATATATTTTTTAAACTAATTACGCATTTGGTGCATTTTTTATAGTTACTGCCCAGTTATTATAATTACATCCCATTTATTATTTCTTAAAGTCCATTTTCTTGTTAAGCCAAATGCATACCTCCTAGGAAAGTTTGCAGCCCAGCGGGGCGGAGAATAACAAGTTGACCCAGATATTGTGTACAACTGTCGGCCTAGTTGCATTGCTGATGTTGAAAAAAAGGCCTATGTAGTACAGTACAACCTAACATGGCTACTCGGCCCACATTCAGTGACGCCGGAAAGGCCCAAACAAGGCTTCTGTACAACTTTTTGAAGTCACTGAGATCAATTAATAACTTAAGAAAAAAGTTAGATTATAGTGGAACCTAATTAAAATCTGTCACGAGCAAAGAAATAATTCAACGGGTCCCACTTGTGCATGTAAATACAACTTTTAGCCATATGCGTTGTTGATGCTCAGTAAAAACTTATATAGTTGACACAATCATATAGAACATCATAGCACACTGAACTGGCATACAAAAATTTCACGCAGGCGGCACAATCAGGATGGAAGCAGTGGATCGCTACGGGTAGGGCTATGTTGAAACCAACGAACTCGTACATAACGGTTGTTCGTCTTTATCAATGACGGGGGAATATCTTGAATGCTGTGCAAAGAAAATAGACAAACAACACAATAAGTTCTGCTAGCACATTAAATTGACGTATAGCCCTTTCGAAAAAAAGTTCAGGTACAAAATTAGAACATGTCACAATCAAATGTACTAGCACATCAGTGCTTCAGACCCATAGCTCGGATTTAAGTAGTATCTGACAAAATTCAGTTGTTACCTCAAATTAGAGCACATCCAGGCAGCCACCCCTGCCTCTTCTCCCAAAGAAGCAGAGGCCTCCACCGCACGATGGAGTAGGCCCTGTGCCATCCATCGTTCCGAGCGACACGAGGAAAGTCTGACGTTGACTCCTGTAATGGACGTCATCGACGGACCCTGGCACCAGCAGCGGCGGCAAGACTTCGATTGATGGATTGACCACTTCTTCGACATGCACGAACACTCGATACAGGTACATCCCTAAAGTGGTCCGCGGTGGCCTGGGTGGCAAAGAATAGTACAACCCCGGTTCCTGCACCGGTATCTCAACACCAATCACCTTCAGTATGGTGGGCGTCTTCTTCATCCATGCCATAACCGTCAGAGCCCAGCTGTCTGGAGGAACAAAAATACTTACGAGCTCACCTCCAAGGTCGTTGATAAGCTCTTTCATGGACTCGTTGTTCCAAGCACGTCGAGGCATGCCGTTGAAGGTAAGCTTTGTTAAAAACTCAACCTCAGAGGGCACCGAGCCCCATCGTGGGTACCACCCATCAAAGATCACTAGCGCGCCATCGTAGAACAAACGCCGGGAAGATTCAAACACACGACTGTAGTCGAATGTTGTCCGGAACCTGACGAAGAAATCAGCCGGTGGCGGACAGACTCCGACGAGCAAGTCACTTATTTGGATGTCGTGCGCTATGCCAATATCTTTGACAAGGTCGTCCGGCGAGATGGGAGGCTGGTCATTGTTGATGGTTACCATTAGTACTTTGCCGCCAAGCTGGTTGTCTAGTGTCGCCATGCCACTATTGAGCGACAACACGCAGCGACCGAAGGCAGGACGGACCTCAGGATCTCCGGCTCGGAGATCCGCCTTGACCGGTGACATGATAGTGCACTTGAGTACAGGGAGTACAAGAGGGGGATTTGGGGGAACTGGAGTAGGAATGGAGATTCAAGAGGTGGGGGAGGGGCGAGAGATTGGGGATGAAAAGGTAGCATGAATTTCGAACACGCGCCAATATGCTCTCCGCGCGCAAGCGCACGAAAACACTGGTGGCGCCCACATGTCGGCCTAAGAGTCCTTGTTCTTTCTTTTTTGGACAGAGTGGCCTTTTTTTAGGATCTTTTGAGAGCCCGACCTGAGAGTCCTAATTGACCTGTTTGGCATTGCGTTACTACTCGGCCCATATTCAACGACACCTCATTGGCCCAAACAAGTGTACATCATCAAAAAGACACTGAGCTCAAATTATATAACTTGAAAAAAGGAGATATACTCTAAACACTGGGAATGATGATGCCCTCATTTAGCCCACTAGTAGTTCAAGACAATAAAGAGTTTGAAACAACGATATATACAACATTCAAACACTGACTAGTGACTACTACTGACATAAACAACAAGACATGATAGTTCATAAGAAGTCTTACTACACCACCAAAACGCACCCATCTGTAATGCTCAGACCTCGTGATCCAGACGAGAATGACATTCTAAACAGAGGCAACTATTACATAGTTAGATGGACATAGACGAGGATGACCAAATGACAAGGAATATGCATAACAAAAGAAAGAACTACCCATCCAGAACAAGCAGCAAAGACAACAAAGTCATTCGAAGAGATGATCCAACACCATCACAATTTGCAGCCCCGCTTCAGCGACCAGTGATCCAGAGACACCAGTACTCCACCCTTTTGACGCAACAGCCCAATTACCTATCAACCTGAAGGCTTGAAGCACATCACCGCCTATCGTAATTGAGACATCCAAAGATCAAAGTTAATCCGGATGCCTTTGTCATTCTCACCTTCTTTTGGCTGCAGGCTGTATCATTGACAATCATGGGAGTTTGCTCCCAAATTCCTAGGGCTCGCCGTGTAGACACAATTTTCCATAGCAAACAGAGCCTCTCTGCCATGAAGGTCCTTGCCAACGGTGATCTCGTCGTTATTCGGACAATTGGGTCTGAGAAACAAAGTGGGTGAACCAAGGCTATTTACCCGCCTCCAACTAAAAAATCCTAAAGGCCCCAACAAGCTGGTATCCTGCTCATAGACATAACAACCACTGTCCGGATACTCACCTATTTCACGGTGCTTGTATACAGTGGGGTTTTTGCAATATAAATTTTCTGACTCATGTGTCCGAATGATCATCAGTCTTTTGCCATCATCTGATCGAGCGAGGAACTAGTTGTGCTTCCCTGTTTTTGGCAAAGGTGGTGTGATTACAAAGGGCAGTAACTGTAGGGACACTGCATCCTATCAAAAAGGACAGGCATTGTTAATGTAAGATCAGCATTCTTCAGAGTATGAATAGGATAATGCAAGAAATAGCATTGATATGTCCCTGTTTGAACTGGGAGGAAAATACAGGGAAATGTATACTGGGGTCAAAAATATAGAAGTGCCATGCATGGTTATACTCATGTTATCTCACAATTTATTCTTCACAGGAAACTACCATGTCATGCATGTTATGTAATCATGTTATGTCCTCACAAACAAATTCTTCAAGGTAACTAAAAGACCATGCATTGTTATATACTCGTGTTCTATGGGCAAATTTTTTGTGAGGATATTATTCTAGCCATTGATTGCTGAAGGGCGAATATAGGTATGTACACATGGTAAGCATTGCAGGATTTCACTACTTCCAAATATAGAGTTCTCCATATGCACATTTACTTCCCTAATGTATGGTTAGATGAAACCAACAGTGTGGTGCATGTTTCTACATCATGAAAATGAGGAAACTCACATGGCCATTGTATCAGCTTTGACGATGATCCACTGCGAGCTGAGTTGTCTCCAGCTAAAGAAGGCGCCAGCGTAAAGATAGGCGAGTCCGCGGTCGAACAAGGCAATTAACTTGAAGTCTGCGTAATTCACATGTCGTGTGGGCACTTGGCAGATTACAATCTTCTGCAAAACAAGGTCCGTCCAACAGACGTGGTAATCTAGATGACTTGGACCACGATGGTAAAACTCTATATAATCCAATGGACAAAGGATAATCTCATGGGAGGTCTGGAAGTTCACGAGCACCAACTTTTTACCATCTTCTCTGAAGGCAGCCATCCAGCGGGAGTTCATGCTGACCTAGTACATACCTGCCAAGAAGTTTCGGGCGATGGTGATCGGATCAAAGTCGAGGGAAATGATGTACGACGACCCACTACATACCTGCAAAGAAGTTCCGAATAATGGAGATCAGATTGAAGTCGAGGGGCATCTTGTATGCCTCCATATCATGGTGAACCAATCTCGCAAGACCAGATTGCAGCAAGCATGGTGTCTTGAAAAGCTTAGGCCTCGCTTCAACGATGGCCGTGTGCATGTCCCTTGAGCATGCAGCCAGCCGCAGGGTGCTCAACATATACATACACGGACAACAGAGGTCGAGGATGTCACTAGGGAGATTGCTCCAATCGCGGCTCATATGGATGCTGCGCGGTTCGCGTTCGGCCATGGTTGAGTTTGGAAGGTGGGGGTTTTGGGGGGTTTGATTTA
>NC_041391.1:407117491-407126707 GCF_002162155.2 Triticum dicoccoides | reverse complement strand
TAGCGAGGGAATAGTGGTACTGGGGGAGGCGATCGAGGCAACGGTACACGGGGGCACAGTGAGATGGATACGGACATGGAGATGGAGTGGTGCTATGGGAGGGGAGAGGGAGATGAGGCGAGGCATGTTAATGTGTTGTACAGCAGTGGTGACAGACTGCACAGTGCACAGGGTGAGGCTGACTTTGGTAACCCAAACACGCCGCCTGGACTAGTGTCAGGCGCAGGGTGTTGTCACTTCACTGTGAGGACTGGATGAATAGTATTTTGACCATCAAGTGTACCATAGTTGTACTACTACTACTACTACTACTACTACTACTACTACTACTACTACTACTACTACTACTACTACTACTACTACTACTACTACTACTACTAGTAGTAGTAGTAGTAGTAGTAGTAGTAGTAGTAGTAGTAGTAGTAGTAGTAGTAGTAGGAACATGAGTACTCCAATACTATATAGCGGAAATAGGTCTCCCGTGCTAGCATGCCTATTCAGTTGATCCTCCAAGTATCATCCATATTGCGAGCAGAACCAAATTCTCGTGCATGCGGAAGCGCGAAGATGGGCCTTTTCTTTTTTGATGACGATAACCGTGTGTTCCTTAACCAGAGAATGTTGTGTCTCTCACGCACACGCCAACATCCACCTGAACCAGCTACAACACATTTTTTTATCTGTTTGCATAGGTCCCACCTATTAGGAAGGATGGGCACGTATACGAACAGGTACGACTCCTCAGTCTACCCACATAGCCTTTTCGTTTAGTCTACCGAGGCATCTAATCAACTGCCTGCACGCCACTTCTCCCATTTACTTCTCCATCGGGAACCGATTTTCCTCGGCTTCTTCACCTCCCCTTCGTCTTCATTTGCATCCAAACCCCACTGTGTTCACATTGTTTTAACCTCTTCACATACTCCTGGAGTAATTCCGAAGCCCCTTTAAATAATCATCTACTTTAGTTAGACTAGCCATCTAATCCTAATTCTCCAAACCATAGCCCTCTGTTCCAGTGGTTCCAAATGGCGAAAGAGATCGAGATGCAGGTTTTTAGCGTCCAACATGTCCTCGTCGAAGGCTCGTTGAGCATAGTTGCCACCGTCACCGTCCACCCAAGGGTTGTTCGGAAGTGTATCAACAATGTATCCAACTCCCTCGAAAAGGTAGAGATAAGGGTCATCGGCCGCGACGCGGAGTACACGGAGCGTGCCACTGGGAAGATCCAACGCGCCGCCGTCCTTCAGCTGTGCCTTGAAGATGATGTTTTGGTGTACCACATCAAACACGCACCCTCCATACCAGGTGAGCTTCACGATTTCTTGTCTCGGGAGGACATATACTTCTGTGGGGCAGCCATCGAAGGGGACAAACAAAAGATGGAGCCGTACAACCTTGATTTGAAAAGCATCGTTGACCTACAAAGCAGAATCAAAATTCCTGTAGAAGATTGTGATAAACAGACACCATCCCCTATTTGACGTAGCAAATTTTGTGCTCGGTACAAATCTTTAGAAGGGTGATGAGACACTGGCATTAAGGTCGTCTAGATGGGAGAATTATCCCTTGACGTACGAGCGGATAAAATATGCTGCCCTCGATGCCCGTGTGAGTTTCGAGATAGTTGCAAGGTCCAAAGAGCTTGTTGCGAAGCTGTCTCCCACATAAAATGAGATCAAGAAGAAGAAGAAGAAGAAGAAGAAGAAGAAGAAGAAGAAGAAGAAGAAGAATAAAAGGCTGCACCAGCAGCAGGGCATAATGGATGGATGAACTATTTCCTCTCTTGTAAAAAAAATATTCCCTCTAGGTGTATATTGATATAGATGGACTATTTTAATGTTGTGCATGTCTTTGGAACAAGTAGTAGCGTGGGTCCGCTTGACTATAAGGAACTATTTATCCGCCTAGCTTTCTCTACTACTCCTTCCAGTGATCGGTAGGCAATGCATGTGTCCGTAGACATGACAACTTGTCCATGGAAGTTCAACTACAGCGACCATCACATTTCATCCACTGCCACTCACGATTCCCACGACGCTGCTCCAACCCACGGCACCATGTCCCCCGACATGCGCTTCACCCCTCTCGGCTGCATCGCCCCTCTGCCTTTGTGTGCATGACATGTGGGCCACCTTAAATGCGGCGAGCATCAAGTTTCTACCACAGCCACACGTGATTCCCACGATGCCGCTCGAACCCATGACACCGCATGTCCCCCGACCTGCGGCTCACCCCTCTCGGCCCCACTGCCCCTCTGCCTTTGGGAGCATTACATGTGGACCGGCCACCTATCGGGTCCACATGTTATTGACTCGAAGGCAGGTTTAGTAAGGCGCTGAGGCTCAGTCCCAAGGGCCCTGAGAGGGAAATGTAACTCCTGCGCCAGGCCTTGTGGTGCTACCGCTGCACGAAGTTGTGCCAAACTCGAGATTTGTTTCTTTACTATACATGCACGCAACGATTTAATGGACATTGTAATCTCAACATGTGATGGGGAGCTCTAAATTTGAATCTGAAACTTATAAAACAGAAAGATTCAAAACAAATAAACTGGGAGAGAGGGATTATATCGTAGGATGTGTCCCGTACGAAACAAGTCCCCTGGTTTGTCACCGCGATGATGTGGTTAGAAACGAGCACAACGTCTTCGTACTCGTATGGCAACAAATCGGCCACAGACAACATGGTCCACCTTTGACCGCCATGTGCAAGGTTCATGCTATTTTCTTCAATCTCACCGTGGTTCCATCGTACCAATTCATGTGGTGGCCCATTGCATGGCTGATCCCAATGTTGGACAAAGGTTCTACGAGAATGGTGTCAGCGTTGTAAATGTTGTGCAAATTGATGTTGGTACCCTCCCGTACATATGAAAGCCAGTCTCCACTCGCACCGAGCCTAACCTGTGAAACAGTGGGCAGGGGGAGAATTAGGAAATGGACACGAAAGTAGTCTTTAGAATGCATTTACTACGTGAGCAAACTCATCTTGCCTGCTCATCGGAGGAAATCGGAGTGCCCCTCAACGTCGGTATCTCAAGGGGCGTCAACTTGCAACTACGGCCATGCCGCGCTGGAGAGACCCCCAAGGAAACATCCTCGTGCGTTCCATGGAACATCAAGATGCATTTGTATGAGTAGTTTATCTTGTGGGAGAAAAGGATGAACGAGGGAAGGCCTCTAGCGATAGAGATAGAGACTACTACTACCAATGTGTTGGCCCGTGCGTTGCAATGGATCCAAAGTACTAGTAGAATAATACTTGTTCATGTGCTTGAAATATAAACACTCGTTTTGATATACATGTGTTAGCAGACATGACATCTTGTCCATGGAAGTTGAAGCACGACGATCATCACGTTTCTTGTTTCTACCACTGCCACACCCACACGCGACTCCCACGATGCCGCTCCAACCCATAGCACGATGTCCCCTGATGTGGACATGGATCCTCTGATGTGGCTATCACTGCCTTACCCTGCCTTTCCTTCGTTGACAGGTGGGACCCACACTTGGGGGGACCCACATGTCAGTGACAAAATGGTAGGATTGTTCACGTTAGGGGATCCTCATCCCCCCGACGTGCGCCTCATCCCTCTCGGCCCCACCGCTCCTCTTCCTTTGTGTGCATGACATGTGGGCCAGCTGAACTACGGCGACCATCAACTTCACCCGATTGGACGTGGTTTTTACTGCTCCGCTGCTGTGCTCCGATCCGCACTCACGCACCATCGAATTTTCATCCAACGGCTGTGACACAATTTGTCCCGGGCACCAATCCTTAGTTGGAGTACTTCTGTACTATAGGTAGTACCCGCCGGTGTGGCCATCTATGCCTCGTAACGCCCCGACGCCCAGCTATGTCACCCTCGCCACGGCCACGCCACCACCGTCCGGTTCATATCGAACGAGTGAGTTGCGAACCACGCCACCACCATGAGAATGACATTTGGGCCAGCAACATTTAAGGTCTGAATGTCATTGACTCATAGGCCGGTGTAGTAAGCCACTGAAGTTCGGTCCCGTGGGCCCCGAGAGGGGAATGTAACTCCTGCGGCAGGCCTTTGTGGTGCTCCCGCAGTACAAGCTCGTGCCAAACCCGGAATTTGTTTCTTACTACTACCAACTAGTAAGGTACACGTGCATTACACGCATGAGATTCTGGTGGTTTGTGCATTATGCTTACCATGGAGTCTTCTAGATTCTACATGTGGCAGAATCAGGTGGAATGATATCCAATAGCCAGTAGTGCTCGGATTTGCCATCTTTGTACCATCGGATTGGCTTCATCCAACGACCAACTTCCAAAGTTATTCACACACTATATAGGGTTATAGATGTTTGGTTTGCAGCCTAAGGTTGCCACGCCTAAGCTTAGGCGTGCCACAATATCTTTGGCATGTGTTTGGTTGTTGCTACACTTGTGGCTTGCCACACTTTTCTAGCTACATGGTCCACATGTCATAGACTCAACTTCTTGCCAAATCTTTCCACACTTATGGTGGCCATTTTGTTAGCCCCATTTTTTGTGGCAAACACACTTTGCCTAAGCTTAGTTGTGGCAAAGTTAGTCATGAACCAAACAGACCCTAAGTTCAACCATGGAGTCTTCTAGATTCTACATGTGGCAGAATCTGGTGGAATGTAGATGATATCCAACGGCCAGTAGTGCTCGGATTTGCCATCTTTGTACCGTCGGATTGGCTTCATCCAATGACCAACTTTCAAAGTTATTCACACACATATAGGGGGTATATATATAGATGTGTCGACCCGTTGCAATGGATCCAAAGTATATCTATTTAGTGGAGTGCACTCTAAACACATTATCTATTTATTTTTCTCTAAACTTTTGTAGCCATGCAACCAAGCGACATAAGTTTCATGGGTGCCCCCACATCATATTATCCATACTACATTTACTGAAAAAAGATAAATCACCCAAAACAAGATCTTCCTGTTTTTTGTTCCTACGATGTTATGCCGTGCACGTACCTACTAGTTGTATAGTGGTAGTACTAGTTGTATAGTACAACCTTGGTACTAGTAGGAGTAGTAGTACAGAATGCTCCTACTCTATCAACAAGCCCCATCTGACACCAAATTTCTTGGCTTCCGTGCTACAGCTAGATCTTCCCCTCGTTTGTGTTTTCAGACCCGGCGGCGGGTGGGGTGCGGTTTGCCAATAGTCGGTTTGCTCAACGGTGGTCCCACATGAAAGTGAAAATGCTAGGCAACATGCCTTCCCTAAGCTATGTGTCGTGCCGGACGGGCCGTGGAGTACTCCCGATTCCCGGGCGTGTCGGGGTGCGACGCAAACGCGGCAGGCCTTTTCCTTTTACTAGCAATGTACCCGTGCGTTGCAATAGATCCAAAGTAGTAGAATAGTAGTTCTTGTTCACAAACTTGAAAGAAATCACTCTTGTTTTGATATATTCCTAATATATTACTTTTCACTCAAAATATACTTCTCAGGCTGTTTTGATGAGGTGAGGGAGGGATGTGGTTGCTTTCAAGATAATAAGGTTCTTCAAATTGGAGCAAAGAAGTGGGCCATTGTTGCAAAAAAGCCACAACTTACCTCACAGCCGTGAGATGCAGATCTAATGGTCCGAAACGACGGATGGTAGACACACCACCATCACTAACTGAGTCTTTCATAGGAGTAGGAGTAGAGAAACATGTATAAATTGTAACATTTGGTCCTGCTCCTTGGCACAATCGATAGATAGAAATAACGATTGGAAACGCTAGGGCGGGGCTATTTCTGCCAGATAAGCAGGGTACGTAGTAGCTAGGTTGGCGCATCGTCGGTTTGGTCACATGCGGTCTGACATGTTCTAGTGTTTCTAGCAAGATGCACGCGTGTTGCATGAAGTTGATGGAAAAGGTAAGCACAACTTATAAATTGACGGATGGAGTACTAGTTACAGTGATGCATATAATTAAGAAAAGAGATCACACATGTCGGTATTGACTGGAACAAGAATGCAACAACACAATAAGAATTAAGGCCACGATGATACAATCGTAGTGGTGGTTATAGAAGGCAAGAAGAAAGATGCATCCATCAACGTACGACCTCCTCCTCCTCAACTTAGTGCGTCGGGCCATCGACCGACTACTAAGGAGCGGCGGCTTTTGTGGCGAGGTCGAGGTGCTTCTCAGCAAAGTCATCCAAGGCTTCCAGCCGGTTGAGGAAGGCCAACATCGTAGCATCCTCACTGGCCTTGTAGATACCTATGTACACGATTTTCTTGTACACATGGATGTGTAGGTCGATGAATTCTTGCAGGGCGAGGCGCCTCGCGGCGAGCGCGACCTCCAGGTGGACATTCTTCGTGGCGTCGGCGGGCAGTCGCAGGGCCACCAGTGCTTGAAAGAGGTTCCCGCCATGGAGGACGATTAGGGTGGCAGGCAATGAGGAGCCCGGGCGCGTGTGCTAGAGGAGTACGGCGATGTCGTCCACGAGCTTCTTGAGGACAGTGAACTTGTTGGTGGTGGCAACGATCATCTGGTCCAACAGAGAGTCGTAGTTGGCGTTGACGGCGGCCATCCACCAGCCGGTCTCTAACACTGTATGGAGACGATCCTCGGCGCCATGCCGCAGGCCGGCGTCATGGACCATCTGGCATAGCCGCTGGCCGCTCGCGAGCATCACCGCCATGGGTCTGGAGTGAGCTCTCTTGTGCTTAGTGTAGGTGCTTAGGAAAATGCTTAGGTGCGTACGATGTGGTAGATGCATTGGAATGGAGGGGCGCCTTTATATGAGGGCAAACTGCGTTGCATTCACATCGTGCAACCTCTTTTCCCAGTCCTCCTCCCATTACTTCCCTCGTGCATTAATTGAAGAAGGATGCATTGGCCGTTCAATGTTTTGGGAACCGCTACTCCCTCCCTCGTCTGCATTAAAGCCCTATTGGGAACTGCGCCGCCCACCGTCAAATCGAATAGTACTGCGCCCCCCGCTACACGCCCGGCTGAACACGCCTCCTCGCCTCCATCAAACCCCTCCGTTAAACCCGCATGCAAACTGAGAAACCTACTCCGGCCACACGTCCATTCATGAGCGGGCCGGAATTAAATGCAACACCAGCCGAGCTCCTCCCATCCGCCCTCAGTTTAAACAAGGCCAGACACCGGCCAAGCTCCTACCATCCGCCCTCTATATACACGAGGCCAGACAGACAGCAAGCAAGAATCGCACCCCTCTGCCGCTCCCCCATCTCCTCCTTCAGCATTTTCTCCACTCTTCCAATGGCTTCCGAGGAGCCGTTCTCCAGCATATTACCCGACTGGGTGGCCCGCCGAGCCCTCCGGATACGGGCAAGGCCACTCGGTGCTTCACCAACTTCACTTGGCCCGACGGAGCCAGTTGCCGCCCCAAGCAGGCGTGTGGTTTAGCAACTCGCCGCTCCAGTTCAGCTCGATGAGGAGTGGCGAGTTGCTCCACGCCGGCACGACAGCGAGCACGCCGACACGGGCGTCGTTGCTGCCGCGTTGTACCATGCCACCATTGTCTGCGGTGGCCGCGCCTCTCGTGTTTGTGGGCACGCCTTCCGTGCCTGCGGTAGCGCCATGCAGGCAGAGACAGAAGCCGGGTGCATGGAGAGCGACGAGTCGGTGGCCAGCTTCTCCGTGTCCACCGCCATCATCGAGGAGAAGTAGAACACGGGAGGCTGCCGCCACTTGGGTCCCATGAAGGCCACCGCCGAGGCGACGACTGCGTATTCAGGTGGTTTCTTTGCTGCTTCGTCTCTTCCGAGGACCTTCATCAACCCCGCAAGTGTCTGCCGAACATGAGGAAGACAAAGGGATCCGCGGGCGGCCATTTAGATTATGTACTCCCTCTCCAGCTGGTGGGAAATATTTGTTCTAAGAATGGATAAATTGTATGTATCTATAACTAAAATAAGTCTAGATACATCCATTTCTAGGACAAGTATTTTCGGACGGAGGGAGTATTAATTATACCAAGAGAGCCAGATTAGCACCGCTTAGTTCATGTAAATATAATGAGTCCGTGTTTGCACATCTGGTTGGTTAGAGTTGTGAAAATGTATGTCACTGGCGTTTGATGTCATCCTCCGTGGAAGGAAGCGGGAGGAAATTTGCCGGCTGCCGTTGGAGATGCTCTTATGCTGGAAATAATAGAGTGACATCCAATCCATTTGAGTTAATTGCGTGTATGATTGTCCCTCTATAAAAAGTTAATTGCATGTACAGTGTACACGTGACTTGCAGGGTGGCTACAGCTTCGTACAGAAAGTTAAAAAGAAACAAGTCCATCCTTAATCTTGTATTCTAAGTACTCTCTGGGTTCCACTGTTAGTACAGTAGAGAAATAAGAATATATTAAATAAGTAATATATAATATAAAAATCTAAAGTTGAAGACAGAATTCGAACTCATGTCATCGCGTTGCGAGCATCCGGCGCTAACCAGTCCATCACATTTTTGTTGTAGACCATGCTGGAGATATATCTCCATGTCTACTCTTATACTCCATCCGTTCCTAAATATTTGTCTTTTTCAGATTTCAAATGGACTACCACATACGGATGTGTATGTAGACATATTTTAGAGTGTAGATTCACTCATTTTGCTCCGTATGTAGTCACTTGTTGAAGTCTCTAAAAAGACAAATAGTATTTAGGAACGGAGGGAGTAGAAAAAAGAGTTGGTGATGATGGTGTACGTGCCATCCTGCAATATAGGCCGTCGAATTTATATCTAACGAATAGGAAGGAAACTATGGCAATTTTGCAAAAATATACCCACACCCCTCTCCATGTTCACAAATAAGGCCTTCCCTCATTCATACTTTTCTCTCACAAGATAAACTACTCATACAAATGCATCTTGATGTTCCGTGCAACGCACAAGCATCTAGCTAGTTTCTTTTAAAATAGTTACTGTGATAATTGGGTTGAAGTGATATATTTTATGTCTGCCCCGAATGATTTCAGATTCACTAGTAGTAACAAAGAAAAGGTTGCCTTGTTAATTAACAGAAAATAGGGTGAAAAATATCACATGAGGCCGGTAAAAACGATGCACACGAGGTTTAGCGTCATCGTCACTACAGATGTGCGCGCGCGAGAAGTCTACATATCGAGGGGGCTACTGAACGAGGCACAGAGACACAATGTTTGAGAGAGAAACCAATTTACAGATTACGATCAGATCGAGTTTTCACCCTTCTGCTGTCATT
>NC_041391.1:407115187-407117172 GCF_002162155.2 Triticum dicoccoides | reverse complement strand
GGGGGGGGAGGGGGAGGGAGAGAAAGACGCATCGAGAGTGTGCGAGGTAGGCACAGAGGCACAACTAGCGAGTGTGTGTGTGTGTTTGAAAGAGGAGTAGATAGATTACTATCAAGATAGAGGTGCCACCCTACTCCTACGGTGTCGGGTAGTGCGTGTGTCTGTTTGAGAGAGAAGCCAGTCGATAGATTAGTATCAAATTGATGTGTCATCCTACTCCTTCGGTGTTGGGAAGTGCGTGTGTGTGGGTGTGTGTGTGTGGGTGTGGGTGTGGGTGTGTGTGCGGGCAGTGACACTTACATATCTCTACTCTTATAAAAAACAGAGTTGGTGATGATGGTGTTCCTGCCATCCTATAATATAGGCCATCTGGTTTATATCCGACGGATAGGAAGGAAACTATGGCAATTTTGCAAAAAGATACCCACACCCCTCTCCACATTTGCAAATAAGGCATTCTGTCGTTCATCCTTTTCTCCCACAAGATAAACTACTCATACAAATGCATCTTGATGTTCCGTGCAACGTATGGGCATCTTGCTAGTAGGGAGAAGGAGTTTGTGTGACACATATCTAGCTATATTAAGGGATAGGTAGATAGCATGTGTGCGAGGCATACTTAAAGCATCACGAAGATAAACAAACGATGCGCATGCAAGTGCCGGAAAAAATGAAGCGATAAACAATGTGTACGCGCATGCGCCCCCGCGCGCGCGGCGCGCGTGTGTGTGTTTGTGTGTGTGTGTGTGTGTGTGTGTGTGTGAGAGAGAGAGAGAGAGAGAGAGAGAGAGAGAGAAATCTCAAAACAAAAGGTGCTCTGCTAGAATCCCATTGTATGTATTCATATGGTTTCGGAACTCGAGTTAACCTTAGGCATATGTGTGAGAGACATAATTATACTTTGAGACATTAGTGGATGTGGGTGGGCGGAATTAAAGGGGCAGGCGTGTTCGACAGAGAGAGCGTGTGTGTTTCTATGTGAGAGACTTGTAGGACGGGGTAGAAAGACGAATTCTAACCTTGACGGAGGGAGAGAAATACACTAAGTGTGCGTGTGTGATTCCAATGCCCACTGGGAAATGAGATATGTATGCGTGTGAGAGAGATTGCACAATTCATTCATGTTTCACTATCTAGGGATCGTGGACGTGCATCGCTTGAACATAAATCAATATCTACTTCGTATCGTGGCCAAAGGTACAATATCGATTCAACGCTATAAAGATTGGACACTCACTTATCACGCTGTTTTCTATTTAAGTAAACATTTTCAGTTGTGCATGCCAAGTTACAGTGATGTTTCTTCAAACAACCAATGTAGCTATCATGTACATGCACCATTGTTACTCTTGCATTCAAGTTCATTAGTCTTGGATGATTTAAGGTTCTATTATGAAGTAATATATGTAATATTCACATATGAATTCAACGGGTACGCAATTTATGAAATGGAGGCTATGTAATCATATGAGGTAACACTTTTAAGTAGCGGGCTATAATATCCATTTCTTTTTGTGCGCCTCTACACTAACACGTCAATGCATTATGTTTAAAGTAAATAACCAATGGCACTAAATTATCTATTTACACGAGAAATACATAGGCTGGGCGTTTGATCCCTTTTTTGTGAATGCGCCTCTACACCCGTACGATTGGCCGCGCCCATGTGATCGTCCAAGTTATCGGCGCACCATCCCGAGTTATTGTCTTTTTTTCTGGGGTGGACTTCACACCAGTTATTAACTGCTATGTGTGCCCCATGTACAAAGTCTCGCATGACCTTCCCGCTAGCATGGCCCAAAATTAGTTGAACTGGATACGAATGATCCCGCGGGCGGCAAAATCTCCCGCCTCCTTCTAAAATTTCCGCCACCTAGTCTTTAGCATGCGAAATTCCCCTTTTGTCCTTGGTGCACGGAGACCAACAGTTACAATACCGCCCTCATCTACATAATAGGTCGGGGATGCTTTGGTAACTTCCGGTT
>NC_041391.1:407089837-407114920 GCF_002162155.2 Triticum dicoccoides | reverse complement strand
ACCGGCGTACATCACGTCGTCCCTACTTCATCGGCCTTTCTCCTCTCCCCTATCGAAACCCTATACTGCTCATCCACCGGCGTACCAGAGCCCATTCACTGCTAGCGGCATCCACCTCGCCAGATCTGCTTCTGTGGCTGCATCTGCCCCTCCCACCTCCCCTAGAAACAAGTAGACTACTCATCCACCACTGTACCACAGCCCATTCAGTGCCGGCCTTGTCCACGGCACCGGATCTGCTTCGTCGATACTCTTGTCAACTACAGCGCATCTGTAGCGGCTCAGTCGTACTCCCCACCGGAGACGCTTCGTCCACACCCCCCAGGAGCCGCCCCACCAATGCCCCCGTCGACGACCCCTGATCCTCTTCGCTGACACCTTCCTCCACCCTACCGGAGCCACTTCGCCGACACCATCGTCAACCCTACCGGAGTAGCTTTGCCTATACCATTCTCAACCCTACCGGGGCCGCTTTGCCAACTCACAAGTCGACAGCCTCAGATCCCCTTCCTCACACCCTCATCCAACCTACCGGAGTAGCTTCTGATGCCCCGTCCACGGCCGCAGATCCGCATCATCGACACCATCCTTAAACCAACCACCGGAGCAGCTTCACCTACGGCCTCGTCCACGGCCACATATCCACTTCGCCCACACCATAGTCCACCCTACCGGAACCGCTCCACAAACACGCTACTCGACGGTTCTAGATCTCCTTACCGGACCTCGATAGCCAGTGCAGCGACATCACCCTTGACGTTTCTAACCTGATTCCCACCATCTGGCAAGATGCCAAGCACCCGCCACGGCCTAGGTACTTGTCACCTTTAAACCCGTCCAGCATCACCTGCCCGATGTACTTCAAATATACTAACAGGTCGCTGTTACCTGTTATGCAGCTGGCAAAAACTACAAGGACGATGTTTCTTCTGGAGCTAAGAGCTTGGCCAACCAAGTTCCTGGACTTAGGCATTGCTATGATCTTGTAAGTGCGTCTCTCTCTCTTGTATTGTTTGTAGGACCTTGAGAAGAGGTGTCTAGAGGGGGGGTGATTAGACACTTCGTACCAAAGTTGCAGTTTTTAAGTGTCCTTAAGTTTAAGTGGAGATTAGGCACAAGTTTAACATTCACAATACGTATCTAGCAAGCATGCAAGAGTATATGAGCAGCGGAAAGTAAAGCATGCAACTTGCAAGAATGTAAAGGGAAGGGTTTTGGAGGATTCAAACGCAATTGGAGACACAGATGTTTTTGGCGTGGTTCCGATAGGTGGTGCTATCGTACATCCACGTTGATGGAGACTTCAACCCACGAAGGGTAACGGTTGCGCAAGTCCACGGAGGGCTCCACCCACGAAGGGTCCACGAAGAAGCAACCTTGTCTATCCCACCATGGCCGTCGCCCATGAAGGACTTGCCTCACTAGCGATAGATCTTCACGAAGTAGGCGATCTCCTTGCCCTTACAAACTCCTTGGTTCAACTCCACAATCTTGTCGGAGGCTCCCAAGTGACACCTAGCCAATCTAGGAGACACCACTCTCCAAGAAGTAACAAATGGTGCGTTGATGATGAACTCCTTGCTATTGTGCTTCAAATGATAGTCTCCCCAACACTCTACTCTCTCTCATAGGTTTTGGATCTGGTGGAAAGAAGATTTGAGTGGAAAGCAACTTGGGGAAGGGTAGAGATCAAGATTCATATGGTAGGAATGAAATATCTTGGCCTCAACACATGAGTAGGTAGTTCTCTCTCAGAAAATGTATGCTGGAAGTGTAGGTTCAGTCTGATGGCTCACTCCACGAATGAAGAGGAGGTGGAGGGGTATATATAGCCTCCACACAAAATCTAACCATTACACACAATCTACCAAACTCGGTGGGACCGAATCGTTAAACTCGGTCGGACCGATTTAGCAAATAATGTGACCCTTAGGGTTTTCGGTGGGACCGAAATGCAACTCGGTGAGACCTATTCGGTTAGGGTTAGGGCATAACGTAATCTCATTAAGACAAATTACACAAACTCGGTGAGACCGATTTTGGTAATAAGCTTTCCAGAGAGTTGGTCAGGCAAACTCGATGGGACCGATTACTCAAACTCGGTGGGACCGATTTTGGTAATAAGTTATCCAGAGAGTTTGCATTGTAATCTCGGTAGTACCGATTGCTCAAACTCAGTGAGACTGATCTTGGCAATGGACATACACAGAGAGATTACAATCCCATCTCGGTGACACCGACATCCCTATCGGTAGGACCGATTTGCTTAGGGTTTGTGGTAGTGGCTAAGACATCTGAAATCGGTGGCGCCGGATAGGAAGAATCGGTGTGACCGATTTTGGCTTTAGGTTTAGGTCATTTGTGGATGTGAGAAAGTAGATGAGGGTTTTGGAGCATATCACTAACCACTGTGGAGCAGGAAACTCATTAAGCAACACCTCATCCCTTCTTGATAGTATTGGCTTTTCCTATAGACTAAATGTGATCTTGGATCACTAAAATGTAAAATGAAGAGTCTTGAGCTTGAAGCTTGAGCCAATCCTTTGTCCTGAGCATCTAGAAGGAGTTCCCACATCATTTAGTCCATGCCACTCCATTGTTGAACTTATCTGAAACATACTAGATAAAAGTGTTAGTCCAACAAGAGATATGTTGACATTAATTACCAAAACCACCTAGGGAGCACTTGTGCTTTCAATCTCCCCCTTTTTGGTAATTGATGAGAACATACATCAAAGCTTTAGATAAAGATATGAAGAATAGCAAGTAAAGCTTTAGAAAGACATGTAACAAACATAGGCTCCCCCTACATGTATGCACTCATGTAAATATGGAATATAGAAGCATGTGAGAGCATAACCATGATAGAGCAGGCAATGTGTTACATGTATCTTGGCCATATGCATCAAAGCAAAGAATATTAAAGAAAAACCTTCATGCTCATGAGTCCTTCTTGCAAACAATATGTACATCAGCAAGAATTCCTCATACACATGATTGTGATGCATATACTTACCTTGTAGTCTTGAGTTGGCTTAGGATAGAATGAACCTGCGTAAACAAGGTTAGATAACACAGATACATCTACTAGCCAGAGCAAGAAGAAGAAACCACAAGAATACCAAGACTGGGATGACATGTAGAGAGTGAGTACTAAGTACCACATTGGATTAGACATGTCCCCAAGAGTAAAGATATGCAATGAATTCAAATGATTTCTTTCCCTTAGATGTCTTGCTCCCCCTGAATCTAGCATGGGATACTGGGAGAAGATAGGGAATAGGAAGTCAGAGCTGAAAAATCAGAGCTGAAAGATATGAATGATGATCAGAGCTAATGCAAGCTAATGCAAATAAGCACAAAAGATCAAATGAACATGTCTCTCCCCTCAAGAAGACATGTGGGCATCTCTCCTCTTGAACACCAAGCATCTGGGATCCTTGAGAAATAATTCTACTTAAGTATTCTCTCCCCCTAGAGATCTCTCTCTCTCCCCTTTGAGGGTCTCTCTCTCCCTTAAGAAGGTGATAAACTATTTCTTTGATGTGATCTCTCTCTAAATGATAAGCTTTGATGTTCTCTCTCTCCCCCTTTGACATCAATTTCCAAGAAGGGTTTTCTGGAATCCGTCGAATGGGTTTGGTCCTTGAGACATAGCACAAAGCAATGATGAAAATGTGATGCTTGTAGAGGACAAGATTCATTGAGTGGAGCTGGATCAGAAGAAACATAGAATATGTGGCAAACTTTTTTTCATGATGTGAAATCAGTGATACCGAGTGGTATGCTTCGGTTGTACCGAAAGAATTCGGTTGGACCGAAAATAACAAATCGGTGAAACCGAGTTCGTCGCAGAGAAAACACTTGTCACCTCAGCTCACTAGACTAGTAAGATCTCACAAAGATTTGCAAGGAATTTACTGAAAGATATGCAAGGAATTAGATGCTGAAAATGCAGAGCAAACAGAAAGAAATCTAGATGAAGTTTTTTTTGAAAGGGGAAACAAATATGCATGATCCAAATGCAAAAACACAGAGAAGAACACAAGAGAACTTCATCTAGAGATGGTCGGCAACAGAGTCGCCTATGTTAGAGTATATTGAGTTAGGAGTCAAGTGAGATCACTTGATCATGGGTCATACTCATCGTTTAAGCTCAAAATGGGGTTGCCATTTTTTCGTTTAAGCATCTTAATGTATTCTCATCTTGTCAAGTTGCTTTAGCTCATGACTTGGAGTAAAGCTTCTCTAAGATGGAATGACATACCTTGGTTGGTGGTGTTGTCCATGTAGTTGAACTTGTGTGGGTTGCTCAAGGTTGATGTAGTTCATCAAGAATTTGGAGCACCACTTGGAATTTGAGTCCATCTACCTACATGGGTTAGTTCTTGCAAGGAAGAGCACTTGTGTATCCAAAAATGACAATCATGAAGCTCAACATAGAATTTGTCAAAGGATATGTTTGAGTGGTTCCGTGCTTCCTTGTCTTCAACCACCATAGTGTAGAGACTTGGTGATGTAGAGATTACTCAAGATGTGAGTGGATTACAATCTCATGGAATTTGGTTCCACCAAGTACCTACATGGGTTAGATAACATGCAAGATACAAGTATATCCAAGACATAAGATTTTCATCATAAGAGAAAAATATCAAGGATTAGTCATAAGCTCATGTCTTGCATGTATCCAATGGAGTTTCTACTCCAAGTTTGAAGCATCAATGATGTTCAATTCTCCTCTTAACCTGCAAAACACTTTCTCATCAAGAGGTTTAGTGAATATATCCTCTAATTGCTTTTCGGTGCGAACATGCTTAAGATCAATGTCACCCTTAGCAACATGATCTCGAATGAAATGATGAAGAACTTCAATATGCTTAGTTCGAGAATGTTGCACAGGATTATGACCAATTTTGATATCACTTTCATTGTCACAAAGCAATGGAACATGTCTCACATATATCCCATAATCTTTAAGAGTTTGGGTCATCCAAAGTAATTGAGCACAACATGAACCAGCGGCAATATATTCCGCTTCAGCGGTGGATAAGGATACCGAGTTTTGTTCCTTGGAGGACCAAGATACAAGAGATCTACCAAGAAATTGACAAGTACCCGAAGTGCACTTTTTGTCAACCTTGTCTCCGGCATAGTCTGAGTCGGAATAGCCAACAAGATCGAAAGAGGCCCTCTTAGGATACCAAATGCCAAAATTTGGTGTATGGATTAAGTATCTCACTATCCTTTTCACGGCCTTAAGATGACATTCCTTAGGAGCAGCTTGGTATCGTGCACACATGCACACACATATCGGGATGTGAAGCACATAGATATAATAATGAACCAATCATAGAGCGATAAACCTTTTGATCAACCAGTTCACTGTCTTTGGTCAAGTCAATATGTCCACTAGTAGGCATGGGTGTAGACATACCTTTGCATTCTTGCATATTGAACTTCTTGAATAAGTCCTTGGTGTACTTCATTTGAGAAACAAAGGTACCTTCCTTAGTTTGCTTGACTTGCAACCCAAGAAAGAATTTTATTTCACTCATCATAGACATCTCAAACTTCTCCGACATTAGCTTCCCAAACATTTCACTAAAACGAGGGTTAGTCGAACCAAATATAATATCATCAACATAGATTTGGAAAACAAATAGTTCTCCGTTAACCCTTTTAGTAAAAAGAGTAGAATCAATTTTCCCAATTTCAAAGCCTTTTTCAATAAGGAACTTGGTCAAGCATTTATACCATGCTCTAGGAGCTTGTTTAAGACCATAAAGAGCTTTGTGAAGTTTCTAAACATGATTGGGTTTCTTAGGATTGACAAATCCGGGAGGTTGCCTAACATAAACTTCCTCCTCTATTTCACCATTTAGAAGAGCACTTTTAATGTCCATTTGGTACATGGTGATATCATGATGATTAGCATAGGAAAGTAAGATGCGAATGGACTCAAGTCTCACCATAGTCCATACCTTAGACTTGTGTGTAGCCTTGGGCGACGAGACGTGCTTTGTTGCGAACTACTTGTCCATCTTCATCTTGCTTGTTGCGAAACACCCATTTGGTACCGATGACGTTGTGGTTGTTGTCGGGCTTCTCAACCAATGTCCAAACTTGGTTCCTTTCAAAGTTATGTAGCTCTTCATGCATGGCATTTATCCAATCCGGATCTTCCAATGCTTCTTCAACCTTCATAGGTTCAATGCTAGAGATGAAAGAATAGTTTTCACAAAAGTTAGCTAAACGAGTTTTAGAGCGAGTGATTCTCCCGGTTTGAATGTCATTGTAGATTTGCTCGACGGGATGATCTTTAGCAATTCTTGCTCGAACTCGTGAAAGCTTTTCCTTGGGTCTTCGTTGAACATCTTCTTCATCTTGTTCTTCTTCTTGGCCTTCTTCATCATTGGCGTTGTCATTCTCTTGTCGTGGTGGAGAAGGAGGTTGTTGACGTTCATCTTGATGCACTTCCTCGTTTTCTTCATCTTGGTGTGTCCCACTTGTGGATGCTTCCGTATCAACTCTTGGTTCACCTTGTCGTGAAGTTGAAGCTTCCACTTGGACAGACGAGGTACTCTCCTTCACCTCCGTTGGATGGACCTTGCCAATAGACAAGTCTTGGATTGCTTTCGAAGGATCTTTGTCACCTACATCAACTGGCAATTGCTCTACTTGCGAGTCGTTAGATTCATCAAACTTCACATCTACCGTCTCTTCAACCTTTCGGGTGAAATTGTTGTAGACATGGTAAGTGTGAGAGTTTGAGCCATAACCTAGTAGGAAACCTTCATGAGACTTAGGAGCAAATTTAGAACGACGATGCTTATCAAGAATGTAGAACTTTGAGCCGAATACTCGAAAGTATCCAACTTGGGGTTTGTTACCGGGCGTATGCCGTCTTGCCGAGTAGCTTGTGAAGATACAAGCGATTTGTTGCATGACAAGCTGTCTTAACCGCTTCTGCCCAAAAGTGCTTCGGTGTCTTGTACTCATCAAGCATCGTTCTCGCCATTTCAATGAGCATCCGGTTCTTCCTCTCAACAACTCCGTTTTGTTGAGGTGTGTACGTAGCCGAGAACTCGTGTGAAATCCCTTCTTCGTCAAGAAAGGTGTCCACATTTGCGTTCTTGAACTCCGTTCCGTTGTCGCTGCGAACCTTCTTGATCTTCACTTCAAATTGATTTTGGCCCTTCCTAGCGAAGTTTTTGAAGATCTTTTGGACCTGCGATTTATCATCGAGAAAGAACACCCACGTAAATCTTGAAAAATCATCAACTATAACTAGACCAAAAGAATTTCCACCGAGGCTTTTGTAAGAGTTGGGACCAAAAAGATCCATGTGAAGTAGCTCGAGTGGCCTCCTTGTGGTCATGATGTTCTACACGGGATGCCTTCCTCCCACTTGTTTACCTACCTGACAAGCGCTGCAAAGTCTATCCTTATCAAATATGACATCGTTAACTCCAAGGATATGATTTCCTTTAATAAGCTTGTCAAGGTTTCGCATACCAACATGACCTAATCGTCTATGCCATAACCAACATTTTGAGGATTTAGCAACGAAGCAAGTTTTAGGTTGAGCCTTTTTAGTGAAATCAACAATGTATAGGTCACCTCTACGCACACCGGTAAAGACCATTTTATGATTGTCTCGACGAAACACTTGGCAATCAACTTCAGTAAATAAAACATTGAAACCGAAATCAGCAAGTCTAGATAATGAAAGTAAGTTGTATCCAAGGGATTCAAGGAGCATAACATTTTGTATGGAGCTATCATGTGATATGGCCACCTTATCGAGGCCAACCACCTTACCCTTTGAGTTGTCACCAAAAGTGACATACTTTCGAGAACTATCATTATCAGCAAGCTCATGAAACATGTCTTTATCTCCAGTCATGTGATCGGTACATCCACTATCAAGAACCCATTCCTTTCCTCCTGACATATATCCCCGAAGATTTGCCATAAGACCAAAATGTCTCATTGCATCATCAAGATCGAAGTCACTATCATCATACTCATCATAGTATCCATGTTCGACATCGTCATGTGGTGGATCAAATCCTAGAGAGGGTGATTCATTAGAATGAGTTCGACAATGATCTTGCTTATGAATTTTTATAGCTTCGGAAATAATATCACTAATAATCCCAACATTTCCTTTGGCACGCATAAGGTTTGTAAGCTAAAACAGACGATCACCAAACATTGGATCACTAGTATTTGTCTTAGTCAAAGCAATAGACTTATGAAGAATTTCATCAAGATTTTTCAAGGAATAATCTGGAAATCGTTCCTCAAGAAATTTCCAAATAGTGTAGGCACACTTAAAAGTAGGTAAACATCCAATCAAGTTTCTAGGCAATCCTCTAATGATAAGTTCGGCAGTTCTAAGATTCCTAATCATGTCAATTGACTCATCATGGGTAGGATGCATAGGATCAACATGAGGTGCACAAGGGCTAGCAATGTACTTGTTCAAATGATATTGATTGAAAATCACAAGCATCTCATTTTTCCACTCATGAAAATACTCTCCATCAAGAATAGGCACTCTGCCTAAGACTCCCCAAAGTAGACTCATCCATCTTCCTCCAATGGTGATTAAACCAAGGCAATGGAGACCAAAGCTCTGATACCACTTGTAGGACCTTGAGAAGAGGTGTCTAGAGGGGGGGGTGATTAGACACTTCGTACCAAAGTTGCAGTTTTTAACTTTCCTTAAGTTTAAGTGGAGATTAGGCACAAGTTTAACATTCACAATACGTATCAAGCAAGCATGCAAGAGTATATGAGCAGCAGAAAGTAAAGCATGCAACTTGCAAGAATGTAAAGGGAAGGGTTTTGGAGGATTCAAACGCAATTGGAGACACGGATGTTTTTGGCATGGTTCCGATAGGTGGTGCTATCATACATCCACGTTGATGGAGATTTCAACCCACGAAGGGTAACGGTTGCGCAAGTCCACGGAGGGCTCCACCCACAAAGGGTCCATGAAGAAGCAACCTTGTCTATCCCACCATGGCCGTCGCCCATGAAGGACTTGCCTCACTAGCGGTAGATCTTCACGAAGTAGGCGATCTCCTTGCCCTTACAAACTCCTTGGTTCAACTCCACAATCTTGTTGGAGGCTCCCAAGTGACACCTAGCCAATCTAGGAGACACCACTCTCCAAGAAGTAACAAATGGTGCGTTGATGATGAACTCCTTGCTCTTGTGCTTCAAATGATAGTCTCCCCAACCCTCTACTCTCTCTCATAGGTTTTGGATCGGGTGGAAAGAAGATTTGAGTGGAAAGCAACTTGGGGAAAGATAGAGATCAAGATTCATATGGTAGGAATGAAATATCTTGGCCTCAACACATGAGTAGGTAGTTCACTCTTAGAAAATGTATGCTGGAAGTGTAGGTTCGGTCTGATGGCTCTCTCCACGAATGAAGAGGAGGTGGAGGGGTATATATAGCCTCCACACAAAATCTAACCGTTACACACAATCTACCAAACTCGGTGGGACCGAATCATTAAACTCGGTCGGACCGATTTAGCAAATAATGTGACCGTTAGGGTTTTCGGTGGGACCGAAATGCAACTCGGTGAGACCAATTCGGTTAGGGTTAGGGCATAACGTAATCTCGGTAAGACCGATTACACAAACTCGGTGAGACCGATTTTGGTAATAAGCTTTCCAGAGAGTTGGTCAGGCAAACTCGGTGGGACCGATTACTCAAACTCGGTGGGACCGATTTTGGTAATAAGTTATCCAGAGAGTTTGCATTGTAATCTTGGTAGTATCGATTGCTCAAACTCAGTGAGACCGATCTTGGCAATGGACATACATAGAGAGATTACAATCCCATCTCGGTGAGACCGAGATCCCTATCGGTAGGACCGATTTGCTTAGGGTTTGTGGCAGTGGCTAAGACATCTGAAATCGGTGGCGCCGGATAGGAAGAATCGGTGTGACCGATTTTGGCTTTAGGTTTAGGTCATTTGTGGATGTGAGAAAGTAGCTGAGGGTTTTGGAGCATATCACTAAGCACTGTGGAGCAAGAAACTCATCAAGCAACACCTCATCCCTTCTTGATAGTATTTGCTTTTCCTATAGACTCAATGTGATCTTGGATCACTAAAATGTTAAATGAAGAGTCTTGAGCTTGAAGCTTGAGCCAATCCTTTGTCCTGAGCATCTAGAAGGAGTTCCCACAACCTTTAGTCCATGCCACTCCATTGTTGTACTTATCTGAAACATACTAGATAAAAGTGTTAGTCCAACAAGAGATATGTTGACATTAATTACCAAAACCACCTAGGGAGCACTTGTGCTTTCATTGTTCTATGCCAGCCAGCGTGCTTTGCTAGGATTTTTGACCAGTAATCCCTTTGTGCAGACAATGATTTCTACTACTGGCTGCTAAATTAGATATGTAGATGTCATACATGATACTACCTTGTACCTCCGTTCCTAAATATAAGTCTTTCTAGAGATTCCACTATAGGCTACATACAGAGCAAAATGAGTGAATCTACACTCAAAAATGCATCTATATACATCTGTATGTGGTCCATACTGGAGTCTCTACAAAGACATATATTTAGGAACAGAGGTAGTAGATTACACAAAATCATAGGTGGCATGTAGGAATTCCACTACACTACATTAGGCTCCCTTAGAGTGCCTGCTAGTCCAACACACAGAGTCATGGCTAGTTTATGCTACACCCACAATCATTAATTGGTGTCTTAGATAGGCGCAAGGGATATTCAATGTATTATCATGTAGAGATGTCTGAAATTAGACGTGTCAACTTGTAGATAGGGTTACACAATGAAAAAGTACAAGATGTATGTAGCAATTTCATGGAACATCGCAAAAAATGGGAGTGGCAGCGGTGATCCTATACATTGTGCTATAGTACGTCACTCCTCCATTGCAATCATCGTGACATGTTATTTGTATGTCTGTTCTATCGGCCAAGTTTCTTAGGGACAATTATTACGAGTTATCCTAAGAAATAAGCACCTGTGAATATAAGCTCCATGTAATAAGCCAACCAATTCTTTTCATTGCCTTTTCAGCTTATCTTTGGTATGATCACTGAAAAGTCTAGATTGCATTATATTTTTTTTCATTTTGCTGCCCATATGAAAATTAATTTGACTTGCAAACATCACAAACTGAACCCAGTGCAGTAATTAATATGATAGGAAAACAGACCATCACTATTTGCTCAAAATGCAAATACAAAGATACCATCTACTTGGCACAATCTAGTTTGGTCAATATTTTCCATTGAGATCCCATTGCCTAATTTAAACGAAGAACACATGAACAACATTTAAATGAAGAACAATTATTTATTTAAATTCGATGGTCCAAGTGGTTGGTTGTTATCATATAGCAGCACCACCTGAAAGTATCATATAGCAGCAGCAGCTCATATCAACTCATCATACAGCAGCAGCAGTGTGCAATTCATCATATACCAGCAACAACTCATAGCAATTCATCATATAGCAACAGCAGGAGCAGCTCATAGCAATTCATAATATAGTAGCAGCAGGAGCAGCTCATAGCAATTCATCATATAGCAGCAACAGGAGCAACTCATAGCAATTCATCATATAGCATCAGCAGGAGCAACTCATATCAATTCATCATACAGCAGCAGCAGGAGTAGCTTATAGCAACTCATCATATAGCAGCAGCAGCTCATAGCAATTCATCATATAGTAGCAGCAGGTCATAACAATTCATCATATAGTAGCAGCAGGAGCATCTCATAGCAATGCATCATATAGCAGCAGCAGAAGGAGCTCATAGCAATTCATCGTATAGTGGATCAGAATGAAATTTTGGCAAAAATTAGAGGAGATCCTCACCTTGTTGGATGATCTCATCCTTCAACATCACCTCAAGGCCATGGCATGGGAGGAGGGGAGGGGGAATAAGATGCCTTCTGCCGCAGTGTGGCATCAGCCGTAGTTGTGCAGCGCCCGCCGGAGTAGTGCGTTGGACAAACGACAGTGGAGCAGCTGCTGGAGACCATGAGAATGAGGGGCGATGCCAGAGGGAGGAGCAGCTAGGGAGATTTGCCCCGACCCGCCGGCCATGTAGCCTAGCTGGATAGAGCATCATCGAGGACCAGGCCAGATGGGACCAGTGGCGACGGCTCGCTGGAGGAACCCTAGTGCTGCAGGCAGGGGATCGAGGTAGAGGGAAAGGGGAGAGGAGATGCAAGCGGGCAGGGCAATGAACGCTTGCGTGTTTGTTTTTACTTAAGGGTCAGGTGTGACACAGGCGTCAGCAGTTGCATTTTGAGTGTAATATAGGCAGACAACAGAGTCATTTCATTATTCCCGTTCCCTTCAATTTTTAGTGAAGTTCTACTCAAAACACCCCCCTCCAAAGCAAAATAAGTTAAGCCCAAGCCCATAACTAAAAAATGACTTCTTTACATCTTTTATGGCTTATTTTGGCAATAAGCCCTGAAAAAGCAAAATCGAACTAGCCCTTAACCTGCAATTCAATTGTGCATGCAATGATCAATCACTCCTACCTGCTATAGTGTACATTTAGGCATCATCATACATGGCATAAGCTAATACCTATGCATTCCATTGTAGAATCTGGAATATGCAATGTTTATGTTAGTTCATATGATGCACATGATGTTTAAATGCCCCTTAAATCTGGTCAGTCAAGTCATGGTATTTAAGCCTCCTTCTTTGCTTCTTTTCTTGATATATAAGATTTGCTCACACATCTGTTCAATTGCTTGCTTGCATTAGCTAGCCATATTAGAACTGTTTCTTTGATTACTTGTCATTCTTGATCTAACACTCTAACAGAGCTTGTCAACGATTTAAACACTAAGGACTGTTGTAGTGGGGCCTTGTCTAACTCATAGGTGACATAAAGGTTTGGCTGTACGCTAAAGTAGGCTCTCCAAGAGTACCTGGAGATCCAATTCGAAGGTATGCCTAGTTTTTACATAGTGCAGCCATAGTAAATGCTCATTTCATTGTGTGCAAGTGTGTGACGCCCCCGATTCAATCGTACACTAATCATGCATGCAAACGTGTACGATCAAGACCAGGGACTCACAGGAAGATATCACAACACAACTCTAAAAACATAAATAAGTCATACAAGCATCATAATACAAGCCAGGGGCCTCGAGGGCTCGAATACAAGTGCTCGATCATAGACGAGTCAGCGGAAACAACAATATCTGAGTACAGACATAAGTTAAACAAGTTTGCCTTAAGAAGGCTAGCACAAACTGGGATACAGATCGAAAGAGGTGCAGGCCTCCTGCCTGGGATCCTCCTAACTACTCCTGGTCGTCGTCAGCGGGCTGCACGTAGTAGTAGGCACCTCCAGTGTAGTAGGAGTCATCGTCGATGGTGGCGTCTGGCTCCTGGGCTCCAGCATCTGGTTGCGACAACTAGGTAGAATGGAAAGGGCGAAAAGAGGGAGAAAAGCAACCGTGAGTACTTGTCCAAAGTACTCGCAAGCAAGGAGCTACACTACATATGCATGGGTATATGTGTAAAGGGCCATATCGATGGACTGAACTGCAGAATGCTAGAATAAGAGGGGGATAGCTAATCCTGTCGAAGACTATGCTTCTGGCCTCCTCCGTCTTGCAGCATGTAGAAGAGAGTAGACTGAAGTCCTCCAAGTAGCATCGCATAGCATAATCCTACCCGGCGATCCTCCCCTTGTCGCCCTGTGGAAAAGCGATCACCGGGTTGTCTGTGGAACTTGTCTGGGTGTGTTTTATTAAGTATCTGGTTCTAGTTGTCATAAGGTCAAGGTACACCTCCGGGTCGTCCTTTTATCGAGGGACACGACTATTTGAATAGATAAACTTACCTGCAGGGGTGCACCACATAACCCAACATGCTCGATCGCATTTGGCCGGACACACTTTCCTGGGTCATGCCCGGCCTTGGAAGGTCAACAAGTCGCAGCCCCACCTAGGCACAACAAAGAGGTCAGCACGCCGGTCTAAATCCTATGCGCGCAGAGGTCTGGGCCCATCGCCCATTGCACACCTGCATGTTGCGTACGCGGCCGGTGAGCAGACCTAGCAACCTCCATTACAAAGGAAGTCGCGTTATGCAGTCCAACCCGGCGCGCGCCACTCAGTCGCTGATGTCATGAAGGCTTCGGCTGATACCACGACATTGAGTGCCCATATCTTTCCCGCGTAGTTGGTTAGTGCGTATAGGCCAGTGGCCAGACTCAGATCAAATACCAAGATCTCGTTAAGCATGTTATTATGAAGCAACCGCGAACGTCGACCAGGGCCAGGTCCACCTCTTGCCTAGGCGGTCTCAACCTGCCCTGTCGCTCCGCCACAAAGATCCACATAGAGGGCCGTCGGGAAAAAGGTCCTTTCAGCCCCCAATCCGTGAATCACTCACGGGTACTCCTTGAGCCGACCCGACTTTAGTCACTGAGGGAGTTCCGGACTAGGGGGTGTCCGGATAGCCGAACTATCATCATCGGCCGGACTCCAAGACTATGAAGATACAAGATTGAAGACTTCATCCCGTGTCCAGATGGGACTTTCCTTGGCGTGGAAGGCAAGCTTGGCAATACGGATATGTAGATTTCCTACCATTGTAACCGACTCTGTGTAACCCTAGCCCTCTCCGGTGTCTATATAAACCGGATGGCTTTAGTCCTTAGGACGAACAACAATCATACCATAGGCTAGCTTCTAGGGTTTAGCCTCCTTGATCTCGTGGTAGATCCACTCTTGTAACACACATCATCAATATTAATCCAGCAGGACATAGGGTTTTACCTCCATCAAGAGGGCCCGAACCTGGGTAAAACATTGTGTCCCTTGTCTCCTGTTACCATCCGCCTAGACGCATAGTTCGGGACCCCCTACCCGAGATCCGCCGGTTTTGACACCGACATTGGTGATTTCATTGAGAGTTCCTCTGTGTCGTCACCGATCGGCTCGATGGCTTCTTCGACCATCATCGACGATGCAGTCCAGGGTGAGACCTTTCTCCCCGGACAGATCTTCGTATTTGGCGGCTTCGCACTGCGGGCCAACTCGCTTGGCCATCTAGAGCAGATCGAAAGCTACGCCCCTGGCCGTCAGGTCAGGTTTGGAAGTTTGAACTTCACGGCTGACATCCGCAGGGACTTGATCCTCGATGGATTCGAACAACAGCCGAGCGTGCCGCACAGTCACGACGGGCATGATTTAGCTCTGCAGCTGGACAGTACCCTGGAGGCCGCACTCGAACCCACTCCGATCTTAAATTAGGAGCCGGCTGTGCAGATCGAGGACGGATGGCTAGACACTGCCTCGAGAGCTGCAACCTCTACGGCGATAGAGCCGAACAATGACCTTGTCCCTCATAAATCTCGTGACTCCGAGGTGCCGGACTCCCTGTCGGACTCCGAACCTCCCGCGCCCCCTCCGATCGAATCCGATTGGGCGCCGATCATGGAGTTCACCGCAGCGGACATCTTTCAACACTCACCTTTCGGCGACATCCTGAGTTCGCTAAAGTATCTCTCGTTATCAGGAGAGCCCTGGCCGGACTGCGGCCAGGACGGTTGGGATGCGGACGACGAAGAAATTCAAAGCCCACCCACCACCCACTTGGTAGCCGCTGTCGACGATCTAACCGACATGCTAGACTACGACTCCGAAGACATCGACGGTATGGACGACGATGCCGGAGACGAACAAGAACCAGCGCCTACCGGGCACTGGAAAGCCACCTCATCATATGACATATACATGGTGGATATCCCAAAGGATGGGAATGGCGAAGGAACAGAGGAGGATGACCCCTCCAAGAAATAGCCCAAGCGCCGGCGTCAGCGGCGCCGCTCTAAATCCCGCCACAGCAAGAATGAAGATTCCGGCACCGGAGATAACAATACACCGGACCGTGCTGAAGACAACCCACTCCAGCAAGATCCAGCGCAGGAGGATGGAGACGCCAGCCCTCATGAGAGAGCGGCAGAAGAAGAGGTAGAGGATTATATGCCTCCCTCCGGAGACGAAGCAAGCCTCGACGACGATGAATTTGTCGTGCCTGAGGATCTCGTCGAACAAGAGCGTTTTAAACGCAGGCTTATGGCCACGGCGAACAACCTCAAGAAAAAGCAGCAACAGCTTAGAGCTGATCAAGATCTGCTAGCCGACAGATGGACTGAAGTCCTCGCGACCGAAGAGCATGAGCTTGAACGCCCCTCCAAAAGCTACCCTAAACGCAAGCTGCTCCCCGATTAGAGGAGGAAGCGTATGAACCCGCATCGCCAGGAGACAATACGGCTGACCGACCACCCCGTGGTCGCGACAGAGAGGCCTCTAGGCCCTTCACTAGACTCGTACCCTGGCACCGCTCGAAAAGCACAAGACCACAGGGGAATGCTCCGGACTTGCGAGATATAGAGGATAAGGCAAGACAATCAAGATCGATCTATGGATCGCGTGGGTGCCCCACGATATGTGATGACAACCGTTGCGCCGGACACAGTAAGTCCGGCCGGGCCGAACAAAATAGACAAAGCTCTTTTGAGCTCCGTCGTGATATCGCCCAGTACAGAGGCGCCGCACACCCACTATGCTTCACAGATGAAGTAATGGATCATCAAATCCCCGAAGGGTTTAAACTCGTGAATATCGAATCTTATGATGGCACAACAGACCCCGCGGTTTGGATTGAAGACTATCTTCTTCACATCCACATGGCCCGCGGTGACGATCTTCACGCCATCAAATACCTCCCCCTCAAGCTTAAAGGACCAGCCTGGCATTGGCTTAACAACCTGCCAGCAGAGTCAATTGGGAGTTGGGAAGACCTGGAAGCTGCATTCCTCGATAACTTCCAGGGCACGTATGTGCGACCACCAGACGCTGATGACCTAAGCCACATAATTCAGCAGCCAGACGAATCGGCCAGACAATTCTGGACACGGTTCTTAACAAAGAAAAACCAAATCATCGACTGTCCGGATGCGGAGGCCCTTTCAGCCTTCAAGCATAACATCCGCGACGAGTGGCTTGCCCGGCACCTGGGACAGGAAAAGCCGAAATCCATGGCAGCCCTTACATCACTCATGACCCGCTTTTGCGCGGGTGAGGACAGCTGGCTAGCACGCAGCAACAACCTCAGCAAAAATTCCGGCAGTCCGGATTTCAAGGACCGGAATGGCAGGTCACGTCGTAACAAAAGCAAACGCCGCATCAATAGCGACAATAGTGAGGATACGACAGTCAATGCCGGATTCAGAGGCTCCAAACCCGATCAGCGGAAAAATCCATTCAAAAGAACTGCTCCGGGTCCGTCCAATTTGGACCGAATACTCGACCGCTTGTGCCAGATACACGGCACCCCCAAAAAGCCAGCTAACCACACCAATAGGGACTGTTGGGTATTCAAGCAGGCAGGCAAGTTAATTGCCGAAAACAATGACAAGGGGCTGCATAGCGATGACGAGGAAGAGACCCCACCGCCGAACAATAGAGGGCAGAAGGGTTTCCCCCCACAGGTGCGGACGGTGAACATGATATACGCAACGCACATGATATACGCAACGCACATACTCAGGGATGTATACGCGATGGAGCCAGTCACCCCGAAGTTCAATCCATGGTCCTCCTGCCCGATCACTTTTGACCGAGGGGACCACCCCACCAGCATCCGCCACGACGGATTCGCCGCATTGGTCTTAGACCCAATCGTCGATGGATTTCACCTCACCAGAGTCCTGATGGACGGTGGCAGCAGCCTGAACCTGCTTTATCAAGATACAGTGTGCAAAATGGGCATAGACCCCTCAAGGATTAAACCTACCAAGACGACCTTTAAAGGCGTCATACCAGGTGTAGAAGACAATTGTACAGGCTCAGTTACACTGGAAGTGGTCTTTAGATCCCCGGGTAACTTCCGCAGTGAGGAGTTAATCTTCGACATAGTCCCGTTCCGCAACGGCTATCATGCCTTGCTCGGACGTACCGCATTTGCAAAGTTCAACACGGTGCCGCACTATGCATACCTCCAGCTCAAGATGCCAGGCCCTAGAGGAGTCATCACGGTCAACGGAAACACTGAACGTTCTCTCCGAACGGAGGAACATACAGCGGCTCTCGCGGCAGAAGTACAATGCAGCCTCTTAAGGCAATTCTCGAGTCCGGCCGTTAAGCGGCCGGACATAGCTAAGCGCGCCCGGAGTAACCTACAACAAGACCACCTGGCACGTTCCGAGCATGCGTAGCAGTGCGGCCCCAACCCCAGCCCCTGCAAAACGTCCAAACAGGTCCTTCGCGTACACCATTACGCTCTGAAGATACCATGGGCATGGGGAGAGGGGCACGACCACAATAAGCCCATACTGCGGCTCAACCACACCAGGGGCTCTCAAGTGTGTTGTTCTTTTTTTCTTTTCACCTTTTATTTTTTACCTACAGGACTCCGTTCGTCAGAGGCCCTGTCCGGCAGCAGACCGGCCGAACTCACGATGCAACAGCCAGGGAAGGATCAAAGGCTACAACGAATATACAGGTGGTCTCCATTACGAGCATTTTTATACACCAGTCTGCAGCCTACCCCTGGAGGGGGACATGTTTAACAGTCCCTTCCCTTGCTTATCGCACTATTTGTATCGTTCTGCATTCATAGCGGCACTTATTGAATAAAACAATGCAGCACCTTTTTGCTTATAATTGCATTTCTTTTTCATACATATGTTAATTTACGACATGTCGCATCCGTACACTTTGGTACGGTTAAAACACACCAGGGGCTTATGGTTCCCGCATCATGGTGTGACAAGTCCGAACACTTTCACAAGTGCGGCACCCCGAACTTATAGCATTATATGCATCGGCTCCGAATCATGTCTTGGGTCAATAGTTGGGTTTGCCCGGTTCCCATGTTTTGGTACCTTACGTTCCGTTGTATCGGCTAAGGTAGCACTTGGAGAACCACTGCAATTGCGCCCCAGTTGAGCTGGGTTAACGCCTCAGTGGAGAAAGCTAAAACTGACTGTCATGATGAGGCGCGAGCCGGTCGCTGTTCGAGAGGTTTTTGCGAGTCCTTAAAGACTTATGCCGCCTAGAGCGAGGAGCCGGATCTTGTCCGGCCCAGGCGTGGATAGTGCCCCAAATTCGGCCTTCCGAAGACTAGGGGCTTCACCAAAATTTAAAATTATAGAATTCTATGGCTAAGTGTGAGTGTTCAAGCATTATAAGTCTGGTTGCCTTGTTCGCTGTGTTGAGCGCCTCCCTAGATGGACCCAAAAATGGGAACAAGAGTGCTCAAGTTTATCCCGAACACCCCAGCACTCGTGGCATGGGGGCTGAAGCCGACGACTTGCCATCTCTCAGATTTGATAAACAGTCGCATAGAAGGTAATATTTTAAATTAACAAGCGTTGCTTAACGCATATAAACTAAGTTTTTAGCGTACAGGATAACAAAATGCGATTCTACTCAAAATTACATCTTTGGAGCACTCCCCCGCAATAGTGCGGGCGCCCTTCAGCACACTCTTATAATACATCTCGGGCGTGCGATGCTCCTTGCCCTCTGGTGGTGGGTCTGTCACAAGCTTCTGGGCATCCATCTTGCCCCAGTGCACCTTTGCGCGGGCAAGGGCCCGACGGGCACCCTCAATACAGGCGGAGTGCTTGATGACTTCCACCCACGGGAACGCATCCACCAGCCGCCGCACCAGGCCGAAGTAGCTCCCAGGCATGGCCTCCTTAGGCCACAGCCGAACTATGAGGCCCTTCATGGCCTGTTCGGCCGTCTTGTGGGGCTCGACCAGCTGCTTCAGCTGGTCGCTAAGGGGCACCGGATGTCCGGCCTCAGCATACTGAGACCAGAAGACCTTCTCCATCGAGCTCCCCTCCTCGGCCCGGTAGAATGCGGCAGCATCAGACACGCTGCGAGGAAGATCTGCGAACGCTCCTGGAGAGCTCCGAATTCGGGTAAGCAACAGGTAATTAACACTCACATGCTTACTTTGCATGAAAAATGCCTTACCCGCTGCTATTTTCTTCAACGCCTCAATCTCCTGGAGGGCCTTGTAGGCTTCGGCCTTAGCGGCTTTGGCATTCTCAAGAGCCGTTGCAAGCTTAGACTCTCGAGTCTTCGAGTCACGCTCCAGGCTCTCATGTTTTTTCACGAGATCCTGGAGCTCTTGCTGTACCTCCGCCACCCGCGCCTCCTGCTTCTCTCGCTCGGTGCGCTCTGCGGCCGCATTGCGTTCGGCCCCGGCCACCGCCTCTTTTAGGGTGGCCACCTCGTTAGTGCCCCCTGTAATACCCATGTTATCATTGTCATTCTTTCTGCAACCAAAATCCTTTTCTGTAAGGTACAATTTTACTCAGGTGTTACTCACCTTCCTTGTCCTCGAGCTGCTTCTTGGCACGGCCGAGCTCGTTCTCGGACCGCTCGAGGTTTTCCTTCAAAGTATTGACCTCCACAGTCAGTGCAGCAGAGGTCAGCAGCACAACCTGCAATCACATATTGACATATTTTTTAACTCCTGCGTATATCTTTTTAGATCCTTAGTCCGTCTTTTCTTTCCGAACACTGAACCGAGCATCAGGGGCTACTGTCTATGCGGTACCATTTTATATATTGAAATTCTTACCTCAAAGCCTGTTAGAAGACTGCTGCAGGCTTCGGTCAGCCCGCTCTTGGCGAGCTGCACCTTCTGAATCACCACACTCATAACAGCGCGGTGTTCCTCTTTGATGGAGGCGCCGTTAAGCGCCTCGAGCAAGTTATCCGGCACCTCCGGTTGGACGGAGGCAGCCGGCGTCACGGTCTTGCCCTTCTTGCGAAGGGGTCGCCCGCCGGACTCCGGAGCCACTGTGGGTTCCGGGGCCGTGTCCAGTGAAAAGTCCGGGAGGTTGTCCTGCGACAGCTCCGGGGCCCTCTCCTCCTGGTGGGTCCCATCTTGGGATCCCACCTCGGCATCGTCCGCATCACAGGGGGTGGAGGCCGTCGGAAGGGAATCCATATCCGATGCACCTAAGGACACGCTCGACGAGGCAGGAAGATCATCCTTAGGCGGACTGCAGGGTTGTATGCGGCATTAGAAAGACATTATGTGGCAAAAAATAAAAACCTTCAAGTTATTCGGGAGTCCGGATACTTACGATCTCGCCAGGGGTTGGCCCTTGGAGGCCAGTCCTCGTCGTCGTCACTGTCATTGGCGGAGCAGTCCGGGGGAAGAGTTTTTCCCTTCTTGGACCCTTCCGCCTCCCTTGTTGGGGAGGCCTTCCTTTTCTTCCCTCCCCCCGCTGGGGGAGAGGCTTTCTTCTTCTCCTCCTCGCCTTGGTGGGAGGAGTCGGCCTCGGATTCATGATCCGATAGCACCTGAAAACGGGAACTCTTCCGAGTCCCCGTGGCCTTCTTCTTGGCCTTCTTCTCCGGCACCATGTGGGGTGCCGGAGCCAGCAGCCCCGTTAGGCGGGCGTCCGCTGGGTCCTCTGGCAATGTGGCCGGACAGATAGTCCGTTCGGCCTTCGCCAGCCATTCCTGTCAAAGGTAAATGGAGTTTAGATCCCGCATAGAGTCAAACTATGGAAAACAAGTGGTGAAATCACTTACCTCGTCAGCTGGACGCTGCGAGCGGAATCCGCGATCTTTGGTAGCGGATGCGGGAGCTTCGGCGCCCTTGAACAACACATTCCAGACATCTTCATACATAGTGTCGAAGAGCCCGCTCAGGGTCTGGTGCTGCGCCGGATCAAACTCCCACATGTTGAAGCCCCGTCGTTGGCACGGGAGAATCCGGCGGATGAGCATGACCTGGACTACGTTGACAAGCATGAGCTTCTTGTCCACCAGCTTCTGGATACAGGCTTGGAGTCCGGTCAGCTCCTCTGAATCCCCCAGATCCGGCCGCTCTCTTCCCAGGAGGTGAGCCGTGTAGGGATGCCGGATCTGAATTCGGGGGCCGCTACCCAATCTGGGTCATGCGGCTCGGTGATGTGGAACCACCGCGATTGCCACTCCTTGATGGTTTCCATGAAAGTGCCCTCCAGCCACGTAACGTGGGACATCCTGCCCACCATGGCGCCTCCACACTCCGCTTGGCTGCCCTTCACAACCTTCGGCTTGACACTAAAGGTCTTGAGCCACAAGCCGAAGTGGGGCTGGATGCAAAGGAAGGCCTCGCACACGACGATAAACGCCGAGATGTTGAGGATGAAATTCGGGGCCAGATCATGGAAATATAGGCCGTAGTAGAACATGAGCCCCCGGACAAAGGGATGAAGTGGGAAGCCCAGTCCACAGAGGAAATGGGGAAGAAATACTACCCTCTCACGGGGCCTGGGGGTGGGGATGAGCTCTCCCTCGTCGGGGAGCAGGTGCACGATGTCGCTGGACAAATATCCGGCGTCGCGCAGCTTTAGGATCTGCCCCTCCGTGACGGAGGAGGCCATCCACTTGCCTCCCGCTCCGGACATAGTTGGAGAAGGTTGAGGTGAGAAGTGCGGACTTGGGCGCTGGAGCTCGAGTTCGTGGAGATGGATAAGCCAAGGAGGAAGAAGGCGCAGGTAAAAGGCTTGGATCTTTATCCCCTTATATGGGTGGACAAGAACATGTGTCCCCACCAGCCTGGTAAAACTCGCTTATCTCCCAAGCTTCACAATCAATGGCGCGGTTGGGTTACCCACGTCCGTATTGATGGGAATCCCGGAATAAGGGGAACACGATCTCTGCTTCGACAAGACGTGCCAAGGAAACCGCACGAAGGTGGAACAATAAAAACAATTTGAGTAAAGGCTTGGTAATGGCATGACGTCACGCCACAAAATACGTCAGCAGATTGAACTTGTGTAATATTATTCTCTCTACGGTGGTACGTGGAATTTATTTTTGCAGAGCCGGACACTATCCTGGTGTTCACAATCTTCTATAAATTATTCGGAGGAAGAACCCGCCTTGCAATGCCGAAGACAACATGCGCGCCGGACTCCTCGTCATTGGTGCCTGGTTCAGGGGCTACTGAGGGAGTTCCAGACTAGGGGGTGTCCGGATAGCCGAACTATCATCATCGGCCGGACTCCAAGACTATGAAGATACAAGATTGAAGACTTCGTCCCGTGTCCGGATGGGACTTTCCTTGTCGTGGAAGGCAAGCTTGGCGATACGGATATGTAGATTTCCTACCATTGTAACCGACTCTGTGTAACCCTAGCCCTCTCCGGTGTCTACATAAACCGGATGGCTTTAGTCCTTAGGACGAACAACAATCATACCATAGGCTAGCTTCTAGGGTTTAGCCTCGTTGATCTCGTGGTAGATCCACTCTTGTAACACACATCATCAATATTAATCAAGCAGGACGTAGGGTTTTACCTCCATCCGCCTAAACGCACAGTTCGGGACCCCCTACCCGAGATCCACCGGTTTTGACACCGACAGTCACCATCTGTAGTATGTATATATGTATAGTATATATCCGTGATCACCTCCCGAGTGATCACGGCCCAATAGTATAGAAAGGCAGACTGACAAGAATGTAGGGCCAATGATGATAAACTAGCATCCTATACTAAGCATTTAGGATTGCGGGTATGGTATCAATGACTGTAGCAACAATGACAGGCTATGAAACAGAATAGGAGTAACCGAACAGTAACATGCTACACTACTCTAATCCAAGCAGTATAAAGAAGAATAGGTGATATCTGGTAATCAAGGGGGGGGGGCTTGCCTGGTTGCTCGGGCAAGGAGGGGTCATCAACACCGTAGTTGATCAGGGTACCAACAGCAGCGTCAGTCTCGTAGTCTACCGGAGAGAAGAGGGGGAAGAAACAATAAATACAATGCAAACAAATGCATGATGATGCATGACATGACAAGTAACGGTGCTAGGTGTGCCCAATCGCGGTAGTAGGTGATACCGACAAAGGGGGAAAACATCCGGGAAAGTATTCAAGGTGTTTCGCGTTTTCGGACAAATGAATCGGAGGGGGAAAGTTGCGTGTTTTCTATGCTAGGGATGTGTGGCGGATGAACGGGCTGCGTATCCGATTCGTCTTGTCATTCTGAGCAACTTTCTTGTACAAAGTTTTTCCATCCGAGCTACCGTTTATTTTATATGATTTTCTAAAGTTTTACATCATTTTTAGAATTTATTTAATTAATTTAATTCAACATTATCCAGAACAGTGCATGCTGATGTCATCATGACGTCAGCAGTCAACAGAGGTGTTGGCTGGGTCGCTGACATGTGGGTCCCACTGGTCATTGACTTAGTTAACTAAACAGGGTTAGTTAATTTAATTAAAGTGATTAGGTCAACTAGTGTTTAGGTTAAACTAATTTACTGTTTATTTAAACTAACAGGTTAATTAGATTAACTAACTTAATTAATTAATTAATTAATTAAATTTATTATTATTATTATTATTTTATAATTCTTTTAATTCTATTTTTTTCTGAAAACATTCTGGGCGTGGGGCCCATCTGTCATAGGCCCCATGGGCCTTAGCAGGCACGGGCGCAATGGGCGCCCAGCACCCATTCGTTCGGCCGCATGCCCAGGAGCGAGCGGACCTGATAGGGCGCTGGAGCAGGGGGAGGCCGATGGCCATGGCGCAAGTCAGGCGGTTGTGCAGAGCAGCAACAAGGGGGTCGCAGGCGAGTGGCGCAGGAGGAAGCGGGAGGGGCGCGGTCGCGGTGGTACCCGCAGCAGCCGGAGGCGGTGCTCGGCCGCGGGCCAGTAAGAGCTGCGGCAGTGGCCGCGGGAAGGCTAGGCCGGAGCCGCAGGGGGAAACGGGCGGTGATCGAGGGTGGCGCAGAGGGGCGAGGCCACCGTGGCGACGGGGCGCTATAGAGCGGGGGAGGCAAATGGTGGACAGCGGCGAGCAGTGGCCAGAGCCGCGTCGATGGCGCGGGCGATGCGCGTGCGGGCACGGCCGGTGGTCGCGAGGCACGGCCAGGACGTGTCGTAGGAGAGGAGGTCGGGGTGCGGTGAGGCCGCAGCCGCAGGAGCAGAGAGGCTATGGCGGAGGGAGGAAGCAGGTGAGGCTCACGGCGACGAGCGCGGCGGACGC
>NC_041391.1:407081785-407089615 GCF_002162155.2 Triticum dicoccoides | reverse complement strand
GGCGCGCGGGGTCGAGGGGCGAGGGGATCGGGATCCTCCTGATCCAGATCCACACGAGGGAGTGGGGGAGTGGGGTGTGGGGCGACGGGGAGTGGGTTAGGGTTTCGGGGGGTTATGGGATAAGGGAGTGGGGGTTGGTTCGGCCGGTTGGGCCTTTTGGGCTGGCCGGCCGACAGCTGGGCCGGTTGGCCCAGTGGGGGGAGGTGTTTTCTTTTTTATATATTTTTTTTGTTTTGATATTTTACTTTTATTTATTTTTCTTTTCTGTTTTATTTAGTTTAAAGCACTTAGGCACTTTGTAAAATTATGTTTTCTTCACCATAATTACCCTAGCAATATTTGTCACACACCGAACATTTTTATTTTAGTGTTTTGAAAAACTTTGACTGGTTGTTAATTTTAAATTTGAATTGAGAGTGTTTTGAACTAACACGCGAATACCAACAGTAAACGGGACGACATGGCATCATTAGCGGAGTTTTACTGTAGCTTTATTATCCAGGCGTCACAATTCTCCTCCACTACAAGAAATCTCGTCCTGAGATTTAAGAAGTAGAGAAGGGGGGGGGAAGGTCTAGTTACGAAATTCTAACAGATCTTCTCGGTCGTGGTTGCTCTTCTCGAAGAGGTTGACCCCCTTCGCTGATGTCTTCATTTCTCTGCTTCAAGTCACCATGATCAAGTCGTCATCCTTTCTTTGGGAACTTCATCGTACTTACAAAAGAATAAGGGGGTATTCTGGGAGAATGGACCTCTACAAGGTTGACTATGTGGTAGATAACATCAGGGAGGGTGGTGGAAAGTGACTCTCGAATTGAAACTTAAGAAAATATCGAGTGCAATATAAAGAGGTATCATGGGAAGTTTCAAGCGGGCAAGCAATCGTTCGATGCCTGAAACAGAGTGTGAAAGGGGTTTAGAGCAATGGGCATAAGTATTGTTTCGGATACCATAATTGGTGATCTCTCGAAAGGTGGCTCGTGAATTACATATAAAGTCGGGTGTGAGGAATAACTTTGGAAACAAGGGGTACAGGAGAGTCAGGTTTCGATCCTGTGGAACTGTGGGTTATGGGCCCACCATGTGTGTTGAAAGTAGAAAGGGCAGTAATGTCTTGCATGATCATGTAAGCAAGGCATGTCAGAGGATAGCCTGTCGGTTATGTTGACATCATCGTTGGTACCAAGGGCGAGGGACGAAGAGAACCATTTTCCTGCTCATTGAACGAGGCGGACCAATAGGCAAAGTTCTCGTCCATCGGTGGCTACCGAAATGTCATCAACAATAGTAACATGGTCTTGCTGACAGAACTGTACATCAAGGTGTTTACATAAGCAGGAGAATATTACTGCTTATATAATATAGATCGTAAGAAGGTTTAAACAAACCAATGGAAAGGAAAAGTGATTATCAGGTTTAAACAGAACAATGGAAACAAAATGTGTATACACACATATTTCGGTGGTATATCCTTCCCAAGGACAAGCGGAGCATGATATCCATGACAGGATAGAAAGTAGGAAACCATTTAGGTAAGGGGGAAGGACTCTCATGATATTACCCATACAACGGTGTTAGGATAAATGATAAAGAAAATTTAGCATTGTGCTTCAAATGCTCTTATTAAAAATCGGATTACCACAGACATGCTTTGAGATAGCATTGACATGGTCGTCAAGCAAAGTTCAGACTTTGGATGCAGGAAGGTTCCATCAGGAACAACTTGTAGAATAAATCTTACAATTTCCTCATGAACGAATGGATAATCTTGCTAAAAAGAAAACTATAACAGTAGGTCCTCCGGTCAGGTGTGCTAGGCATGACATCACCTTACCGAGTCATATAAAGACCAATGTTATAACTCTTGGAGATATGTTCCAACCATCATATCTGACCGAGATTCAGATCTGGATTGTGTCCAGATACCTTAGACCTAGGATGCCTAAGAAGGAAGGGGTGCAACACAATTTTACGAGATGGTGTTGCAAGATCCTCGAGGAATGAACTATGGAAGCAAGTCCCGAATCAAGAGTTCATCAATAAACCACAGAGAGGACGAAGAGATGGCTGATGGACTCGGCGACAATTCATCGAGATTAACAGAAGATGGATTTCCACAGTTATGTGAACAAGGAGATAACATTTGTCAGAGCAAATGGTATAATGATGTACGTTCGAGGAAAACATCCACAATTAAACATTGGTTGACAGGTGCACCCGAAATATGGGCATAGGTAGCATGATCAATGTTAGAATGGTGATTCAATAACCAATAGTCTAAGAATGGACAATCAAACATTAACTTCAAAGTAATAAGTTTGCTAGAAGTACAGAATCCAAGTAGCATCATTCCCTTGTTGGAATCCCGGTTAGAATCAACACGGGGAACAAGAAGGAATGGTGATGGTGAGAAGTATCACTTGTATCAAGAATTCTCAATAGGTGGTGAAATTCCCACGACATTTTTGACATAAAAGGTGGTAATATTCTAAGGTAAAGAAGAAAAAATGCTGGGTAGCAAGGAACTCAAGGTATAACACAAAAAGCGAACAAGTTTGTGTTGGAGGGAAGGCAATAAGTGGTCGATGATAACACCAATCATCGAGGGCAAGGATGGTATTTCTCATCATGAATTCGATTGATATCTCGGAAGAGCTCATAAGGTTGATGATGATCACGACACATTTGTCGAGAGATTTCATGAAGATGTAATCAATCATCGATGACATCAAGTCAAAGGAATGATGAAGCGGGAGGTTATTGGAACTATGGTTACGACACAAACTCGAAATCAAGCTTGCGGTTCAAGGCGAAATGATATGATGAGGAAAATCGACGTAGGCTTAGCTTGCCATCGAAAATTTTGCTCCAGGAAGGAGGACCAAGTAGCACAGTTAAAATTTAGCATGATAAAGATATAGTCGATCAGGCTAGAAATGACGTGATCGAGTACAAACTCGTAACTAAAGAAGATTACTAATAGTTGTTTAATCGCGATGCGGACTCGATTCAGTTATCGGTGTCCTTGAGTGTTTAATGACTCAGAGCCTGTGAAAAAAAATTGGAATCAATGAGAATGTAGTACTTGATGGAGAACTCATAAGAAGTTATGCAGTTCTGTGATAATCTCGAAATACCAGAGTGTAATACTCGACGAAAGATCAAAGTAAAGGTTGGACTGGTGTACTGATCCACAGAAGACAAGTGCTTAAACTTGCCCGAGAAATGGGATCAAATAAGAACATATGGTCGGAACCACAATTGCAAAGGATCAATTCTCCGATACCAAAGGATATTATATCAAGGAAATAGCTATTATTACAAGAAGTTCCCATGATAGGATCTACATCGTTTCCATGGGCATGAACACAAAGGTTCAAGGTCGACTCCCACTTCCTCAATGCACAACCCTCCATTCACCTCTCGTATTTCGAAAAGGACATTAGTTGTTGAACGTTTTACCTAGTATAATACCAGATAAGTATGACCCATGAAATCTTTCGGGCTCGCACCGATTAGGGAAGGTAATGGTTCAACCCATCGGGGCATCTAGGAATATATACCACAAACTTCGGAGTAAATAACTCAAGCTCGGGAGCAGAGCATGGTTGACAAAAGCAGGGGATACAATTTACCAAAGGCATTATGTATCAGGGAAGAATTCACAAGGCGATTGGATATGAAGGACATTATCGAATAATAATCCAACAAAGGATCTGACGGTCCATAGCGAAGTTTATGTGAGCATCGGCACACAACTAGTTGGAGAAGGAATGCAAGGAGGTCAGATTATGGAAACAACTGACTAACTCAAAGCTCAAATGCAAAGGAATTATGAATTCCAAAACAAGGAATCAGAAGCAATGCTCTGATTAGAGATGAATAAGTTGAATAGTCTTAGGGGTACATTCAACGACAATTTGATTGGTCGAGAACCAGCTCATGTCCAAGTGACGTCTGAGCCAGAAGGATGAATTCTAGGATCTGACTAAGGATTGTGAGCATTCGCAACATATTGAATCAACAGACTCGAAATGATAATGACAAGGGATGCCAATAAGATTACGAGACTTATGGGATTAACCATAATGCAAGATAGCAAGAATTTCAAGAGCAGTAGGTTGCTCAGGATTTTCGGAAGATCAAATGGTATTTCGAAGACTATTGTGAAATGCATGAATCAACTTGGAATGAACGGATACTCGACAATTGCGAGGATTTATTCATAGGGGTATTCACGTGACAAAGAACTGCAAGTCGGTAGGCACCAAGTTTTCTTGGAACAATAGAGAGTATTTCAGGGTATCTGGTAATAAGATCATCGGTGGATGATTGTAAGAATGACAAATGTACGTGGTCATCCATAGGGGTCTATCGATGGAAGGGAATTGCAAAAGCGACGGGCACAAGGCCCAGAGAGAACATCGAAGAGTATCTTCGAAATCTTCTGGGGCACTAAGCAATCATCTGGAGTGAGGGGCTCTCCGGGTGGAAGTAGTTACGAGAACCTAGAGTCGGAGTTAGCAAAATCATTTAACCCAAATAGAAGAGAGATCAGAATCCGAGAGTATAAACGAGGAGTAAAAGATCCTAATACCACCCAATGGTGACGTGGGGCCGTAAGCTGCACAGCCATGTTAGTAAAAGTTTTCTAAAGTCTAGACTCGACTTCGGCCAAGGAGTTTGGAAGGGGGATTCCTACAGGCAGTCGGCTCTGATACCAACTTGTGACGCCCCCGATTCAATCGTACACTAATCATGCACGCAAACGTGTACGATCAAGATTAGGGACTCACGGGAAGATATCACAACACAACTCTAAAAACATAAATAAGTCATACAAGCATCATAATACAAGCCAGGGGCCTCGAGGGCTCAAATACAAGTGCTTGATCATAGACGAGTCAGCGAAAACAACAATATCTGAGTACAGACATAAGTTAAACAAGTTTGCCTTAAGAAGGCTAGCACAAACTGGGATACAGATCGAAAGAGGTGCATGCCTCTTGCCTGGGATCCTCCTAACTACTCCTGGTTGTCGTCAGCGGGCTGGACGTAGTAGTAGGCACCTCCAGTGTAGTAGGAGTCATTGTCGACGGTGGCGTCTGGCTCCTGGGCTCCAGCATCTGGTTCCGACAACCAGGTAGAATGGAAAGGGGGAAAAGAGGGAGAAAAGCAACCGTGAGTACTCATCCAAAGTACGCGCAAGCAAGGAGCTACACTACATATGCATGGGTATATGTGTAAAGGGCCATATCGGTGGACTGAACTACAGAATGCCAGAATAAGAGGGGGATAGCTAATCCTGTCGAAGACTACGCTTCTCGCCTCCTCCGTCTTGCAGCATGTAGAAGAGAGTAGACTGAAGTCCTCCAAGTAGCATCGCATAGCATAATCCTACCCGGCGATCCTCCCCTCGTCGCCCTGTGGAAAAGAGATCACCGGGTTGTCTATGGAACTTGTCTGGGTGTGTTTTATTAAGTATCCGGTTCTGGTTGTCATAAGGTCAAGGTTCAACTCCGGGTCATCCTTTTACCGAGGGACACGGCTATTTGAATAGATAAACTTCCCTGCAGGGGTGCCCACATAACCCAACACACTCGATCCCATTTGGCCGGACACACTTTCCAGGGTCATGCCTGGCCTCGGAATATTAACACGTCGCAGCCCCACCTAGGCACAACAGAGAGGTCAGCACGCCGGTCTAAATCCTATCCACGCAGGGGTCTGGGCCCATCGCCCATTGCACACCTGCATGTTGCGTACGCGGCCGGTGAGCAGACCTAGCAACCTCCATTACAAAGGAAGTCGCGTTACGCAGTCCAACCCGGCGCACGCCGCTCAGTCGCTGACGTCATGAAGGCTTCGGCTGATACCACGATGTCAAGTGCCCATATCTTTCCCGCGTAGTTGGTTAGTGCGTATAGGCCAGTGGCCAGACTCAGATCAAATACCAAGATCTCGTTAAGCATGTTATTATGAAGCAACCGTGAACGTCGACCAGGGCCAGGCCCACCTCTCGCCTAGGCGGTCTCAACCTGCCCTGTCGCTCCGCCACAAAGATCCACACAGAGGGCCGTCGGGACAAAGGTCCTTTCAGCCCCCAATCCATGAATCACTCGCGGGTACTCCTCGAGCCGACCCGATTTTGGTCACCATCTGTAGTATGTATATATGTATAGTATATACCCGTGATCACCTCCCGAGTGATCACGGCCCAATAGTATAGCAAGGCAGACTGAAAGAATGTAGGGCTAATGATGATAAACTAGCATCCTATACTAAGCATTTAGGATTGCGGGTATGGTATCAATGACTGTAGCAACAATGACAGGCTATGCAACAGAATAGGAGTAACCGTAGAGTAACATGCTACACTACTCTAATGCAAGCAGTATAGAGAAGAATAGGCGATATCTAGTGATCAAGGGGGGGGGGGCTTGCTTTGGTTGCTCAGGCAAGGAGGGGTCATCAACACCGTAGTCGATCGGGGTACCAGCAGCAGCGTTAGTCTCGTAGTCTACCGGAGAGAAGAGGGGGAAGAAACAATAAATACAATGCAAACAAATGCATGATGATGCATGACATGACAAGTAAAGATGCTAGGTGTGCCCAATCGCGGTAGTAGGTGATACCGACGAAGGGGGAAAACATCCGGGAAAGTATTCCCGGTGTTTTGCGTTTTCGGACAAATGAACCGGAGGGGGAAAGTTGCGTGTTTGCTATGCTAGTGTGTGTGGCGGACGAACGGGCTGCGTATCCGAATTCGTCTCGTCATTCTGAGCAACTTTCATGTACAAAGATTTTCCATCCGAGCTACGGTTTATTTTATATGATTTTCTAAAGTTTTAAATCATTTTTAGAATTTATTTAATTAATTTAATTCAACATTATCCAGAACAGTGCATGCTGATGTCATCATGACGTCAGCATGACGTTAGCAGTCAACAGAGGTGTTGACTGGGTCGCTGATGTGTGGGTCCCACTGGTCATTGACTTAGTTAACTAAACAGGGTTAGTTAATTTAATTAAAGTGATTAGGTCAACTAGTGTTTAGGTTAAACTAATTTACTGTTTATTTAAACTAACAAGTTAATTAGATTAACTAACTTAATTAACTTAGTTAATTAATAATTAATTAATTAAATTTATTATTATTATTATTTTCTAATTCTTTTAATTCTATTTTTTATGAAAACATTCTGGACGTGGGGCCCATCTGTCATTGGCCCCAGCGGCCTTAGCAGGCACGGGCGCAATGGGTGCCCAGCACCCGTTCATTTGTGCGCACGCCTAGGAGCGGGCGGACCCGATAGGGCGCCGGAGCAGGGGGAGGCCGATGGCCATGGCGCCTGTCAGGCGGTTGTGCAGAGCAGCAACAGGGGGGTCGCGGGCGAGTGGCACAGGAGGAAGCGGGAGGGGCGCGGTCGCGGTGGTGCCCACAGCGGCCCAGCAGGAGCTGTGGCAGTGGCCCCGGGAAGGCTAGGCCGGAGCCGCAGGGGGAAACGGGCAATGACCGAGGGTGGCGCAGAGGGGCGAGGCCACCGTGGCGACGGGGCGCTACAGAGCGGGGGAGGAAAATGGTGGACGGCGGCGAGAAATGGCCAGAGCCGCGTGGAGGGAAGGAAGGGTGCGGCCACGGCGCGGGCGATGCGCGTGCGGGCGCGGCCGGTGGTCGCGAGGCGCGGCCCGGACGTGTCGTAGGAGAGGAGGTCGGGGCGCGGTGAGGTCGCTGCCGCGGGAGCAGAGAGGCTACGGCGGAGGGAGGCAGTAGGCGAGGCTCACGGCGACGAGCGCGGCGGACGCGATCCCGTCCGGAGCTGGCGCAGG
>NC_041391.1:407005118-407081288 GCF_002162155.2 Triticum dicoccoides | reverse complement strand
GGGATAAGGGAGTGGGGGTTGGTTCGGCCGGTTGGGCCTTTTGGGCTGGCCGGCCGATAGCTGGGCCGGTTGGCCCAGTGGGGGGGGGGGTGTTTTATTTTTTATATTTTTTTGTTTTGATCTTTTACTTTATTTATTTTTCTTTTCTGTTTTATTTAGTTTAAAGCACTTAGGCACTTTTTAAAATTATGTTTTCTTCACGATAATTACATTAGCAATATTTGTCACACACCGAACATTTTTGTTTTAGTGTTTTGAAAAACTTTGACTGGTTGTTAATTTTAAATTTGAATTCAGAGTGTTTTGAACTAACACGCGAATACCAACAGTAAACGGGATGACGTGGCATCATTAGCGGAGTTTTACTGTAGCTTAATTATCCGGGCATCACAAAGTGCAAGAGATGCGAGATGTTTCGTTATGTGGTGTTGTTTTGTTATAATCTCATCCTTTTGTGTTCACAGACTAGAAAGTATGCATATTTATCTTCCAAGGGGACGAGTAACTAGTTTGTGTCACCTTGCAGAGGGGGTGCAATGAAGATAAGATTAAGGATTTCCATCTACAAGATGTTAGGAAGGAGCCTTGCAAGAGAAGTAGGAGCTGCGCTGAACCTCTTGAACCAGTGAAGGTAAGTCACTGTATCCAACTAAACAGTTCAATTCCTTGTTTGTTTGATGCATAGTTAATTGCTCTTTTTCAATTGCTTTATTTGTCCTCAGTTAATGAGATGCCCAAAGAATGATGCCTGATGTTGGGTACTCGTATAACTATTAGTTGACATAATTAAAGGCCTTACCATTTAATTACTCTGTGGAAGTGTGCCTGAAGCTTTAAAGTCTATTAAACAACTATTATTGCATGAGGCTCACAATCTAGTTTATACTAGGCTAATGATTGCATAGTTTTGCTTGTTGTAGTATATTTGTATGAATCCCTCTGCTGTTCTTTGTGCTCCCTAAGACTTTAATTGAGCAACAGAATGGCCAACTACTTGCTTACTTATACGCAACGTGCTGTCTAAATTTGTAACTTTTCTGTGTTTTGGATTGAGCCCCAACATCATGCTCCTCTGGTGAGCTAGGAGAGATTTCTGTATGCAGTCTACACAGACTACCTTTTTTATAATTTTTAAAATATCACCTGATTATGCTTCATGACGTGTAACATTATTGTTAGTCCTATTTCCCCATGTACAAAATAGTCTGTCTTGCTCGCTTCACTGTTGTAACTATATTTTTGCCCTAGTCATGTTTACTTACAGAAACATTTCAGAATGAAGTGACATCAACACAAAGATCTACGAGCAGTGCGACATGGCCGTTACCGAATGATTATGGATTGGAATTGGAATGTGCTGATGTTCTCGAGCATCAACTAGAGGTGGCAAGACAACATGTACATGATTCTCAACGTACAATCAACAAGTTGAGACTGGACATGCAGGTATTAGATGCAAGAGTCAAAAAAATGAAACATGACAATGAGGTAACCATCAAGGAATTGGAGATTTTGCAGACTGAAATTTGTGCTGTCTGAATCCAGCCAATCCTATTTTCTGAAGAGATTATAGTTCAAATGGTAAGTTCTGTTGATGCGTGTCCATGATGTATGAGCTTTATTTCTCCAATGTATGTAATTTTTTGTTTGTGTATGCTTTATTCTCACTGGTGCCGAACTATAATGCCCAGTGGGTATATTCGGCTGTAATTTCTTTATTGTATAGGGTAGGATTATTCTACGTTTCTATGCCGTCTTTTTATTGTATAGTGTATGTTTTATAGAGCCGATAGTATAGAGTAGGATATTTCTTGAATATGCCATATCGTTGAAACGGGGGCCAACACGCCCAAACATTTCCTTGACGCCATACAAACAAAACAAACAGGTGTACTCAAAGCGGGACTTAATTGGGCTAGTCAAAATAATATTAAGTGGATCCCAAATGATGTGGCCCATCGTAACAACGGCTCTTGGCAGGCCGTCAACAGGCCTAAAGCTCGATATGGCCGTATAAATGGAAATGGCCCGTGGGCCTATAGCAGACCGAAATGAATGTCAGTTGTGTCTCAGCCCTTTTACTTTATGGGCCAGTAAGAGGCTGAAAGTGTTATGGGCCAGAGGAGGACCAATTTGCAAACTAGGCTTTTAACAGGCTGAAAGTCGCGTTGGGCTCAAATGATGCCCTGCATAACGTGGGCTCCTAATGGACCTAAAGTCAAAGGCCCAACTATTATGCGGACCATTAACAGGTCGAGGGACAAAATGGGCTAAGAGTTGGCCCATTTACCAAATGGGCCGAGGACAGGCCTAAAGTCACAGCGGGCTAGAATTGGCCCAACTGCAGAATGGGTCGAGAAACGGGCGGAAGACATTCCGGGCCATTAACAGGCTAGAACTGACGATGGGCTGCTATCAGGCCGAAAAAGCTTAGGCCGCAATTGGGCCCAAAGACCTAGCGGGCCGTTAACGGGCTTAAACTAACGATGGGCTGGAAATTGTAGAATCTAGAATGGGCCTTTGATGGGACGATTCTATATAACTTGTATGGGCCGTACTTGTAAATGAGCCTGACTCAAGTAGGTCGCTAATGGGCCAGCCCGCTTATTTTGACAGGTCCGGCCTTTTCACCGGAATGGGCCTCTCTTGGGCCATGCCACGTGTCGATCTATCATATGCGGCTCCTGTCGAATGAGTGGATGACATCTGTCCCAACTGTTAGGCAACACGTGTTTCCTCCGGCCAATGAGAATGTTACACGTGGAAAATCCCCATTGGTCGTGGCTGTTAGTGGGTTATCGGATCCAAAACCGAACCCGATAGCTTAACGGCGTTCCATTACGGTGGATGCCACGTGCCGGTCACCCTTGACGAAAGCACTTCTATGACACTTGATTTATCGTCATGGAAGTGGACACTTCCGTGATTATAATTTTGGTAATGTCATGGAACACTTTTACGATAGCACATGTATGACTATCTTGATTCTGTCATAGAATCATCATGGATGTACATGCATGACAGAAAACGTGACCTACTGTGACTAACACGTATCATCACGGAAGTGTATTTTTTTGTAGTGTTAAGAAGGAGGGTGCATGTAGTGGATCGAAACCGATGCCACCTACACTCACAAGATTAACCATTAGCGACAAGATAATGAGTCTACATGCATGCTGTGCAACAAACAAATGCAGCAATCAAGTGCAACAAACCAACTGGACTCTATACTACCACATTCTATTGTTCGTGCGGGCTAGGGAATCCTACAACCAGACCTGCTCTGATACCAAGTGCTGTGGCACCCCGGCTCAGAGAAACCGGAACGCCCCGTATTCCAGCCCAGAGATTAAGGAGAAGTCTTCTGGAATACGGCACTGCTTAGCATAGAACAAATCAGCTCTTTATTACAATCTATAATGGGTACAAGGGATTACATCGGCACGGCGACGCTATGCTGGCCACGGTTGCTCTATGCAAGCAGCAGAACAACACGAAGCAGCGAAATAACTACTGACAGCAGAATAGCAATGACGGTGGTGAACTCCACTCTGCAGGGACTCTGGTTGGAATGCTTATCCTAGCATGCAAACAAGGGATCCACGGCAAACAAGCAATCAAATCCGGCATGACGTGCAAACTGGCATGACACGCCAGGTCAGTACATTGAATGTACTTGCAAGCTCACAACAACCAGAAGCAATCAAGACAAACAACAACATGGCAATTATAGGTTAACAAGGATTAACATAATATTATCAGATCAATTAGAGCATCAAAACGATGTACATGATACCGCTAGAACAATACAAGCAAGGCATGAACATAAGAACATAGTGATTCTACATGCAACATGACGACACTATCATGCACCAACTTACTCTGTTCGGGTTACCTCGTAACCATCACATGCATCACTTACCAACATCAGACATCACACGATCATCTTAGGATGCAATCAAGCTTGGTATAAACAATACCGTAGTAATCAGTCATGACCACAAGGAGCTTGATCTTTACCCATGATTCTTGCACAACATCACAAGTACTCAACAACTCGGTATCCTCGATACACGGTGATCCTCTTATGATCACATAAAGATCAACCGACTTCTTTCATCACTGAACCGGGGTTGTTATTAAGCACATCATTATTATTACTGTTGACTCATAGTGTGACCAACTACGGATTGGGCCCTTATCCGCGGGCATGACTATCGATAGATTAAACATACACATCTGTGGAGGTAGTGCACTTTACCCACACCACGGAACCCATGGCCTCGCACTCCCATTCGGGTGGACCAACGGCTTCCGACAAAACCGATCTATTGCCATGACACTCTCCCGGCCACTCCGACCAACTCCCCTCTGGGATAAGTCATGGGTGGCCCCGTGCCTACCAAAGGCATCCACGACCACCGTCATGGCAAAACAAAAAGGTCCCAAATGAGGGCAACCCGGGTACACAACAACAACTACATACAAGGCTTATGCCGTCCTACCTGACCAAGGTAGTTCTCGTGCATAGCCTTCCCTCATTGGAGGCACCATCGAGAGGCCTGACAATAAACGCATTAGGGCCTTCCCCATAAAAGGCAAATGTGGTTGCACTGGTCGGCTCGATATGGTGGCACCATGACTCAGCCAACAATTGTTCAAGTTCAATTAAGTTTGGTTAAACTTGAATGCAATAAGCTGAGTCATATGAAAATAACATGATGCAACAATAATGCATGATACCAACATAAACATCGATGCAACATAACCCTTAAGCATAACAACAGTGAATCATTTATCCAGATGAGCATGGCATACTGACGAGCATGATTATCACAAGCTTAGCACTACTCATAAGCATAGCATAACCACTAGCATCAGAAGTACATATCATGCAAGAATATAACGATAACACTACCAAGTAATCATGTAACCAGCTAGATGCAAAGTAACATGCATATCCACGGTACTCGGTAACAGAAAATAGTCATGCACTAAATAACATAACCAACACCAACATGTACTACTAACAAGAATGAACATATGAAAGTAATACTAGCAAGTAGAACATGATAACCAGATGCATCGAAACAAAGCACGAAGGTGAACATGAAACCATAAATAGTACCAAAACAACGATAACAGTTGCAGATAAACAAACAGACAATTATTAAATGTTTGAGTTGAAAACCATGGCTATTGCATGGCCATCATGCAAATGGGTGTTGTTGCTTGACTGGGGGTGAAGAAGGCTCCAGGAAGAAGTGCGGAATACTCGCGGAAAGATTTGCCGGAAACAGTTCTCTCCCGGAGGGGGCTGTTTACATGCAAGGGCAAAAAGGTCATTTTCAGAATGCCAAACCATAGTTAAAATGATGGGAACAGAACGGGCTTGACGAGACGAAGGTGTGGGCGTTTGATTCACCTCAATCGGAGTCTCGAGCAAAAAGTTGCGGCAGTTCACTTTTTAGGAAGAAAATACACTTAAGCACTGAACGTTCACAAAATAGCAGATTCAGCCGGCTGCTGAAAAAAAAACAAAAAGCATATTACAGGGAATACATTTTCTGCATAGAGAAGCGCACTTTCAGATGTAGTAGATAAAAAATATGCTTTCACTAAATGGAAAATACATTTTCAGAAAACGCTTCCACTTACCTGACGTGGCTGGAGCTTCTCTGGATGACAGGTGGGGTCGGGGAGAGGAGCGGGGCCCTCCTGGCCTGGTTCGTCCTCAACCTCACTCGTACACGTTCCTGGCCAAGGGAGGAGCTCACCACGATGGCGATTGTCGGCAGCACAGGTCACCTTAGTTGGCGCCCGGCCTACCGGCGTGTTCAGGGCAGCGAGGCACACCTGCTGGTGTACAACACGACCAGCAGAGAGGCCGGTAGTGTAACGCCCCGGATATAACTTTCCATTATTGTAACTCCAACACTTGCCATTTCCGGCTATGTGATATATTATTTCCTTTGTGGTTGGGTTTTTGTCTTTTGTTTTGCATTTTGTTCATGTCATGCAATCTCATCTCATAGCATCATCCGCATTACATTTGCATGTTTTCATAAAGTTTGCATCCGTTCGTTGTTGCCGCGTCCCCCCATGCCTTCGTTGACCGTTTCGAGACCAATCAAGGTTTTCGTTTCCCTCTTGTCAAACCGCCTAACCCCTCTTTGCACAACCACCGAACCCCTCTTGCGCGCGTCCGGAACTTCCCCGAACTCGAACCTAGTTATCATGACCGTTGGGTCCGGATCATCCCCAAACATCTATAAAACATCTCCATTTTATTTTGGACCCCCTACCTATTTATTTCTCGGTTGTCCGATTGCGATTGGAGGGACTAGATATCTCCTAACCTAAATTCTTCTGCTATATATATTAGTCTAACCCGAGATCCAACCCTAGAAATTAGGAGCCTTGTCCCATCCCCCCAGCCACCGCGGCCAGTCCTCTTCCACCTCGGGATCCCTCCAGATCCTTCTCCACCAACCAGATCGCTGCAGCCATCCAGTGCCCAAATCCCCTCACAACCAGCCTCTTCCTCGTTTTCCCAATCGGGCCAACCACCTTCCTCCCCACGATCCACACCGATCCAATCACATCAGCAGCCCCAAGTCCCTAGCAAGCCGCAGCCTCCTCACTCCCGCGCATGCAGCCAACCCCGAGCGCCGCCCTCACCCTCGAGATCCACCGGAATTGCGCCCCTGGATCCTCTGCTTCGAGCACCTCCATGGAGCCAAGCTCTCGCGCCTCCTCTTGTTCTTCTCGAGGGCCAACAGAGCTGACCAGCCTCCTCTGCCTCGTTCCCGCCGCCGGCAAGCAGCAGCAGCAACCAGGCCGTCCTGCACCCTTTTTCACCGTGCTCTTTCTCCTTCTGGTTGTCCCTCTTCTCTCTCCCGTCTCAAATTTCTCACCTCTCTCTCTCAGGTGAACCTGGCCGCCATGGAGCCCCCTTGTCGGCAAGCTGCTCAGGCCCCGCTGCCCCGCGCCGTTCCCGGCGGATCCCCTCACTCGTTGTCGCCGGGTCCGGTGGGAACCAGCCAGAGACCGCCCCTGCAACTCCCGTCGGCCGCCCTGGATCTCATCTCCGGCACCATCCCCTGCTTCTGGCGTGCGAACACGCGAGATCCGTCGAGCCCGCGTCAAGTCCCTGCCTCGCCGGAGAGATCTTCGCCGCCCAGATCCGTCGAGTCCCGGCCATCTCTGCCGTTCTCGGTCCTCCCCGCCACCCAAGTCCCTCGTCGGAGTCGCGCCCAAGTCCCTCGGCCCCACCGCCTCGCCAAGTCCCCGATGCCGCCATCGTGCCCTGCTTCTGCCTCGCCCGCTCCTCTGTGTACGCGAGGGAAACAAGCGCTCGACCGCGTGCGTTGACCGCGCCTGTGTGGACCAGGCCTCGATCGCCTCTGGCCCAGCCTGGCTCCAAGGCCCAGCGCTCCCTGCCCGGCCTGCTCCTCACCAACTGGGATAAGCCCATGGTGAGAACCCCAGCCCAGTTCACCTCAGATTCAGCCTGTTCTGTTTTTTCCTTTCCAGCGATTTTAGCTATTTATCCAGGGAGTGCAGTTTTACAGAAAAACCCTCATGTTCATGCATTTAATAACTCCACAACCGTGCATCGGATTAAAATGGTTTAAACATGTAAAATGCTTGGAACTACATGTACTTTCATAATATCCCACTTTCATCCATGTTTGAAATGTTTAAAATGCGGTTTGTTTAAATTTGCATAAATGCCATGTTAAAATGATTTATTTACTAACTAAATAACCGTAGCTCCAAATTAAATAAACTATATATGTAAATGGGGTGGAAAAATGCCTAGTTTAACATGTTGTACTTCATTTTCCTATTTAACAACATTAAAATTGTGTTTAGGGAAGAACAGTACCGAATTCAAAATATGCATATGGGGATTTTCTGAAATTGTTGTTTGATTGTTCCGGCCTCATTTAAACTTGCCTAGAGAGGTAGTTTTCTTATGCTTCACCCCTTGCCATGTTTAATAACATTTAATATTGTTGGGTACATAAACAAGAGCGAACTAAATAACTTGAATGTGGTGTTTTGTCAATATGCAACTCGTTGCATATTGAGCTCCACTTAACTTGTAGTGTTGTTTGTGCACTTTGCCATGCCATGCCTCATTAAACCGGACATGCATCATACTTGGTTGTGCATCATGCCATGTTTATGCTTGTGTGTTTACCATGTTGTTTGTTTCTCTCCGGTGTTGCTTCTTCTTGATAATTCCTATTTTTTTGCGATCGTGAGGATTCATTCAACTACGCTTGGTTCGACTACGTCCGTTCGTCTTCTTCATGGACTCGTTCTTCTTCCTAACGGGATTTCAGGCAAGATGACCATCACCTTGGATCTCACTACTATCATTGCTATGCTAGTTGCTTCGTTCTATCGCTTTGCTGCGCTACCTATCACTTGTTCTTCAAGCCTCCCAATTTGCCATGTCAGCCTCCAACCTTTTTTCACCCTTCCTAACAAACCTTTGTTTGGCTATGTTACCACTTTGCTCAGCCCCTCTTATAGCGTTGTTAGTTGCAGGTGAAGTTGAAGATTGCTCCATGATAGACAGGATTATCTTGGGATATCACAATATCTCTTATTTAATTAATGCATCTATATACTTGGTAAAGGGTGGAAGACTCAGCCTTATGCCTGGTGTTTTGTTCCACTCTTGCCACCCTAGTTTCCGTCATACCGGTGTTATGTTCCTTGATTTTGCGTTCCTTACGCGGTTGGGTGATTTATGGGACCCCCTTGACAGTTCGCTTTGAATAAAACTCCTCCAGCAAGGTCCAACCTTTGCCTCACCTAGCCCCTTTTCCCTTGGGTTTCCGGAGCTCGAGGGTCATCTTTATTTAACCCCCTGGGCTAGTGCTCCTTCGAGTGTTGCTCCGAACTGAGCTGCCTGCGGGGCCATCTCGGGGAAACTCAAAGTCTGGTTTTACTCGTAGCTAGTCATATCCGGTGTTACCCTGAGAACGAGATATGTGCAGCTCCTATCGGGATTTGTCGGCACATCGGGCGGCTTTTCTGGTCTTGTTTTACCATTGTCGAAATGTCTTGTAAACCAGGATTCCGAGACTGATCGGGTCTTCCTGGGAGAAGGAATATCCTTCGTTGACCGTGAGAGCTTGTGATGGGCTAAGTTGGTACACCCCTGTAGGGTTTAAACTTTCGAGAGCCGTGCCCACGGTTATGTGGCAGATGGGAATTTGTTAATGTCCGGTTGTAGATAACTTGACACCAGATTTGAATTAAAATGCATCAACCGCGTGTGTAGCCGTGATGGTCTCTTTTCGGCGGAGTCCGGGAAGTGAACACGGTTTTTGGGTTATGTTTGACGTAAGTAGGAGTTCAGGATCACCTCTTGATCATTGCTAGCTTCACGACCGTTCCATTTGCTCTCTTATCGCTCTTATTTGCGCATGTTAGCCACCATATATGCTTAGTCGTTGCTGCAACCTCATCACTTTACCCCTTCCTTACCCATTAAGCTTTGCTAGTCTTGATACCCATGGTAATGGGATTGCTGAGTCCTAGTGACTCACAGATTACTACAACAACAGTTGCAGGTACAGGTTATGCGATGATCATGACGCGAGAGCGATGTTTGCTTGTTTTGGAGTTCTTCTTCTGCTTCTTATTCGATCAGGGAATAGGTTCCAGGTTGGCAGCCTAGGCTAGCAGGGTGGATGTAGTTTGAGTTTCTTTTTGTGTTTCATCCGTAGTCGGATGGTGCTCTTATGTAAGTTGATGTTGTATTCATGTGGCATTATATGCCTTTTTGTATGTATCCCCATCTATTATGTAATGTTGATGTAATGATATCCACCTTGCAAAAGCATATCAATATGCGGTTCTATCCTTGGTGGGACCTTCGAGTCTCTTTAGGATAGTATCGCATATTGGGCGTGACAAGTTCGTATCAGAGCCTCGACCGACCATAGGAGCCCCTTGATTGTTGGCCGTTGTTGAGTCTAGAAAAAATCTATTTTGAGTCTTAAGATTATATATATCGGAGAGTAGGATTCTTTTTACTCCTCAGCCCCCTTCGTCGCTCTGGTGAGGACTCTCGACGTAGATGTTTTGTCTTTCCTCTCCTCAATTTTTCACAAATTATTTTTAGGATCACGCGGGTATCTTGGGTTCGTTCTGATATTCTTGTGACGAGAACATTGTTCTTGGTGCCTCCTGACATTTAGGGGTTGTGGTAGTGTCCCGGGGAGTTGAGCTCCGAGGTGTTGTCGTCACAATTTTATCGTTGCAGTTCTGGAATACCTAAGTTTTGCCGACATCGAAAATCTCTTTTATGCTTTTTGAAGGTTGAGGTACACGATTTCTGGAGTTTTCTTGGTTATGTGTTGACGGATGGATACAACTGGATGTAGGGATTGTTAGTTTGGGTGAGATATATTGCTTCCCCTGTATCCCCAACACCAGATTGCATAACCAGAAAGTTTCAACATGAATGCGAAAAGCCATGGTAGTTTTATGTTTTACCCCCTAGCTGCGCAAATAAGCTGCCTATAAGAAAGGCGAGGATCCAGATCCAAATCACATCATCCTCCTTCCGCAAGCACTCATCGAGGCGCATCTGACACCAAACCCATTCCAACATGGACAGTCGACGCGGCTCCTCTTCTCGCGCTCCCAGCCCAAAGCCAGGAGATTGGAGGAGATGCTCAGTCCCGCACAGCGAGTTAGTGACGCTCTAAGCAGAGGGATATCTTCCCCCAGCCTTCATGGTTCCGGTTCGAGCCGGACTGGCCACCTACAAAGGAGGGAAGCAGGCAGAGAGCGCCCCCAATCCCTCCAAAGGAGAGCGGGTGTGCTTCGTCTCCTACTTAATAAGGGGACTCGGATTTCCTATACATCCGTTTCCCCGGGGGCTCCTGGAGTTCTACGGACTCAAGCTTCATCACCTTACACCTGCCTCCATTTTGCACATTGCGGGCTTCGTAGCTCTGTGTGAGCTGTTCTTGGGCATTGAGCCCCATTTTGCGCTGTGGAAGAGGCTGTTTTGCCTCGTACCCCGCTCTCATGAGGGGTCGATATATCAAGTGGGTGGAGCCGAAATATGGCGCATCGCCGGGACCGGATACTTGTCCGAGACCCCGAAGAAGACGTCCGAAGATTGGCCTTCAGAGTGGTTTTATATGGAGGACGCTCCGCTGCCGGATCCAGTCCGGATCGGCCTTCCGGAGTTCAGCAACGCTCCCCTGAAGAAACGCCTAAGTTGGCGCCCACGGAGCCCTCGATGAGAAGATGATAGTAGCGTCCATTACTTGATGGGCCGGATACGGCTGCTAGCCCATTCCGGATTAACTATGATCAGAGTCATGGCCACATGCATTATGCGTGGGGTGCAGCCGCTCCAATATAGGGGCCACCCCATGTGGGACTTCAAAAGAGACGATGTCGCCACCCGTCACAGCCGCAAGGGACCTGGCTCGAACGACGATCTGGTGAAGATCCTATCCGGCTTGTACAAGGGGGAGGAGGACTTCCTCCGCACGAATCCTCTGAACAGATTTTCCATGAACAACCCTCGGAGCTGGGTAAGCGGTCGCATGCATATCTGAACCGTGCCTTTAAAGGCAATTGTCTTATTGTATGATTTTGACACAGGAACTGCGTCGGGATGTGGAGGGCATAAAAAGCCCAGCCCCACAACCCGAAGACCCAGAAAGGTCCCTTGATCCGGCCTCCAAAGAGGATCCGGACTTAGCGGTGGAACTGATCGACGGGGTGTACCACCAGCTCAGCATAGATAATGCTTTAGTCGCCATTATGGCTGACTACCTCGGTTTGTGTCCGGCTTCCCCGGTGAGTACGACCGAAGTCCTGGCGCTGTTACTTCTTTAATTCTTAGTTCTGACCACCATGCACCAATGGTGTTCGACAGGAAGCGCCTTTACGGCAGGAAGTTGAGCCCGCGGCGACCGGCCAACAAGGGTCAGTCCGGCCCAACAGGCGGAAGAGGAGTGCGGCGCGAACTGAAACGTCGCCGCAACGGTGCGGAGCACCGCTATTTTTTAAGGGAAGGATTCCCAGGAGGTATATTAATGCTCATAACTTTTCCAGAAAGAGCGCTCGCCGGACAGTGTCCGGAGAGGTTGCCAATCAAGCCTCCGCCAGCCATGCTCCAACGCATGGCCCGCAAGGGGAGGCGAATACAAGGCATGAGTCGGACGTTCCTCCGACGGAGGATGCCGACAGGCTGTCCGCCACCCGGTCTGAGGTGGAGAGCACCATGAATCACAGGCGTCGCCGGACAGTTCTTCGTGACACGTGTTTCTCCCCGGAGGCGTTAAATGCCTTTGATGCGGGAAACGCGCACCTCCGTGCCGCTCAAGATGGGTTAACCAGAGCCACGGAGCAGTATGTGAAAGACATACGTGTAAGTAATTTTAATAGTTATATATGCCAGTAGCCCCCGAGACTTAAAATGGTTAAAATAACTGATTTAAGGATCAATTTTTATGCAGGATCTTACGGAGAAGAATACCCATCTGTCCCAGGAGCTCCAAGAGTGCAAGGCCCAACTTGAGGCCGCACTGGCCGCCACAGGGGGAGCCACAGAGACCCCCGCTGGTAAGACGTACTTTGAAAAGATAATTAATTAACAAAGTGCGGCGTGAATATGACAATAATATTGCAGAGGGCGCCGGACTAGATCTGGACAAGCAACAGCTACTGCGTCAGCTAAAGGCTGGCGAGAGGGTGCTTATGAAGGTGCAGCAGGGGAGAAACAAGCTCCAAGATGCCCACACCCAACTAGGAGAAGAGCTGAAAGGTGTTCGGGCCTAGCTATCTCGCTCCTTGAAGGAGAATCAGCGACTTCGTCGCGGCATTTATAGTAAGTGCTTGAGCAAATTCCTTTGAAAAGAAGAATTTGGCGAGGAAGTCGTTTGACAGAAATATGTCTTTAGGTGTGCTCACAGGTCGCCCTACGGAGGAAATGCCTGGGTCAACAGGTGACCAACTTCCCGAGCTGGCGCAATTGTTCGAACGTGTTCGGTAGGCGATGAGTGGCGTCGTTCAGGCTTTATGGCCATCCGTATCCCTACCCGAGGGCCTTGGTGAGCTTGCTGAGGAGCTCCAGGGAGCACGGCGACGCCTCCGTTTGTGGAAGATATCGGCCTCCGTCAGGGCGCCAGGGAGGCCTGGGCCATGGTGAAGGCGCGCTACCCGAAGGCTGACCCACACCACATGGCCGAGGTCGGACCTGCGGGGCCTGATGGGAAGGAGATCCCTGTGAGCTTGATGTATGGCCAAGTAGAACTGGCCGCGAAATATTCCCAACAGGACTGTAAATTAGACAGCCTGTTAGATGGGATTGAGGAGGAGTACAATCAGTCGGTTTGATGATGTAATTTGAAATGACATGTAAGATGCCTTCTAGCCGGATTGTAGATCGTTTGTCTTTGCGGACCGTTTCGCTTCAATCTCAGGACCCAACAGTCCGAAGTGTGTCCGAATACCCCTACGGTTATAAAAGAACCGGGGCATGCATGGAGATAAGGCATCGGGGTCATAATTGCTTTATCAGACAAGTGCCCAACTAGTTATGTTATATTACATGGTTAGTAAGAAACATCTTCCAGGGAGAATAGTTCCGTTAAGGGTTCCTTTCCCTGGGAGGTATGCCCTAAGGTGCAATGCCGGACTGCGAAAATAGCAGAAAAGCATCTGGGGGCTTATAAATAAGTAAGTAATAAATCATCTTTCAAGTCACCGACTGAATATTCTCTTAAGAACGCTAGCTTTCAGCTTCACCCAGTCTGAGGTACACATACGGCTGACCCGGCAGTAACAATCGCAGAGGTGCTCCCTTTACCTCCTAGCCGAACAATCAGGAACGTAGGGGTAAGTACAGGAGCCAGGCAACCCAGCTTGGCCAAAACTTAAGTCATATCGATGCATATAATGGTGAATAAAAGGTACATGCGGAAGTATGACACATGTATTGGGCGTGAAGCCCATATTAATAAGCTTCTGGTAAAGAAGCCCCCAGGTATAATGAGTGTTAGGAGCACATCAAGTGTGTGCGAACAAAGCGCAAATCAGCCTATAAAAGGTATTGAAAAAAAAGTGGGAAGAAGGAGGGGGACAAGAGACAGTAAAAAATATAAAAAGGTGGACGGGGGAGTGAGACGAACTCTGAGTCCGGTGTTTAGGCGTAGAATCTTCGGAGACGGGCTGCGTTCCATGGGTTCGGCTCGAGTCGGTTGTCAGATGCTTTACGTAGACGGTATGCTCCGCCGATCAGGACTTGGTCGATGATGAAGGGACCTTCCCACTTGGGCTTAAGTTTGTCCTTTTTCTTGTCCGGCAGGCGTAGAACGAGTTCGCCGACATTGTAAGTTTTGGCCCGTACTTCTCTGCTTTGATATCTTCGAGCCTGCTGCTGATAGAATGCGGAACGAGCCTTTGCCACGTCCCGCTCCTCCTCTAAGGCGTCCAAACTGTCCTGCCGATCCAACTCGGCTTCTCTTTCTTCGTACATGCGCACACGAGGTGAGTCATGAATTATATCACAAGGCAGAACTGCCTCTACGTCGTACACCATGAAAAATGGTGTGAATCCAATAGTTCGGTTTGGCATGGTCCGCAGCCCCCAGAGTACGGAGTCGAGTTCCTCTACCCAGTGCGTGTTAGATTCCTTGAGGGATCGCACTAGTCTGGGTTTGATGCCGCTCATGATTAGACCATTTGCTCGCTCGACTTGACCGTTAGTTTGGGGGTGATAGACTGAAGCGTAATCGAGCTTGATGCCCATGTTTTTGCACCAGAGTTTAACCTCGTCGGCAGTGAAGTTCGTGCCATTATCAGTGATGATGCTGTGGGGGATGCCAAAATGGTGTACTACCCCGGATAGGAAGTCTATCACCGGTCCGGATTCTGCCGTTTTAACCGGCTTGGCCTCAATCCATTTGGTGAATTTGTCCACCACGACCAATAAGTATTTGTGCTTGTGGGTTCCCCCTTTAAGGGGTCCAACCATGTCAAGCCCCCATACCGCGAACGGCCTGGTAATGGGTATAGTTTTGAGGGCGGTGGGTGGCATGTCGCTCTGATTAGCAAAGAGCTGGCAACTGACGCATCGTTGGACTAAGTCTTGAGCATCTGCCCGGGCTGTCGGCCAATAAAATCCTGTACGGAAGGCCTTGCCTACGAGTGCCTGGGCTGCAGCATGGTGCCCGCCGAGTCCAGCGTGAATTTCACCCAGGAGATTCCGCCCCTCCTCTTCGGAGATACACCTTTGAAGGACTCCGGTTGTGCTTTTCTTATAAAGTTCTCCCTCATGGACCTTGTAGGCTTTAGATCGCCGAACTATGCAGCGGGCCTCATTTTGGTCTTCGGGAAGTTCCTGCTGAATTAAGTAGGCTAGGAATGGTTCTGTCCACGGGGCAATTACTGCCATTATTTCGTGAGCTGAAGGTGTTATTTCGTTGGCTGAGCCGCCGATTGTGTCAGAATGGTCTGAGTTCGGTGATGCAGCTGGCTCCGGATTGTTATTTCCGGACTGCTCTTCCCATAACACGGATGGCTTGAAGAGCCATTCCACGAAGATGTTTGGAGGGACGGCTTCTCATTTCATGCCGATGCGTGCTAACACGTCTGCTGCCAGGTTATTATCCCGGGCTACATGGTGGAATTCGAGTCCTTCGAACCGAGCTGACATTTTTAGGACGGCGTTGCGGTAAGCTGCCATTTTTGGATCTTTGGCATCAAAGTCTCCATTTACTTGGGATATTGCGAGGTTTGAATCCCTGCGCACCTCTAGGCATTGAATGCCCATGGAGATTGCCATCCGGAGGCCACGTAGAAGGGCCTCGTATTTGGCTGCGTTATTGGAGTCCATGTACATTATTTGAAGTGCGTATTGGATTGTGTCTCCAGTTGGGGACGTCAGGACGACGCCAGCCCCCAAGCCAGCCAACATTTTGGATCCGTCGAAATGCATGATCCAATTGGAGTATGCGCCGTACTCTTTAGGGAGTTCGGCTTCGGTCCATTCGGCGACGAAGACGGCCAGAACCTGCGACTTTATAGCGCGCTGTGGTTTATAGGTTATGTCGAATGGTAAGAGCTCAATAGCCCATTTTGCAATCCTCCCGTTGCGTCGCGAGTGTTTATAATATTGTTGAGAGGTACTTCGGAGGCCACTGTTATGGAACACTCTTGAAAGTAGTGTCGCAGCTTTCGGGATGCCATGAACACCGCCTATGCTATCTTTTGATAATGTGGGTACCGGGACTTGCATGGAGTTAGAACAGTGGATACGTAGTACACTGGTTTTTGAAGAGGGAATCTGTGCCCTTCTGTCTCTCGCTCGACGACGAGTACCGCGCTGACAACTTGATGTGTTGCTGTGATATATAATAACATAGGTTCGCCCAGGTTGGGCGCGGCCAGGACCGGATTTGTTGCCAGTATGGCCTTTATTTCTTCGAGTCCGGCTGTGGCAGCATCCGTCCATTTGAAATGTTCGGTGCGCCGGAGGAGGCGGTAGAGGGGCAGAGCCTTTTCTCCCAAACGGGAGATGAAGCGACTTAAGGCCGCTACGCATCCGGTTAGTTTTTGTATTTGCTTGAGGTCTTTTGGAATATCAAATTGTGACAGAGCTCGGATTTTGGACGGGTTTGCTTCAATTCCTCTACCGGATACGATGAAGCCCAAGAGCTTTCCGGCTGGTACGCCGAAGACGCATTTTTCTGGATTGAGCTTAATGTCATATGCTCGGAGGTTGTCGAATGTCACCCTCAAGTCTTCTACTAGAGTTTCGACGTGTTTGGTCTTGACGACCACATCGTCTACATATGCCTCTACTCTTTTGCCTATCTGGGTAGCCAGACATGTTTGAATCATGCGTTGATATGTTGCGCCGGCGTTTTTGAGTCCGAAGGGCATTGTGTTGAAGCAGAATGGCCCATATGGAGTAATGAATGCCGTTGCGGCCTGGTCTTTCTCCGCCATCTTGATTTGATGGTATCCGGAGTATGCGTCGAGGAAGCACAATGAATCGTGTCGTGCAGTAGCATCGATGATTTGGTCGATGTGAGGGAGGGGGAAAGTGTCCTTTGGACATGCCTTGTTAAGGTCTTTAAAATCGACGCAGAGGCGCCAGGATTTTTCCTTTTTTGGTACCATTACTAGATTCGCTAGCCAGTCCAGATGTTTTATATCTCTGATGAATCCGGCTTCTAAGAGTTTGGCTAGCTCTTCTCCCATTGCCTGTCTTTTGGGTTCGGAAAATCGCCGAAGAGCTTGTTTAACCGGCTTGAATCCTTTTAGGATGTTTAGGCTGTGCTCTGCCAGCCTGCGTGGGATTCCTGGCATGTCTGAAGGGTCCCAGGCAAAAATGTCCCAATTTTCCCGAAGGAATTCTCATAGTGCGGCTTCGACATCAGGACTTAATTGTGCCCCAATGGAGGCCGTCTTTGTGGGGTCCATTGGATGGACCTGAAATTTGACTATATCGTCTGCTGGTTTAAAAGAGGTGGAATTGGACCTCTTATCGAGTATCACATCGTCCCTATCCACCGTGGAGCGCAGCGTGGTTAGTTCCTCTGCCGCTAGGGCTTCGGACAATGCCTCTAGGGCCAGTGCGGCTGTCTTATTTTCGGCGCGGAGTGCTGTATCTGGATCACTGGCAAGAGTGATTATCCCATTGGGTCCGGGCATTTTGAGCTTCATGTACCCGTAGTGGGGTATGGCTTGGAAGATTGTGAATGCCTCTCGCCCTAACAAAGCGTGATATCCGCTGCCGAATGGGGCCACTTGGAACGTGACCTCCTCGGACCTGTAATTGTCCGGTGAGCCGAACACTACGTCTAGTGTGATTTTTCCTGTGCAGCGTACTTCTCGACTAGGGATTATCCCTCTGAAGGTTGTGCTGCGTCGCTCGATGCGGCTCCAGTCAATATCCATTTTTTGAAGGGTTTCCTCGTAGATGAGGTTTCATCCGCTGCCGCCATCCATGAGTACCTTGGTAAGGCGAAAGCCGTCCACTATCGGACTGAGGATCAATGTGGCTGGTGCTCTAGCTGTTCGGAATTTAGGTTCATCGCTGGCGTTGAAGGTGATAGCCGTGTCACTCCATGGATTTGCTGTTGCTACTTGGTAGACTTCGGCGAGGCCACGGATTGTTCGTTTTCGCATGTTATTTGATGCGAAAGTCTCGAAGACTGTTAATACCGTACCAGTACTACTGGGCTGTTTGCCCGGGGCTAAAAAGCCTTCGCCACTTTTGGCCACCTGCCGTAGTATCCAACATGCTCGAAGGCTGTGTGTTGGAGTGGCACCCTCCGTACTGTGGATTTTGCAGGGTCCGTTGAGCCGGCCCTCCAGTACGGTTTCATGCCCTTTAGGGGGTCTTTGCTTTTTGGTTTTTAACCCAGGTGCTTGTGTATGGCGCACCCTTTTACTTCGGACTAGGGTTGTGGTCAAGGCCGGACTGTCCCAAAACCTAGTTTCGGTGTTCCTAGCACTCTCTACCGCACAGTATTTTTGTACGATAGTCGCTAGGTTGACGAAGCGTGTAACTTCGCGACGACTTATGGCGTTCATGATTCCCTTGTCCGTGCAATTGTTGTAGAAAATTGAAATCGCGCTTTCTTCGCAGCAGTCCTTTATCCTGTTCATAACCAGGAGGAATCTGGCCCAGTAATGATGTACTGTTTCATCGGGCTCTTGCCGTATTCGAGATAGATCGCTTATGTTTGGGTGGGCGGGTGGAATCAAGTTCGGAACCCCGCCCGATCTGAGGCTCAAAGGCCAAGAAGTTTCTGGATTTGGAAGCTGGACTTGCTGGATGCTTTCCAACGAATCTAGTCTGATGCCTGACTCTAAGTTCAGTATTTGATTAGCGTCCGTCCCTTCGCGGGAATCCGGCTTGGAGGGATCGGGAATCCGGACATAGTTGGTTTTCAATGTAGAAGAAGGGTTGACGCATTGTTCCTCTACCACGACAAGATGGTGGGTGGCCTGAGGAGAGTTAATCTCTCTCAGATCGGGTTTAAGCCCAATCTGATCGTAGTCTGTAGCGACTCCCAGTGCGGTGATGCGATCCAAGAGCTCGTTTACAGAGGAGAGCTCAATCGGATCTAACTGCTCGGCGAATTCCGGGCTAACGTGGAGATCGCTTTTGATGACCTGAGAGGTCATCATCGGAGCGGTGGCCGAACAGGCGGTCATAAGAAAACCGCCTAGCCGGACAGTTTGGCCGGCGGCCAAAGCTCTCTTGACGACGGTGCCGTATTTAAAGACGGGGGAAGGCATCCTTCCTGATCGTGACGGCACAGAGGAACTCTCAATGAAAGCACCAATGTCGGTGTCAAAACCGGCGAATCTCGGGTAGGGGGTCCCGAATTGTGCGTCTAGGCGGATGGTAACAGGAGACGAGGGACACGATGTTTTTACCCAGGTTCGGGCCCTCTTGATGGAGGTAAAACCCTACGTCCTGCTTGATTAATATTGATGATGTGGGTTACAAGAGTAGATCTACCACGAGATCAAGGAGGCTAAACCCTAGAAGCTAGCCTATGGTATGATTGTTGTTCGTCCTATGGACTAAAGCCATCCGGTTTATATAGACACCGGAGAGGGCTAGGGTTACACAGAGTCGGTTACAAAGGTAGGAGATCTACATATCCATATCGCCAAGCTTGCCTTCCACGCCAAGGAAAGTCCCATCCGGACATGGGACGAAGTCTTCAATCTTGTATCTTCATAGTCTTGGAGTCTGGCCGATGATGATAGTTCGGCTATCCGAACACCCCCTAGTCCGGGACTCCCTCACTAACCCAAGATCCAACCCTAGAAATTAGGAGCCTTGTCCCATCCCCCCAGCCGCCGCCGCCAGTCCTCTTCCACCTCGGGATCCCTCCAGATCCATCTCCACCAACCAGATCGCTGCAGCCATCTAGTGCCCAAATCCCCTCGCAACCAGCCTCCTTCGTCGTTTTCCCCATCGGGCCAACCACCTTCCTCCCCTCGATCCACATCGATCCAACCACATCAACAGCCCCAAGTCCCCAGCAAGCCGCAGCCTCCTCACTCCCGCGCACGCAGCCAACCCCGAGCGCCGCCCTCACCCTCGAGCTCCACCGGAATCGCGCCCCTGGATCCTCTGCTTCGAGCACCTCCATGGATCCAAGCTCTCACGCCTCCTCTTGTTCTTCTCGAGGGCCAACAGAGCTGACCATCCTCCTCTGCCTCGTCCCCGCCGCCGGCAAGCAGCAGCAGCAACCAGGTCGTCCCGCCCCTTTTTCCCCGTGCTCTTTCTCCTTCTGGTTGTCCCTCTTCTCTCTCCCGTCTCAGATTTCTCACCTCTCTCTCTAAGGTGAACCTGGCCGCCATGGAGCCCCTCATCGGCAAGCTGCTCAGGTCCCGCTGCCCCGCGCCGTTCCCGGCGGATCCCCTCACTCGTTGTCGTCGGGTCCGGCAGGAACCAGCCAAAGACCGCCCCTGCAACTCCCGTCAGCCGCCCTGGATCTCATCTCCGGCGCTGTCCCCTGCTTCTGGCGTGCGAACAAGTGAGATCCGTCGAGCCCGCGCCAAGTCCCTGCCTCGCTGGAGAGATCTTCACCGCCCAGATCCGTCGAGTCCCGGCCATCTCCGCCGTTCTCGGTCCTCCCCGCCACCCAAGTCCCTCACCGGAGTCGCGCCCAAGTCCCTCGGCCCCACCGCGTCGCCAAGTCCCCACTGCCGCTGTCGTGCCCTGTTTCTGCCTCGCCCGCTCGTCTGTGTACGCGAGGGAAATGAGCGCTCGACCGCGTGCGTTGACCGCGTCCGTGTGGACCAGGCCTCGATCGCCTCCGGCCTAGCCTAGCTCCAAGGCCCAGCGCACCCTGCTCGACCTCCTCCTCACCGACTGGGCTAAGCCCATTGTGAGTACCCCAGCCTAGTCGGCCTCAAATTCAGCCTGTTCTTTTTTTTCCTTTGCAGCGATTTTAGCTATTTATCCAGGGAGTGCAGTTTTACAGAAAAACCCTCATGTTCATGCATTTAATAACTCCACAACCGTGCATCGGATTAAAATGGTTGAAACATGTAAAATGCTTGGAATTACATGTACTTTCATAATATCCCACTTTCATCCATGTTTGAAATGTTTAAAATGTTGTTTGTTTAAATTTGCATAAATGCCATGTTAAAATGATTTATTTCCTAACTAAATAACCGTAGCTCCAAATTAATTAAACTATATATGTAAATGGGGTGGGAAAATGCCTAGTTTAACATGTTGTAGTTAATTTTCCTGTTTAACAACACTAAAATTGTGTTTAGGGCAGAACAGTACCAAATTTAAAATATGCATATGGGGATTTTCCGGAACTGTTGTTTGATTGTTCCGGCCTCATTTAAACTTGCCTAGAGAGGTAGTTTTCTTATGCTTCACCCCTTGCCATGTTTAATAACATTTAATATTTTTGGGTACATAAACAAGGGCGAACTAAATAACTTGAATGTGGTGTTTTTTCAATATGCAACTCGTTGCATATTGAGCTCCACTTAACTTGTAGTGTTGTTTGTGCACTTTGCCATGCCATGCCTCATTAAACCGGATATGCATCATACTTGGTTTTGCATCATGCTATGTTTATACTTGTGTGTTTACCATGTTGTTTGTTTCTTTCCGGTGTTGCTTCTTCTTGATAGTTCCTATTTTGTTGCGATCGTGAGGATTCGTTAGACTATGCTTGGTTCTACTACGTCCGTTCGTCTTCTTCATGGACTCGTTCTTCTTCCTAGCGGGATTTCAGGCAAGATGACCGTCACCTTGGATCTCACTACTATCATTGCTATGCTAGTTGCTTCGTTCTATCGCTTTGCTGCGCTACCTATCACTTGTTCTTCAAGCCTCCCAATTTGCCAACCTTTTTTCACCCTTCCTAGCAAACCATTGTTTGGCTATGTTACCGCTTTGCTCAGCCCCTCTTATAGCGTTGTTAGTTGCAGGTAAAGTTGAAGATTGCTCCATGATAGACAGGATTATGTTGGGATATCACAATATCTCTTATTTAATTAATGCATCTATATACTTGGTAAATGGTGGAAGACTCGGCCTTATGCCTGGTGTTTTGTTCCACTCTTGCCGCCCTAGTTTCCGTCATACCGGTATTATGTTCCTTGATTTTGCGTTCCTTACGCGGTTGGGTGATTTATGGGACCCACTTGACAGTTCGCTTTGAATAAAACTCCTCCAGCAAGGCCCAACCTTGGTTTTACCATTTGCCTCACCTAGCCCTTTTTCCCTTGGGTTTCCGGAGCCCGAGGGTCATCTTTATTTAACCCCCTCGGGCCAGTGCTCCTTCGAGTGTTGGTCCGAACTGAGCTGCCTGCGGGGCCACCTCGGGGAAACTCGAAGTCTGGTTTTACTCTTAGCTAGTCTCATCCGGTGTTGCCCTGAGAACGAGATATGTGCAGCTCCTATCGGGATTTGTCGGCACATCGGGCAGCTTTGCTGGTCTTGTTTTACCATTGTCGAAATGTCTTGTAAACCGGGATTCCGAGACTGATCGGGTCTTCCTGGGAGAAGGAATATCCTTCGTTGACCGTGAGAGCTTGTGATGGGATAAGTTGGGACACCCCTGCAGGGTTTAAACTTTCAAGAGCCGTGCCCGCGGTTATGTGGCAGATGGGAATTTGTTAATGTCTGGTTGTAGATAACTTGACACTAGATTCAAATTAAAACTCATCAACCGCGTGTGTAGCCATGATGGTCTCTTTTCGGCGGAGTCCGGGAAGTGAACACGGTTTTTGGGTTATGTTTGACGTAAGTAGGAGTTCAGGATCACCTCTTGATTATTGCTAGCTTAACGACCGTTACGTTTGCTCTCTTCTCGCTCTTATTTGCGCATGTTAGCCACCATATATGCTTAGTCGTTGCTGCAACCTCACCACTTTACCCCTTCCTTACCCATTAAGCTTTGCTAGTCTTGATACCCATGGTAATGGGATTGCTGAGTCCTCGTGACTCACAGATTACTAGAACAACAGTTGTAGGTACAGGTTATGCCATGGTCATGACGCGAGAGTGATGTTTTCTTGTTTTGGAGTTCTTCTTCTGCTTCTTCTTCGATCAGGGGATAGGTTCCAGGTCGGCAGCCTGGGCTAGCAGGGTGGATGTCGTTTGAGTTTCTGTTTGTGTTTCATCCGTAGTCGGATTTTGCTCTTATGTAAGTTGATGTTGTAATCGTGTGGCATTATATGCCTTTTTGCATGTATCCCCATCTATTATGTAATGTTGATGTAATGATATCCACCTTGCAAAAGCGTATCAATATGCGGTTCTATCCTTGGTGGGACCTTCGAGCCTCTTTAGGACAGTATTGCATATTGGGCATGACAGGTAGCGAGCAGAGGTGTAGCCATGGCGGACGGTGGCGGCGGGTGATGTGGGACAGGGTGCTCCAGCGGCGAGGAGACGTAGCAAGGTCTCGGGAGAGCTTCGCCGAGGTTGGTGGGTTCCAAATATGAAGACAAGAGGGAGGGAGATGGTTGGAGCTGCGCCAATTTAAGCAGAGCACCGCGGCGGCTATACCGGCGGTGAGAGTCTAGGAGAGCTTCCCAAGCTTGTTGAAGAGGCTGGGCAGGGGTGCTTAGAGGGTGAGGAGGCTATGGATGAGCTCGGAGTGCCGCGGGGAGGGCCATTTTATAGGCGGGACATGGGGCATGGGCTCCGGTGCCGCCGGGCACGTCCGACCGAGGCTCTGGCGATGGCAGCGATCATGGGAGGGCGTGGGAAGGCAACGAGGGAGGACGCATACGAGGTGTAGAGGTCACGGAGACGATGCAGAGCTCGGGGACAAGAGGAGGAAGAAGATACGGGGTGGAAGACGATGCGGTCATGGGCACAAACTATGCAGGCGATGGCGATGGCTCACCGGGGAAGCAAACAGAGGGGGAAAGAGCTCCAGAGGGATGGCGACTGCTCGGGGGAAGCTGCTAGACATGGCTAGGCGACAAGGGGACAAGTTAACAGAGAGGGAGAAGAAGATAGTGGCGCTATAGCATGAGAAACGCCATGCCAAAACGATGGTCACCGTGCAGTCTGGCGTGAAGAGGACAAGAGTGGATGCCTCAAGATGTCTGGTGACAAGTCCATGCATCACTGAGGCTGGGGGAAGTGATGGATCAAAGAAAGGAGCTCTGGATCGATGGGATTACTCCTCTGAAGTTTGCTGTATCAAACTGAATCATGTTACAGTGTTCAACAGCGAAGAGCTTGGAGCCAAAAGAGTTGTCTGGGGTGTTTAAGATAGGAAGGACAAGAATCCTGGGGGTTTTGGAGGCAAATAGATCAAATCTTAATATAGTTGCTTTGCAACTGGCCAAAAGGGTCCAGAATCAAGACCATGATGACGCTCTCACATGGAGTATCCACTTAAGCTCATCTTGGGCAAAGAAGAGTTATTTGGTCATATGAAGATGCTGAAAAAGTTTTCATACCAATTGGATAAACCAAAATGGTACTTGCTTCACAAGCATTTCCACTGACCAGAAACTTGCAAAAATTCCTAAGGGAAAATGGCTAGATGAAACATGCCCAATTTTGGTGGAGATATGTTATATGGATAATAGAAGGCCTAGGAAAATTTTCAACCATAATGGAGCAAGATAAAATATACTTGCTTCACAAACTGAAAATTTGGACAAAATCAAAGAATTGAAGATGAGCTCACATGGAGGCATGACATGAGCTCCAATTTGCTGGAGGGCTATGATATGATGATATTGATTTAATGCATAAATTGCAACTCATTTTGATATGCCTAGCTTCTACCTCCTTCACAAAGTTCCTTTCTGGACAGAAATTTGGAAAATTATTAATAAATAATTACTAGGCAAATGAGGTTGAATTTTGGCATGTGGCAATGATATGGACAGGAAAAGATGTCCAAGAAGTTTGAGGTCAATTGGGCAAAGAAAAATAGCACTTGCTTCACAATGTGCCATTTAGGACATAATAGAAAAGGAATTAATCGAGCATGATGATAAACATGGCAAATGAAATACTTTTGCCATATTTGAGGAAGATATGACCCAAACAATTTATGAGAATTATTTGGGAATTTTAGGAGTGAGGGAAATATAGGTTGCTTCACAACCTAGGGCAAAAAGGATAATTCCTTTAATAGAAAAGGGATATTCCCAATAAAAAGAATATTGGGATTTGAGCTAGGATGAAAGTGGAAAGGTCTAGGGTTGGATAGGAGGATGACAAGCCACTCTGGAAAGAAAGAAGAGGTCATCTTCTTCAGTTTCCAAACCACATAACCACGGAAAAAGAAAACTCAGGCAAAATCCTCAGAAAATCAAAAGAAAAAGAAAGGGCCAGAAATCAGGCTGTGACAGGCTTCCACTTGTGCGTGGGCATAGTCTCTCCTCGACCGTGTCGTCCGCCAGCACGGAGCATGGGGCTTCCACTTGTGCATGGGTGGGAGTTCCCTCGGGGAGGGGGGGGAGGAGACTCCAGGGCGTGTACTACCCCATTCGTACGCGTGACTAGCACGACTGAACTAGAGGAGGTGTATATGGGCACTCGTGAGCCAGCGCCGGACTCAGGAGGCGCTACCTAAAGGTGGGTTGCAATTGGAATTTTGGCGCGGGACGCACGTCAGAGACCTGCGAGGTGGGGGAGGCTGCGCCGCATGAATCTCCCGGGGCCACCGCATGAGAAGGCCGAACACCAACGACCCCAGGAGGTGACGTGAACGGAGCTGGCTCGCCAGACAAAGCTCAGCTGTTGGGTTTATTGATGCTGCAGGGACGGACCTGAGCACAGACGCCGTGCCCAGTCTTCTCATGCAACAACTCTGAGGAAAAACAAACGGCGTGCGGCTCCCGCGACGACGAAGTGTCGAACTGCGGTTGAACGAACCATGCCGCACACCCTGACTCACCCACCCCCGATTAGCTCATGCAAGAACAAGGCACCAAGGACCCCATGAGGTGATGTGTATGGGACTGGCCCGCCAAACAGAGCTCGGTCGCTTGGATTTGCTAACGCTGCACAGACGAACCCGAGCATAGACGTTGTGCCAGTCCTTAATCATGAGGCGGTCGAAGGCGGGGTTGCGAGGACGCAACAACTCATGGTGATGAAGCACCGCGCACGCAGTTTGAAATACTTGGAAATTCATAGAAGGCAAAGCGGTTCTGATACATGCGCAAAACGATACAGGCTGCAGGGGCGGGCCCTGACAGCTTGAGGATAATGTAGCCCGGGGCACCCTCAAATCAGCAGACCAAAAATTCACCTCGCTCCAGCGTTGTAGAAGCGTCAGGGTAGCTGAAGATGCGCGCCATGGAGATCTCTCCTCATGAGCCGGACGACCCCCGAGGCCTGGGAGGCTCCGGAGGTCCGGGGGGCTCATACAGATCCAGGACCTCCTGAGACATGACCGCCAAGCGCCTGGCCTCGTGAGACTCCATAGCATGTTGTGCAAAGCGCTGGTACGAGGCGCCCATATTTAGCAGGCCAAAGGGCGAACGTAGTTGCAGGGTTAGCCCCCGCTCCGGCCGACGTGGGATGGCCAGAAGAAGTCCTGTGACATGGACCTGTTGAGACCATGGATGTTGACATAGACGCGCAACTCGCCACACACATCGGTGGGGGGGGGGGTGCGACTGCACTGGGTGGTGCGGGGCGAAGCTCACCCCACATGGCTCGCGCCTCCTGAAGCTCCATGATTGCCTTGGTTATGAATTCTCACGCACCTGGCGCCTCTCACCGTGTACCTTGCTCACGGGGGCGCTCATTGAAGCACGCCTCCAAGTGGTGCCCAAGCACCTCTCTCGCTGCAGTGGTCAGGTCAAAGGCCCTCCAGACGGAAGCCCCTTAGCCCATCCTGAGGGAGGCGCCAGGCGTGCCTTCCTATGTGAGAGGAGAGGGCGCCCCCTAGTGGGCGCGGGACTCGAGGCACCGCTTGCGGGCACCTTGGGCACCTGACGTCTCTTAGGAAGGAGATGCTTCTTCATCTTTGGGGTGGCTTCAGGAGGCAGGACGACACCCTCATCGTCAGAGTTCTCGGCAGCCGCAGCCTGGTAGGCGTGCTCGAGGGAGCACACCGCATCTTTCTCATCACAGGCGATCGTAATGATGCCACTGCTCCCTGGCATCTTGAGGACATTGTAACCATGGTGGGTTTCCGCCATGAACTTGGCGAAGGCCGGATACCCGAGGATGGCGTCGTACAGGAGGCTGATGTGGACGACATCAAAGTCGATGAGCTCGGTGTGGTAGTTGTCGTGCTAACCGATGGTGACTAGGAGGCGTATCTGCCCTAGGGGGACGGTGGAGTCGTCACTCATCCCTGAGAAAGGTTTGGTTGGTAGGAGCTGGGCATAGGGTACTTGGAGCGTATCGAACATCTTGACAGAGAGAGCATTGAGCCCCGCGCCACCGTCAATGAGGGTCTTGGTGACGAGGACGTTGCTGATGGTGGGCGTGCAGAGCATGGGAAGCGCGCCTCCGGCAGCTGAGCACTTGAGGTAATCATTGGAGTGGAAGGTGATAGCGTATTGTGACCACTTGAGGGGACGCACAACCTTGAGCTTCTGGAGGTCCGAGTTCACCTCGCGAGAGAAGTGCTTGAAGATGCAATGTGAGGCGAGGGCTTGAGCACCACCTAGGATGCACGCGACCACTCGAGGCTCCTGGAAGCCCTCAGCCCCATCATCCTGCCGGTTTTCATCCTTTCTCCTTGGCGGAGGCGGTAGTGGAGGGAGGCCAGTATTGCCCTGAGGATGAGCCTCATGAGGCTGGTCGCGCCAGGGTCCTTTGTGAGTCTCATCACGCCAACGGTCCTCGCGAGGCTGGTCACGTCAGTCCTGACGAGGGTCGCAGTTGTCCTAGCGGCCTCCACCGCAGCCTCCTCCATGGTCATAGCCATAGTAACCACACTCGGGGCGGTAGCCGAGGCGTCCATCATGGAGCGCCCTGAGCTCCTGGCAGTCATTGCTATTGTGGCTGTGAATATTGTGGAAGACGCAGAACTGGCGGTTGGGGGCTCATCGTGGTCATGATCGCGGTCGCACTTCATCTCAGGCTTTGCTGCTAGCATGGCAGGGACCTTGCGCTTTGCCTCCTTGGCCTTGGCCTTCTTGTCTTCAGGATCAGCCTCCGAAATCTCAAGAAGGGAGAGGCGACCTTCCTCGGCCCTTGCGCACTTGTTCGCCAAGTTTAACATCTCCAGGGCCGAGCACATGTCCTCGTGGATGGCAAGCTACTCCTTCTGTAACGCCCCGGATACAACTTTCCATATTCATAACTCCAACTCTTGCCATTTTCGGCTATGTGATATATTATTTCCCTTCGTGGTTGGGTTTTTGTCTTTTGTTTTGCATTTTGTTCATGCCATGCATCTCATCTCATAGCATCATGTGCATTGCATTCATCCTTATGTTACATGTTACTTTCATGTCGTATGTATCAACCCCTTTGCTATCGCTCTCAAACCTAGCTTTGCACCATCACCTTCTTCTTCCTCTTCTTTTACTTCTTTGTGCAAGCGAGTTCTTCCCTGCCCCATTAATGTTCATTCTTTTTATAATGCTAGTGCACCATGCCTACACCATCTCTGCCAATTTTCAGCTCATTTGAAGATGTTTTGGTTGGGTTCAAAAATGGCTCAAGTTTGAATTTAATTCAAACTTGAATTATTTTTATATCCTTAAAAATGGCCAAAGCAATTTATTCAAATTGTGCATATTTCCAGGACTCCATTAATATCTTCATCCCTGCCAAATTACGTATCTTCCCTTGCTTTTCTTTTCTTCCAAGATTTCTGTCTGAAGAGAAAAGGAAGGAAAAGAAATGTAGAAAGAGAGAGAGCCCGGCTCCAGCAGCAGCAGCCCATCTCCCCAGCCCACCTACATCAAGCCACCTCACTTACCCCTTCGAATCCAGCCCACCAGCACCGCTCCTCTGTTCATCGTCTTCTCCCTGTACGGCAGGACATCCAGAGCCTCCACGTCGGCAGTCCGGTCGATTTGACGGCCGCAGCTGCTCCCTTCCTCCTATATAATCCTGCCCCAACCCTAGGGTTTCCTCCTCATTCCGTTTTCCCCTCTTCTGCCTCCTCCCGCCGCCGAGGTAAGCTCCCCACGCCCCTGCCGTCGCCATCGCCATGACCAGCCGAGCTGAGCTCGAGCCCAGCGTAGCCAGCATCGCCCGGTCGTCGTCTTCCCCCGCGGTAAGTACCGCGACTCCCGAAACGTCCCCAAGCGACTCCCCGAGACCCGATCGTCTTCTTCCATGACGTCCCCTTCTTCCTCTGCTTCTCTTCTTCACGGATCAGAGGAACGCCAAGTTCAGCGAGCTCCTTCATCGCCTTCCCTCGCCGCCTCCGTTCGTCCCCGAGCATGATCGACTACACCATCCTACCCACCGTGAGTTCCTCACCCTCCTGGCCTTACCTAGCGCTCGTTTTCGTCCTCTAGGTCCTGATCGACGCGAGTAGGAGTTCGATCTCCATGAGCGCCAGGGTTGCAGCTTCGTTAGCTCCTCTGCTCGGCCCCTTGCACACGCACACCCTCACATCGTTGCTCCACCACACGCGCCCGTAGCCCCCGCATGCATCTGCACCCGCACGCACACCCTTCCTGCTTGCCACTCGCTCTCCGCGCCATGCTCATCCATGCATTTTTGTGCGCCGCAGCCGAGACGAGCTCCAGCTCGACGCTCGAGCTCCGGCCTCTTTCTTCTGCTCCCCACATGCACGCGCGCATCCTGTAGCTGCACCCCCCTCCTTTTCCCGCCCGCCCGCCGCTGTAGCACCTCGGTCGCTATGCATCGCCGCCGTGGCCGCGGCTGAGTGCCTCGACCTGCAAGGCCGGCCCTGTTTTCTCTGTATTTGTTTCGTCTCGGTTCAGACTTCGGATCCGTTCGAGGAATAGGCATTTTCAGCCGAGTCCTTTTGATCACCGACACCCTGGCATGATGCTCTGCTCCACACACGCACACGCCCACACACGCGAGTGCACGCGCAAGGGCCTCGCCTTGCCCCGATTGCATCTGCCGACTGCATCCTGTACGCCATGGATGAGGTGCTCAAGCTTCTCACACCCATGCGCCCTTCCTGCATAGCACGCACATCATGCACACATCCCACCGCAGGCCCTTTCCACACCCCCGCCGGCGCTTGGAAGCCGCAGCAGTCGCCGCTGTTTGTTTTTGTTGCCGACGAGAAACAGTCGTCCGCCATGTAGAAGAAAGCCCCGGCATTCGCCACAGAACAATAGGTTCATCTGCAGCCGATCTCCCTTGGTATCACAATCACCATTCTAGCACAGTGGCTAGTGCCCTCGGTTTTCAGTCGAGAGGTGCTGTGTTCGAGTCCCAGGCGCCCCTATTTTGTTAATTCTTTTCATTTTTGCTATCTGTTCGTGTTTCTTCAGTTCAGATCAGTTCCAGAGAATGTGTCATCTTACGCCGAGACCATCCATTGTCAGACATGCTTCCTATCCCAACTGGTTGACCCCATTGCCAAACTTGCAGGAGATCCTGGATTCAAAACCCAGCACACCCCCTTTTGTCCTCTGTGTTTATTTTTCTTTGGCATGCACACACACTCAGCCGCTTGGGTCAATTCCACTTCTGGGCTTGCACCGTGCGTTGAATCCGGTCCGTGTATATTTTTTCCCTATCCCATGTGTTTTAGCATTTATTCATTTTCTGCATATTCACATCAATGCCATCATTTTAAAATGCTCATAACTAAATGTCCATGCATCCAAATAGATCATGTCATATATGTAAAATGCTCAGATTTTCTTTTACTTTCATAATCTGCAACTTTCATCCATGTTAAACATGTTTAACATGCTGTTTGCTATTATTTTGCATAAATAGCATGTTAAAATGATTTATTTTATAACTAAATAACCGTAGCTTAGTTTTAAATAAACTTTATATGTAAATGGGGTAGAAAAATGCCTAGTTTAACATGGTGCACTTCATTTTGCTGTTTAACATCATTAAAATTGTTCTTAGGGCAGAACAGTACCAAATTCGAATATTGGTCATGAGGATTTTCCGGAATTGTTGTTTGTTGTTCCGGCCTCATTTAAACTTTCCTAGGTAGGTAGTTTAATTAAGCTTCGCCTCTTGCCATGTTTAACAACATGTAACATTGCTTGATAGCTTAAACGAGATTAAACTAAATATGTCAATGTGGTGTTTTGTCAATATGCAACTCGTTGCATATTGAGCTCCACTTAACTTGTAGTATTGTTTGTTGCACTTTTCCATGCCATGCCTCATTAAACCGGACATGCATCATACTTGATTGTGCATCATGCCATGATTATGCTTATGTGTTTACCATGTTGTTTGCTTCTTTTCGGTTTGCTTCTTTCGTTAGCTTCGGTTTCATTCCGGAGTTGTGAGGATTCGTTCGACTACATCCGTTCATCTTCTTCATGGACTCGTTCTTCTTCCTAGCGGGATTTCAGGCAAGATGACCGCTACCCTGGATCTCACTACTATCATTGCTATGCTAGTTTCTTCATTCTATTGCTTTGCCGCGCTACCTATCTCTTGTTGATCAAGCCTCCCAATTTGCCATGTCAGCCTCTAACCTTTTCACCCTTCCTAGCAAACCATTGCTTGGCTATGGTACCGCTTTGCTCAGCCCCTCTTATAGCATTGTTAGTTGCAGGTGAAGTTGAACATTGCTCCATGGTGGACAGGATTATGTTGGGATATCACAATGTCTCTTATTTAATTAATGCATCTATATACTTGGTAAAGGGTGGAAGACTCGGTCTTATGCCTGGTGTTTTGTTCCACTCTTGCCGCCCTAGTTTCCGTCATACCGGTGTTATGTTCCCGGATTTTGCGTTCCTTACACGGTTGGGTGATTTATGGGACCCCCTTGACAGTTCGCTTTGAATAAAACTCCTCCAGCAAGGCCCAACCTTGGTTTTACCATTTGCCTCACCTAGCCCTTTTTCCCTTGGGTTTCCGGAGCCCGAGGGTCATCTTTATTTTAGCCCCCCCGGGCCAGTGCTTGTCTAAGTGCTGGTTCGAACCGACTAGACTGCGGGGCCCACTCGGGGAAACTCGAGGTCTGGTTTTACTCGTAGGATGTCTCATCCGGTGTTGCCCTGAGAACGAGATATGTGCAGCTCCTGTCGAGATTGTCGGCGCATCGGGCGGCTTTGCTGGTCTTGTTTTACCATTGTCGAAATGTCTTGTAAACCGGGATTCCGAGACTGATCGGGTCTTCCTGGGAGAAGGTATATCCTTCGTTGATCGCGAGAGCTTATCATGGGCTAAGTTGGGACACCCCTGTAGGGTATTATCTTTCGAAAGCCGTGCACGCGGTTATGTGGCAGATGGGAATTTGTTAATGTCCGCTTGTAGATAACTTGACACCAGATGCGAATTAAAACGCATCAATCGCGTGTGTAGCCGTGATGGTCTCTTCTCGGCGGAGTCCGGGAAGTGAACACGGTTCTGTGTTATTTTTGACGTAAGTAGGAGTTCAGGATCACCTCTTGGTCATTACTAGTTAACGACCGTTCCTTTGCTTCTCTTCTCGCTCTTATTTGCGTATGTTAGCCACCATATATGCTTAGTCGCTGCTGCAACCTCACCACTTTACCCCTTCCTTTCCCATTAAGCTTTGCTAGTCTTGATACCCATGGTAATGGGATTGCTGAGTCCTCGTGGCTCACAGATTACTACAACAACAGTTGCAGGTACAGGTTATGCGATGATCTTGATGTGAGAGCGATGTTTGCTTGTTTTGGAGTTCTTCTTCTGCTTCATCTTTGATCAGGGGATAGGTTCCAGGTCGGCAGCCTTGCCTAGCAGGGTGGATGTCGTTTGAGTTTCTGTTTGTGTTTCATCCGTAGACGGATGGTGCTCTTATGTAAGATGATGTTGTATTCGTGTGGCATTGTATGCCTTTTGTATGTATCCCCATCTATTATATAATGTTGATGTAATGATATCCACCTTGCAAAAGCATTTCAATATGCGGTTCTATCCTTGGTGGGACCTTCGAGTCTCTTTAGGATAGTATCGCATATTGGGCGTGACACCTTCATCTTGACGTCTCGGATGCCATTAGTGAATGCCGATATGATGTTCCTCGTCCGACGCCTTCGGGATCTTGAGGCGAACGTTGGTGAAGCGCTGTATGAACTTGTGTAGGGTCTCGCCTGGCTGTTGCTTTACGCATCATAGGTCACCCACTACAGGAGGATGATCTTGAGTGCCCTGGAAGTTGGCGATGAAGCGCTAGCGAAGCTCGTCCCACAAGGAGATCGACCCCTCCAGGAGGTGCAGGAGCTAAGAACACGCGCCGTCCTTGAGGGCCATGGGGAACCAGTTCGACATGACCTTCTCGTCACCGTTTGCCGCTTTGATGCTCAGCGCGTAGAACTAGAGGGAATTCCGCAGGATCGGGGGTACCATCATATCATGGAGGCAGATCCAGCTTGAACTTGCCGGGCCAAACGACGCGGTGCAGCTCCAGGGTGAAAGCTCAGCATCCAGCCACCCTTATGGGTGCCGCGCGCGGGGGGGGGGGAGCTCAGTGCTGATGTCCGTGTGCCGTAGGATCCGGCGGCGCATGGTCCTGGTGCTAGGGCTATGGCACTGAGAGCGCATGCGCATCAGCTTGCAGCTGTTGCACCACCTCGCAACTTTCTTCATTGCACGCTGGCGCCTCACGCGGCTGGTCGCGCGGGCGCGTATCACGCCTGGGCTCGGGGTCGGTGCTGCGCAGAGGAGGCGAAGGAGGCACGTCATGGGCCACGTCGCTCGCCGCAGGGGACGAGGCGAGCGGGATGGCGTGGGGACCTCACCGACGATGTTGACGAGCTCGGAAATGCGACCAAGCCAGTCGTTGGCGGGGCGGTAGCGTAGGAGCTCGCGCACCATGAGTAGTGAAACCTGCGTGTTCGCCGGCCCATGGTGGATATGGGAAGCTGATGCCATGGCAGGAGTAGGTGATGGAGTGGCGGTGCGGCCATCACACCGCACGGAGGGCGGCAACGACGAATCCTACTGCTCGTGAGGAGCACGGTCAGTGGCAGCGTTAGCCACGAGGGAGGCATAGCGGTGAGGGGCGTTGTTCCCCTCGGGTGCCATCTGGGTGACATGAGCGGCCCGGTGCTCGGCACCGACACGATGTGCTTCAACCATGGGAGCGACGAAGTGGAGACGAAGCGAGGGTAGAGGATGGACTTCGACACGCCCCTACCTGGCGCGCCAAACGTCGGATTCAGGGCTCCGCAGACCCAAGAAGGTTCGAACTCTTGGGTATGTGCAAAGATCTCAACCTCTCAAGTCTCGAGCTCGTCGCCCTACAACCTAGCCTCGTCGGATTCACGTGAGCGGGTGATAACCCGCAAGTATATGGGACATTTGTAGCCTCTTTCAATAAGTAAGAGTGTCGAACCCAATGAGGAGCTAAAGGTAGAACAAATACTCTCTCAAGTCCTATCGGCCACTGATACGACTCTACGCACGCTTGACGTTCGCTTTACCTAGAACAAGTATGAAACTAGAGGTACTTTGTAGGTGTGATAGGATAAGTTTGCAAGATAATAAAGAACGTGTAAATAGAAAATAGGGGCTGTTTAGATAAATAAACAATAAAGTAAATATAGCGAGTGTGGAAAAGTGGTGGTAGGAGTTGTGGAATTGTCTCTAAGCAATTGACTACTTTACTAGACCGATAGCAAGTTTTATGTGGGAGAGGCCACTACTAGCATGTCATCCCTGACTTGGAATTCTATGCACTTATGATTGGAACCATTAGCAAGCATCCGCAACTAGTAACGTTCATTAAGGTAAAACCCAACCATAGCATTAAGATATATTGGTCCCCCTTCAATCCCGTATGCATCAATTTCTATGCTAGGTTGAAGCTTCTGTCACTCATGCCCTCCAATACATAGTCCTATCAACATACAACTAACCCTATGGTGTGATCCACGCGCGCGCTCATATGATGGGCACCAAAGGACAGCAACATAACCATAAGAAAATTAAATCAATCATAGCAATTCATCAACCACCAATAGGACAACAAAAATCTACTCAGACATCATAGGATGGCAACACATCATTGGATAATAGTATGAAGCATAAAGCACCATGTTCAAGTAGAGGGTACAGCGGGTTGCGGGAGAGTGGACCGCTATAGATAGAGGGGGGAAGGTGATGGAGATGTTGGTGAAGATGGCGGAGGTGTTGGTGAAGATCGCGGTGATGATGATGGCCCCTGGTGGCGTTCCGGCGCCACCGGAAGCAAGGGGGAGAGAGCCACCCTTCTTCTTCTTCTTCTTCCTTGACCTTCTCCCTAGATGGGAGAAGGGTTTCCCCACTGGTCCTTGGCTCCCATGGCGTGGGAGGGGCGAGAGACCCTCTGAGATTGGATCTATCTCTCTGTCTCTCTCTGTTTCTGCGTTCCCAGATCCTTCCCCTTCACCGTTTCTTTTATATCCAGAGATCCGTAACTTCGATTGCGATGAATCTTTCGCCCAGATTTTTCTCATAAAATTAGTTTTCTTGCAGCAAAAGAAGAGCGTCAACCGCCTTACGGGTGGCCCACGAGAGTGCCAGGCGCGCCCCCTGTCTCGTGGCCACCTTGGGCACCGTTGCGCGTTGATTCTTCCTCCGAAAAATCCCAAATAATCCAAAATAATTCTCTGTCCGTTTTTACCCGTTTGGATTCTGTTTGATATTGGGTTTCTGTGAAACATAAAACATCCAACAAACAGGAACTGGCACTGGGCACTGCATCAATAAGTTAGTCCCAAAAATAGTATAAAAAGTTGCCAAAAGTATATGAAAGTTGAATAATATTGGCATGGAACATTCAGAAATTATAGATACGACGGAGACGTATCAGCATCCCCAAGCTTAGTTCCTGCTCGTCCTCGAGTAGGTAAATGATAAAAAAGATATTTTTTGATGTGGAATGCTACCTAGCATAATCTTGATCATATGTCTAATCATGGCATGAATATTAAGACACAAGTGATTCAAAGCAATAGTCTATCATTTGACATAAAAAACGATAATACTTCGAGCGTACTAATAAAGCAATCATGTCTTTTCAAAACAACAAGGACAAAGCAAGCTTATCCCTACAAAATCATATAGTTTGGCCATGCTTCATTTTTGTCACACAAAATTCTCCCATCATGCCCAACCCCGATGACAAGCCCAGCAATTGGTTCATACTTTTTAACGTGCTTCAGCTTTTTCAACCATCACGCAATACATGAGCGCAAGCCATGGATATAGCACTATAGGTGGAATAGAATATAATGATGGAGGTTATGTGGAGAAGACAAAAAAAAGAGAAAGTCTCACATCGACGCAGCTAATCAACGGGCTATGGAGATGCCCATCAATTGATGTCAATGCGAGGAGTAGGGATTGCCATGCAACGGATGCACTAAGAGCTATAAGTGTATGAAAGCTCAACAAAAGAAACTAGGTGGGTGTGCATCCAACTTGCTTGCTCATGAAGACCTAGGGCATTTGAGGAAGCCCATCGTTGGAATATACAAGCCAAGTTCTATAATGAAAATTCCCACTAGTATATGAAAGTGACAACATAGGAGACTCTCTATATGAAGAACATGGTGCTACTCTGAAGCACAAGTGTGGTAAAAGGATAGTAACATTGCCCCTTTTCTTTTTTTTTCTTTTTTTTCCTTTTTTGGGTGGGATTCTTTGGCCCCCTTTTTTATTTAGGCTTCTTTGGCCTTTCCCTTTTTTTTCATGGGTCAATGCTCTATAATGATGATCATCACACTTTTATTTACTTACAACTCAATATTACAACTCGATATCTAGAACAAATATATGACTCTATATGAATGCCTCTGGTTGTGTACTGGGATGTGCAATGATCTAGCATAGCAATGACATCAAAAAACAGACAAACCATGAAAACATCATGCTAGCTATCTTTCGATCATGCAAGGCAATATGACAATGAATGCTCAAGTCATGTATATGATGATGATGGAAGTTGCATGGAAATATATCTTGGAATGGCTATGGAAATGCTATGATAGGTAGGTATGGTGGCTCTTTTTGAGGAAGATATAAGGAGGTTTATGTGTGATAGAGCGTACCGTATCACGGGGTTTGGATGCACCGGCGAAGTTTGCACCAACTCTCGAGGTGAGAAAGGGCAATGCACGGTACCAAGAGGCTAGCAATGATGGAAAGGTAAAAGTGCGTATAATCCATGGACTCACATTAGTCATAAAGAACTCATATACTTATTGCAGAAGTTTATTAGCCCTTGAAGCAAATTACTACTACGCATGCCCCTAGGGGGATAGATTCGTAGGAAAAGACCATCGCTCGTCCCCGACCGCCACTCATAAGGAAGACAATCAAAGAAACACCCCATGCTTCAAATTTGTCACACAACGGTTACCATACGTGCATGCTACGGGACTTGCAAACCTCAACACCAGTGTTTCTACAATCCACAACCACCCACTAGTATGACTCTAATATCACCATCTTTATATCGCAAAACTATTGCAAGGAATCAAACATATCATATTCAGCGATCTACAAGTTTATGTAGGATTTTATGACTAACCAAGTGAATGACCAATTCCTGTCATCTCTCTAAATAGATATAAGTGAAGCAAGAGAGTTTAATTCTTTCTACAAAAGATATGCCCACGCTCTAACAAATATAAGTGAAGCAAAAGAGCATTCTACAAATGGCGGTTTTCTATGTGAAGAGAAACATGCAATCCACACTTCAAATGATATAAGTGAAGCACATGAAGCATTCTATAAAGCCATACTCAAAAGATTTAAGTGAAGTGCAAAGAGCATTCTATAAATCAACCAAGGACTATCTCATACCAGCATTGTGCATAAAAGAAAAATGAAAACTAAATGCAAAAGACGCTCCAAGACTTGCACATATCGCATGAACGAAACAAATCCGAAAACATACTGATACTTGTTGAAGAAAGAGGGGATGCCTTCCGGGGCATCCCCAAGCTTAGACGCTTGAGTCTCCTTGAATATTTACTTGGGGTGCCTTAAGGGGAGCACAACCCACCAGGGCACGCCTTAGGGCCCAGGCACGCCCAGGTAGGTTCTGCCCACGTCGGTGGCCTCCCGCACCACCTCTTTGCTCTATAAATACCCCAATATGACCTCTTGTTGATTGCTACAGACATTGCCAAAAAGGCCTCTTCAGAGATGCACTCGTCCTCCTACCCTCCCCTCCCTTCCCTGGCCGCTCTCGCGAGCACCGCGGGGAGGGGGGAGCCTAGCCCACGGCGCCGCTTGCTACCTCTTGAGCACTGCGTTGGATTTCCCCAAAGAGGAGAGGATGATGCAGCAAAGTAGTGTAAGTATTTCCCTCAGTTTTTGAGAACCAAGGTATCAATCCAGTAGGAGACCACGCACAAGTCCCTCGTACCTACACAAAACGATAGCTACTTGCAACCAACGCGATTAGGGGTTGTCAATCCCTTCACGGTCACTTACGAGAGTGAGATCTGATAGAGATGATAAATAATATTTTTGGTATTTTTGATAGATAGATGCAAAGTAAAAAGTAAAAGGCAAAGTAAAAACAAAGCAAGTAATAAAGCGATAGAGATTGATATGATGAGAATAGACCCGGGGGCCATAGGTTTCACTAGTGGCTTCTCTCAAGAGCATAGATATTCCACGGTGGGTGAACAAATTACTGTTGAGCAATTGACAGAAATGAGCATAGTTATGAGTATATCTAGGTAATGATCATGTATATAGGCATCACGTCCGAGACAAGTAGATCAAAACAATTCTGCATCTACTACTATTACTCCACCCATCGACCGCTATCCAGCATGCAGCTAGAGTATTAAGTTAAAAACAGAGTAACGCCTTAAGCAAGATGACATGATGTAGAGGGATAAATTCATGAAATATGATAAAAACCCCATCTTGTTATCCTCGATGGCAACAATACAATACGTGCCTTGCTGCCCCTGCTGTCAGGACCCCGACTCAATGCCACATCGATCTAGCATGTAACACCTCATATCACTTTGCGGCCTCACGCACGGTATTCCCACGGGTGTCGCCTTACCTTAGCCCGGGACTGTTTGCGCCTTTTGGCACACGTATATGACGGTGTCGCTAGCATCCATATGATAAGGAGCCCGGGCTGACATGGCTAGTCGTAAACCCAAAGTGGCACAGACTTACAGGGACAGGCATCCATGACCCAGCATCCGAACGTGTCGGTCATCAGCGAGTGAATCCAGGCTGTAGCACTGGGCTAACAGGACTCTGGTGAACCGGGCTGTAGCAGGCTAATAGGACTCCGGTATTCATCGCGTGACATTTCCCCGAAGGGACAGACACAGGAACGAAGAAGGACACATGCCGGCCAGCCTAAGTGTTCCGGAGCAGTAGCAAGCTACCATGGCTCGGTGAAACACTAGGAGACATTTCCCCGTAAGAGAGGCTACTAAAGATAAACAACTAGATGGTCAGATCCCACACATACCAAGCATTTCAATAGCATACACACAATATGCTCGATATGTGCAAATACAACATGGCATCACAACATGACTCTACGACTCAAGTAATTTATTCAATAGGCTCCGAGGAGCGAGATATTACAAACAGGGGTCTCATGACCCAACATTCAGAGCATACAAATCAAAGCACAAACGGAAGCTATCATGTCTGAGTACATACGTCTATAAATGAAAAAGGCTGAAAGCCTGACTATCTACCAGATCCTGCCGAGGCACAAGATCGTAGCTGAGGTAACAAGCTAAACGTCGAAGTCCACGTGGAACTACTAGTGAGACTGAAGTCTCTCTGCAAAACATAAAATAGGCAAACGTGAGTACAAATGTACCCAGCAAGACTTACATCAGAACTAACTACATATGCATCATTATCAACAAAGGGATGGTGGGGTTTAACTGCAGCAAGCCAGCTTTGACTCGGTGGCTATCCTAAACTACGACTGCAGGCGACTCTTTTGAGGTGGCGCACACGAGTCCACATATTCACCATATCAATACACCACTATGGATCCGCTCCCGTCTCCCTACGAGAACGCCATCCATAGCACTCACGCTTATCTTGCGCATTTTAAAGTATCCACTTTCACTTGTCTATGAACTGATATAAGCAATCCAGAAGTCCTTTTCCGCGGACACGGCTATTCGAATAGATGATGTTAACCCTGCAGGGGTGTACTTCTTCATATATATTTCCACCACTTAGCGTCTGCACACGACATGTGCTCGGCAGACTTCAAGCGAAAGCCGACGTGGGTGTAGACCACGACCTACCTAAACACTCAAGTCTCTAGTCTAGGTTTATCGCCTATTCGGGTTCCATCCATGAGGAGATCCGGCCGGAGTTTCGCTCACAGCCCCAAACGATGTGAACAGGGTTCCCGAGATACCAAACGGGCATCCGGTACACCGTGCCACGTACCTACCGCATCACAGCCCACCCCTATGGTCAGCGCTGTCCACGGCCTCCAGTAAGCTACAAACACCAGAAACTACTTGCAACTCCTGGACAGAGGACGAGGGTGAATAAGAAGTCGAGCGGGGTCATATTTCAGGGCCCAATGTATGGTAGTAGCTGAATCATGGATCACAAACACAGAACTCAGTTCCTAAGGACGGCTTCAATGAGACAACCCACCATGTACTCCTACATGGCCTCTCACCGACACCTTTTACCAAATCGTGTTCACACACTTAGCTCACACATGGTAGGACATGTTCACACACCTCTGATTCATCCCCGATGAATCAGACCTGACTCAACTCTAAGGAGTAGCAGGCATGACAAACAAACATGAATGAGTAGGCACAACAGGGCTCAAACAACTCCTACTCATGCTAGTGGGTTTCATCTATTTACTGTGGCAATGACAGGTCATGCAAAGGATAAAGGGGTTCAGCTACCGCAGCAAGTAACAGATGAATCGATGTTGTCCTAATGCAGTAAAAAGGAGCAGGAGCGAGAGAGTAGGATTGTATCGGAATGAACAAGGGGGGTTTTGCTTGCCTGGCACTTCTGAAGATAACATTGAGTCTTCATCAGTGTCAACGATCACATCATCGGTATCACGTCTATCGAGAGGGGACAAATACCGGCAACACAGAAGGGAACACAATCAATGCAATGCACAATATGATGCATGATCATGACATGGCAAAATGAATGTGTTATGAGCTAATGCAACTAGCAATAGATTAAATGAAGTTGGTTTGAATACAAGATTCAAATTCAAACTCCATATGTGATTATTTAAATGCCCTTTAATTGATTTGTGCTAAACAGCATCTATAAGTTGTTCTAACATGCATGGAAATGGTACAGATGGATTCCTTGAATTTTTCTGATAATTTTTCATATATAAATTATTTAATTTGGAGTTACGGTTAATTTTCTATGATTTATTGAAGTTTTAGCTATTTTCTGGAATTTCCTGATTATTTTTAAATCCAGAAAATACTTATTGCGTCAGCATGACATCATCATGACGTCAGCAGGGTCAACTAGGCTGGCTCGGGTCAAACCTGACGTGTGGGGTCCACACGTCAGTGACACAGAAGCTAATCCCGCGTTGACTCGGGCTTTGACCCGCTACGGGGCCCGCTGTCAGTGTCTGTTAGTGTGTTAATGGGAGGGGGATTAGCCGCTAATGACGGTTCACGTCAGATGCGCCGGCGGTTGGACGACGGCGACGATCAGAGCGGCGGTGGCTCGCCGGAGTTGCGCCAGAGACGACGGTTCGACGCGCCGGGGGCACCAGAGGATAGCCCGTGCCCGCGCGCATCTAGGGGAACCATCGGGAGGTGCGGGGGTGGACGGAGTTCGCCGGAGGCGAGGTTGTGGCGGCGCCGGAGTTCGGCGCCGATGGAAACGACGACACCGTGCACGGGAGGAGCTACGGTTAGCATCTACGTGTTCTACAAAAGCTCACGAACCCAACGGAGGCACGCACGGGACCAAATGGCCACCGGAGCCTCGTCGGCGATGAGCTTGTGCGGCGGCGTACTGTCGGGGAAGAGAGGCGCGGCGGCTACGGCATGCTAGAGAGAAAACGGAGAGGGGGAGGATGATTAGGAGCTCACGTGGAGTGCAGTGGTGGCCTCGGCGTGTTCGGGGAAGCTCGGACGGCGAAGAATCGACGGCGACCATCGGCGGCGGTCGAGGACGAAGACGATGGCGTGGAGGCGAAGCAGAGCTTCCCGAGGGGCTTGGCTCGGTGGGGAGGAAGACGGGGTCGGGGCGGAGCTCGTGGGTGTGTCGGAGCGGCTCGGGGGTGGCGGTGGCCGCGAGGGAGCTCGTCGGTGGCGGCGGCTCCGTTCGGGCGAGTGAGAGAGAGAGGTCCAGGGGAGAGGATGAGGACGCGGGAGAGTGAGGGAGAGAGGCAGGGAGGTGCGTGGCGTCGCTAGGTGGGGCCGGGGAAGAGCCAGGCAGGCAGGGAGGGAGGAGGTGGCCGGCGCGGGGCGGCCACGCGCCTCCGTCCTTCTGGCGAGGGAGGAAGACGACAGGGAGGAGGCGGTGGTGGGCTGGGCCGCTGCTGGGCTGCACAGTGTTGGGCTGCGGGTGGGCTGCCAGGTAACTTCCTTCTCTCTCTCTGTCTTTTATTTCTGTTCTGTTTTTCTTTTATTTAATCTGTTTTGCCACTGTTTTGAATTTAAAAATAATTCAGACAATGCCAAAAACTCCTCTGAAAATATTTATGCTGCTTAATGGACTTTTCCAAAAGCACATAAAATGTTTCAGGGTATTTGGAAATATATTCTATACAAGTTATGAATATAGTTCCAAATGCAAATAAAGTAATGATTTAAATTCAGTGCTCAAAATATTCCTCAAAAATGTTCATTATTTTTGGTTTGGTGCAGAACCCTTGCCAAAATATAACCAACATTATTTAAGGCCATTTTGAAAACATTGAATGCATTTACCAGGGTTCTTTGCCCCTCTTTTATTTTAAGTTTTGAGGCTTCCAAAATTCCTCAGTTCAAGTTTCAGAAATTTAAATATGATGCCTGGATGAAGATGCAACTATTTACAATCAATATTCTAGGGCCGTGACACCTGCTGTCACTGGGAAAGGACACCACAAGATTGAACCCAAATCTAAGCACTTATCCCATTGCAAGAACTACCAACCTAGTTGGCCAAACCAAAAAGGATAATTCGAAGAGACTTGCAAAGATAACTCAATCATACATAAAAGAATTCAGAGAAGATTCAAATATTTTCCATAGATAAGCTGGATCATAAACCCACAATTCATCAGTCTCAACAAACACACCGCAAAAATAAGATTATGTCGAATAGATCTCCACGAGAGAGGGGGAGAACATTGTATTGAGATCCAAAAAGAGAGAAGAAGCCATCTAGCTACTAGCTATGGACCCGAAGGTCTGAACTAAACTACTCACACTTCACCGGAGGGGCTATGGTGTTGATGTAGAAGCCCTCCATGGTGGATGCCCCCTCCGGTGGAGCTCCGGAACAGGCCCCAAGATGGGATCTCGTGGATACAGAAGGTTGCGGCGGTGGAATTAGGATTTTGGCTCCTGTTCTGATCGTTTGGGGATACATAGGTATATATAGGAGGAAGGAGTACGTTGGTGGAGCAACAGGGGGGCCACGAGGCAGGGGCACGCCCAGGGGGGGGCACCCTCCACCCTCTTGACCGACCCTTCTGCTTCTTGGAGTAGGGTCCAAGTCTCCTGGATCATGTTCGGTGAGAAAATCACGTTCCCGAAGGTTTCATTCCGTTTGGACTCCGTTTGATATTCCATTTCTTCGAAACACTGAAATAGGCAAAAAACAGCAATTCTGGGCTGGGCCTCCGATTAATAGGTTAGTCCCAAAAATAATATAAAAGTGGAAAATAAAGCCCAATATAGTCCAGAACAATAGATAAAGTAGCATGGTGCAATCAAAAATTAGAGATACGTTGGAGACGTATCAGGCATCCCCAAGCTTAATTCCTGCTCGTCCTCGAGTAGGTAAATGATAAAAAAAGAATTTTTGATGCAGAGTGATACTTTGGTATAATCTCAATGTAAATCTTCTTAATTGTGATATGAATATTCAGATCCGAAAGATTCAAGACAAAAGTTCATATTGACATAAAAATAATAATACTTCAAGCATACTAATCAAAGCAATCATGTCTTCTCAAAATAACATGGCAAAAGAAAGTTCATCCCTACAAAATCATATAGTTAGGCTATGCTTCATTTTCGTCACACAAAGATGTTCCCAACTTCTATACCCCCGATGACAAGCCAAGCAATTGTTTCATACTCAAATAATCTCAAACTTTTTCAACCTTCACGCAATACATGAGCGCGAGCCATGGATATAGCACTATGGGTGGAATAGAATATGATGATGGGGATTGTGTGGAGAAGACAAAAAAGGAGAAAGTCTCACATTGACGAGGATAATCAACGGGCTATGGAGATGCCCATTAATTGATGTCATGCAATGGATGCACTATAGCTATGAATGCTCAAAAAAAGAAAACTAGTGGGTGTGCATCCAACTCGCTTGCTCATGAAGACCTAGGGCATTTGAGGAAGCCCATCTTAGGAATATACAAGCCAAGTTCTATAATGAAAAATTCCCACTAGTATAAAAATAAGACAACTTATGAGACTCACTACATGAAGAACAAGGTGCTACTTTGAAGCACAATATATGAGACTCACTACATGAAGGACAAGGTGCTACTTTGAAGCACAAGTGTGGAAAAAGAGATAGTAGCATTGCCCTTTTTTCTTTTCTCTTTTTTTTTCTTTTTTTGGGGCCTTCCTTTTTTTTCTTTTGGCCTTTCTTTTATTTCTTTTTCTTCTTCTTTTTTTTCTTTTTTGGGCAATGCTCTAACAATTATGATCATCACACTTCTATTGATTACAACATAAGGATTACAACTCGAAATTTAGAACAAGATATGACTCTATATGAATGCCTCCGGCGGTGTACCAGGATGGTGCAATGAATCAAGAGTTACACGTATGAAAAATAATGCATGGTGGCTTGACCACAAATACGATGTCAACTACATGATCATGCAATGGCAATATGACAAAAGTAATGTATGCCATGATGATGATGGAAGTTGCATGGCAATATATCTCGGAATGGCTATGGAAATGCCATGATAGGTAGGTATGGTGGCTGTTTTGAGGAAGATATAAGGAGGTTTATGTGTGATAGAGCATATCGTATCATGGGGTTTGGATGCACCGACGAAGTTTGCACAAACTCTCAAGGTGAGAAAGGGCAATGCACGGTACCGAAGAGGCTAGCAAAGGCGGAAAGGTGAGAGTGCGTATAATCCATGGACTCAACATTAGTCAAAAGAACTCATATACTTACTGCAAAAATTTAGAAGCCATCAAAAATCAAGTACTACGCGCATGCTCCTAGGGGGATAGATTGGTAGGAAAAGACCATCGCTCGTCCCCGACCGCCACTCATAAGGATGCACAAGCCAGGTACACTTCATGTTTCAAATTTGTTACACAACTTTAAGCATATGTGCATGCTACGGGACTTGCAAACTTCAACACAAGCATTTCTCAAATTCACAATTACCCAACTAGCACAACTTTGATATTATCACCTCCATATCTCAAAACAATTATCAAGCATCGAACTTATCTTAGTATTCAATTCACTCAAAAGAAAGTTTCACATATCTTGAACACTAAGTATATTAACATTAAGCAAATTACCATGCTATTAATGACTCTCAAAATAATCTAAGTGAAGCATTAGAGATCAATAGTTTCTTTAAAATAAATCCACCACCGTGCTCTAAAATATATAAGTGAAGCACTAGAGCAAAAATTATCAAGCTCAAAAGATATAAGTGAGGTACTATGAGCAAAACTATCAAGCTCAAAAGATATAAGTGAAGCACATAGAGTATTCTATCAAATTCCAATTCATGTATGGCTCTATCAAAAGGTGTGTACAGAAAGGATGATTGTGGTAAACTAACAAGCAAAGACGCAAATAATACAAGACGCTCCAAGCAAAACACATATCATGTGGTGAATAAAAATATAGCTCCAAGTAAATTACCGATGGAAGTGGACGAAAGAGGGGATGCCTTCCGGGGCATCCCCAAGCTTTCACTTTTTGGTGTCCTTGGATTATCTTGAGGGCACCATGGGCATCCCCAAGATTAGGCTCTTGCCACTCCTTGTTCCATAATCCATCAAAAGAATTCACCCAAAACTTGAAAACTTCACAACAAAAAACTCAACAGAAATCTCGTGAGCTCCGTTAGAGAAAGAAAACAAAAGACTACTTCAATGTACTGTAATGAAGTCATTCTTTATTTATATTGGTGTTAAACCTACTGTATTCCAACTTCTCTATGTATTATAAACTATTTTACTAGCCATAGATTCATCAAAATAAGCAAACAACACACGTAAAACAGAATCTGTCAAAAACAGAACAGTCTGTAGCAATCTGTAACTAACGCGAACTTATGGAACTCTAAAACTTCTACCAAAATAGGAAGTTCTGGAAAATTTGTTTATTGAACAGAAGCAAAAAGAATCAACGCAAAATCACGTTCCTGTGATTTAACAAAATTATATTCGTGCGTGCAAAGTTTCTGTTTTTCAGCAGAATCAAATCAACTATCATCGTAGGTTATCCTATAGGTTCTACTTGGCACAAACACTAATTAAAAGATAAAAACACATCCAAACAGAATCTAGATGGATTATTTATTCCTAAAAAGAAGCAAAAACAAAAACAAAAATAAAATTGGGTTGCCTCCCAACAAGCGCTATCGTTTAACGCCCCTAGCTAGGCATAAAAGCAAGGATAGATCTAGTTATTGCTATCTTTGGTAAGCAATCCATAAGTGGCTCTCATGATAGATTCATATGGTAATTTTATTTTCTTTCTAGGGAAGTGTTCGATTCCCTTCTTTAATGGAAATTGGAATCGAATATTCCCTTCCTTCATATCAATAATTGCACCAATCGTTCTAAGGAAAGGTCTACCAAGAATAATAGGACATGAAGGATTGCAATCTATATCAAGAACGATAAAATCTACGGTCACATAATTCCTATTTGCAACAATAAGAACATCATTAATTCTTCCCATAGGCTTTTTAATAGTGGAATCCGCAAGATGCAAGTTTAGAGAGCAATCATCAAAGTCACGGAAATCTAGCAAATCACACAAAGTTTTGGGAATAGTAGAGACACTAGCACCCAAATCACACAAAGCATGAAACTCATAATCTTTAATTTGAATTTTAATAGTAGGTTCCCACTCATCATAGAGTTTTCTAGGGATAGAAACTTTCAACTCAAGTTTTTCTTCATAAGATTGCATCAAGGCATCAACAATGTGTTCGGTAAAGGCCTTATTTTGACTATAAGCATGAGGAGAATCTAGCACGGATTGCAACAAGGAAATACAACCAATTAAAGAGCAATTTTCATAATTAAATTCCTTGGGATCCAAAATAGTGGGTTTAGCAACATCTCGGTTTTTATTTCTTTCAATCTCACTTTCATCAATTTCATCATCAAGATCTAGAAACTCTGAATTCTTAAAACGCCTTCTAGGTAAAGGAAGATCATCTTCAGTTTCATCAAGATTCATATTTCAAAGCAAATATTTAATGGGGGACACATCAATAAATTTTATATCTTCATCTTGATTTTCATAGGAATTGGAAGAACACGCTTTAATAATGGCATCTTTGGAAGCACGCATCCTAGCGGTTCTTTCCTTGCACTCATCAATGGAAATTCTCATGGATTTGAGAGACTCATTGATATCATGCTTAGGAAGAATAGATCTAAGCTTTAAAGAATCAATTTCAAGAGAAATTCTATCAACGTTCCTAACCAAATCATCAACTTTAAGCAATTTCTCTTCAAGCAAAGCATTAAAATTCTTTTGTGAATTCATAAACTCTTTAATACTACTCTCAAATTCAGAGGGCATCTTATTAAAATTTCCATAAGAGTTGTTGTAGGAATTTCCATAATTATTAGAAGGATTACTAGGATAAGCCCTAGGATTAAAATTCCCTCTATAAGCGTTGTTTCCAAAACTATTCCTACCAACAAAATTCACATCCATAGATTAATTATTCTCAAGCAAAGTAGATAAATGCATATCATTGGGATCAAGAGGAGTATTTTTAGTAGCAAACAACTTCATAAGTTCATCCATCTTTCCACTCAAAACATTGATTTCTTCTATAGCATGCACTTTTTTACTAGAAGATCTTTCGGTGTGCCATTGAGAATAATTAGCCATAATATTATCAAGAAGTTTTGTAGCATCTCTTAACGTGATTTCCATAAACGTGCCTCCCGCGGCCGAATCTAAGAGATTTCTAGAAGCAAAGTTCAAACCGGCATAAAAATTTTGATCATCCATAAATTCAAACCATGAGTAGGGCAATTGCGAAGCATCAATTTCATTCTTTCCCAAGATTGGGCAACATTCTCATGATCAAGTTGTTTAGAATTCATAATATCGTTCCTAAGAGTGATGGTCTTAGAGGGAGGAAAATACTTAGAGATAAAAGCATCTTTGCACTTGTTCCAAGAATCAATACTATTTTTAGGCAAAGACGAAAACCAAACTTTAGCACGATCTCTAAGTGAAAACGGAAATAACTTCAATTTGACAATATTGTTATCCGTATCTTTCTTCTTTTGCATATCACACAAATCAACAAAATAGTTTAGATGAGTAGCGGCATCTTCACTAGGAAGGCCGGCGAATTGATCTTTCATAACAAGATTCAACAAAGCGGTATTGATTTCACAAGACTCATCATTATTAAGAGGAGCAATCGGAGTACTAAGGAAGTCATTATTATTGGTATTCGAGAAGTCACACAATTTGGTATTATCTTGTGCCATGGCAACAAGTAATCCAACACACAAGCAAACAGAAAGGCAACGGGAAAAGGCAAACTTGGAAAAAGAGGAGGAGATTGGGAAAGAGAGGGCGAATAAAACGACAAGGGTGAAGTGGGGGAGAGGAAAACGAGAGGCAAATGGCAAATAATGTAATGCAAGAGATAGGGATTGTGATGGGTACTTGGTATGGTTGACTTGCTTGCGTGAGCCTCCCCGGCAACAGTGCCAGAAATTCTTCTTGCTACCTCTTGAGCACTGCGTTGGATTTCCCCGAAGAGGAGAGGATGATGCAGCAAAGTAGCGTAAGTATTTCCCTCACTTTTTGAGAACCAAGGTATCAATCCAGTAGGAGACCATGCACAAGTCCCTCGTACCTACACAAAACGATAGCTACTCGCAACCAACGCGATTAGGGGTTGTCAATCCCTTCACGGTCACTTACGAGAGTGAGATCTGATAGAGATGATAAATAATATTTTTGGTATTTTTGATAGATAGATGCAAAGTAAAAAGTAAAAGGCAAAGTAAAAACAAAGCAAGTAATAAAGCGATAGAGATTGATATGATGAGAATAGACCCGGGGGCCATAGGTTTCACTAGTGGCTTCTCTCAAGAGCATAGATATTCTACAGTGGGTGAACAAATTTCTGTTGAGCAATTGACAGAATTGAGCATAGTTATGAGTATATCTAGGTAATGATCATGTATATAGGCATCACGTCCGAGACAAGTAGATCGAAACGATTCTGCATCTACTACTATTACTCCACTCATCGACCGCTATCCAGCATGCATCTAGAGTATTAAGTTAAAAACAGAGTGACGCCTTAAGCAAGATGACATGATGTAGAGCGATAAATTCATGCAATATGATAAAACCCCCATCTTGTTATCCTCGATGGCAACAATACAATACGTGCCTTCCTGCCCCTGCTGTCACTGGGAAAGGACACCGCAAGATTGAACCCAAAGCTAAGCACTTCTCCCATTGCAAGAACTACCAACCTAGTTGGCCAAACCAAAAAGGATAATTCGAAGAGACTTGCAAAGATAACTCAATCATACATAAAAGAATTCAGAGAAGATTCAAATATTTTCCATAGATAAGCTGGATCATAAACCCACAATTCATCGGTCTCAAAAAACACACCGCAAAAAGAAGATTACATCGAATAGATCTCCACGAGAGAGGGGGAGAACATTGTATTCAGATCCAAAAAGAGAGAAGAAGCCATCTAGCTACTTGCTATCGACCCAAAGGTCTGAAGTAAACTACTCACACTTCATCGGAGGGGCTATGGTGTTGATGTAGAAGCCCTCCATGGTGGATGCCCCCTCCGGCAGAGCTCCGGAATAGGCCCCAAGATGGGATCTCGTGGATATAGAAGGTTGCGGCGGTGGAATTAGGTTTTTGGCTCCTGTACTAATCGTTTGGGGATACGTAGGTATATATAGGAGGAAGGAGTACGTCAGTAGAGCAACAGGGGGGCCACGAGGCAGGGGGCGTGCCCAGGGGGGCGCCCTCCACCCTCGTGACCGACCCTTCTGCTTCTTGGAGTAGGGTCCAAGTCTCCTGGATCACGTTCGGTGAGAAAATCACGTTCCTGAAGGTTTCATTCCGTTTGGACTCCGTTTGATATTCCGTGTTTCTTCGAAACACTGAGATAGGCAAAAAACAGCAATTCTGGGTTGGGCCTCCGGTAAATAGGTTAGTCCCAAAAATAATATAAAAGTGGAAAATAAAGCCCAATATAGTCCAAAATAGTAGATAAAGTAGCATGGAGCAATCAAAAATTATAGATACGTTGGAGACGTATCACCGCCCCAGCGTGATGGCGGGCAAAGCCCGGCCAGCTCAGGCGGCGGTGGGGTCTCTTCCTCTCCTGCGCGGCGCTGGATGGCACGGACCATCCTTGTTAGGCGGCAGCATGATGCTGGCTTAGGGCGCGACAGCGCGGCGTCGCCGGCTGGCGTTGGGGGAGCAGCTTGCAGGCAGCGGCGTGGGTTGGCTACTAGGGGCCCTGCTCCCGGCAGCAGCGGTGTTTGGGTACGGCCCAGATCTGTCGCGGCTGCGGCTCGGGTGACCTGGACCCTTGTGGTGGCGGGGCTTCGGCTCGCCACAGGTGGTTGCTTGCTCCAATGGATGCCCTGCTACGGCGCTCCCTGGTGGTGGTGGACCCACCGGCCCCCGGCTGATCCGGCGATGGGAGGTGCCGCGGGCTATGCTCGGCATGAATGTGGGTGCCATGACGTGGTGGTGGCTCATGCGGTGGTCTAGGACGTTTCACGGTGGCGGCTAGACTTCTTCGGAGTCGGCCCGTCGATGAGCGCCCCCGTTGACCTTCGATTCCTCTCCTCGTCGTTCAGGAACTACCTTCATCAAAGGGTTGGCCCTCTCCCGATTGCGGTCCATCGCTGGTCTCGCGCCCGGCAGCAGGACGGACCTCGTCTCACGCCCGACACCAGGACCAAACTTGTCTCGTGCCCAGCAGTAGGACCAACTCGTCTTGCGCCCGACAGCAGGACCGACTCATCCTGTGCCCGGTAGCAGGGCCGGATTCGTCTCATGCCCGGCAGCAGGACCGAGATCGTCCCACGCCCGGCAGCAGGACGAGCCGATGGAGGCCAGTTTTGGCCGGCCTAGTGGGTCTCTACACTGGGGGCAGCTCAGGAGTGCTAAAGGCGGGGCCTTCCACTCATCTCTTTGGTTGGGGTAGCGATGGGTGGCGGGTGAGGTGGCGTCGAGGTCTTGGATGCCGGGGCTGCGGCCCTGATGGTGGTGTCGCGGTGCTCATGGGTAGAGCCGATGGCTTGGTGCTTCCCGGTGACCATGGTCGTGTGGGCGGCATGGTTGCCGGGGTGTGGCGTCTGGTGGCGGTGAATTTTGGCCGGGGTGAAAACCTGTTCTTTCTTCGAACAGACCGGTGGCGGCGAAACTCGTTTCCTTCTTGAAGGTGTTGTCGCAGCCATCATTCCCCGTCATGTTGCTCCACGAGAAACTCCGACCCTCGGGTCGGGCGGTGGTGGCGCTCCAGTGTCGTTTCCATCCTGAAGGCGCCGCTTTGGAGCCCAAGGTTCGTCGTATGCTGCTTCATCTCTTCGTGGTGGCGTGTTCACGGTCGAGGCCCCGGCTTCTCTTGTAGTGCTTGGGGTGGTGTCGCTGTGCTCAGCGCCTATGTATCTTGCCTTGGGTGTGTGCGTCTGTTGTGGGGGTGTGCATTTGTATCAGTGTGTTGTTGGTCATTGCTTTATTTATAAAGCAATGTGAAATCCTTTTTCAGTAATACCCCAATATTCTAGAAACCCTAGGGGAGTCGACAAAAATCAATTCCAGCCGCCGCAAGTTCCAGAAACACCAGATCCAATCTAGAAACCATCTTGGAGGGGTTCATCATGCCCATTGGTGCCTCTCTGATGATGCGTGAGTAGTTCTTTGTAGACCTACGGGTCCTTGGTTAGTAGCTAGATGTCCTCCTCTCTCTCCCTCTCTTGATTATCAATACAATGGTCTCTTGGAGATCCATATGATGTAAGTCTTTTTGCAGTGTGTTTGTTGGGATCTGATGAACTTTGAGTTTATGATTAGATCTATTGTTTTTATCCATGAAAGTTATTTGAGTCTTCTTTGATCCCTTATATGCATGATTGATTATAGCCTCGTATTTCTTCTCCGATAATTGGGTTTTGTTTAGCCAACTTGATCTATTTATCTTGCAATGGGAAGAGGTGCTTTGTGATGGGTTCGATCGTACGGTGCTTGATCCCAGTGACAGAAGGGGAAATGGCACGTATGTATCGTTGCTATTAAGTATAACAAGATGGTCTATTTCTACATAAATAGATCTGGTCTATACCATGTCATCGTTCTTATTGCATTACTCCGTTTTCCCATGAACTTAATACACTAGATGCATGCTGGATAGCGGTCGATGTGTGGAGTAATAGTAGTAGATGCAGGCATGAGTCCATCTACTAATATTGGACGTGATGCCTATATAATGATCATTGCCTGGATATCGTCATGATTATTTGAAGTTTTGTCAATTGCCCAACAGTAATTGTTTTCCCACCGTTTGCTATTTTTCTCGAGAGAAGCCACTAGTGAAACCTAAGGCCCCGGGTCTCTTCTCATCATATTTGCCTTTGCGATCTATTTTCCTTTGCTTTTATTTTCAGATCTATTAAACTAAAAATACAAAAGTACCTTTCTGCACTTTATTTATTTCGTGATCTATTTATCCTATCTATCACAACTTTATCACGTCTTCTTGCCAATTCGAGGCATCATTACCCGAAAGGGATTGACAATCCCTTTAACACGTTGGGGTGCGAGTATTTGTTATTTGTGTGCAAGGGCTATATAAGATGTGGTGCTTGGTTCTCCTACTGGTTCGATAACCTTGGTCTCATCACTGCGGGAAATACCCAGTGCCGCTGTGCTGCATCATCCCTTCCTCTTTGGGGAAATACCGATGTAGTTCAAGCAGGCATCAGCCATCATCACCATGGAGGCCAAGAACCAGAGGGAGAACCTCTCCCCATCTAGGAGGAGGCCATGGAGGAGGAAGCACAAGGGGGAGACTCTCTCCCCTTCTCTCTCGGTGGCGTCGGATTGCCGCCTGGGGAACCATCGCCGCGGTGATCGTCTTCATCAATGTCACCTTCTTCATCACCTTCCTCATCTCTTTTAAGCGGTCCACTCTCTGGCACCCCACTGTTATCCCCTACTTGAACATGGTGCTTTATGCCACATATTATGGTCCAATGATGTGTTTCCATCCTATGATGTTTTGAGTAGGTTTCTTTTATCTTTTGGGTTGATTGATGATCTAGATTCGTTTGAATCGTATGTTTTATTTTGGTGCTGTCCTATGGTGCCCTCCGTGCCGCGCACACATGAGGGACTCCCGCTGTAGGGTTTGGAATATGTTCATGATTTGCTTATAGTGGGTTGCTAGAGTGACAGAAGCTTAAACCCGAGTAAGGGGGTTGTTTGCGTATGGGAGTAAAGAGAACTTGATACTTCAATGTTGTGGTTGGGTTTTACCTTAATGATATTTATTAGTTGCGTATGCTTGCTAGAGTTCCAATCATAAGTGCATTTGATCTAAGAACAGAAAGTATGTTACCTATGCCTCCCCCTCATATAAAATTGCAATAACGATTGCCAATCTTGTTAACAATTGCCTAGGACAATTCCGCACACCCATCCATCATTATTCCACACTCGCTATTTGTAATATATTGTGATATATTCTAACTTTATGATAACAACACCTATTTTTATATTTTAGTTCTCCGATATCATGCAATGCTATCCTCTTCATACCCACAATGTAGTTTTATTTCTCGTTTCTAGATGGAAGCAAACGTTCGGTGTACGTAGAGTCGTATCACTAGCAGATAGGACTTGAGAGAATATTGATCTTACCTTTAGCTCCTTATGGGTTTGACACTCCATACTTGTCACTTCCACCTTTGGAAATTGCTATGATAATTCCTTGCACTTCGGGATTATCAACTTATAACATGGCATGATTGCAAAACCAAATTAAACATCCAATTACGTTATATAACAAATACCATAACTATTGCAAGGTTCAAATTCCAGCATTACAAGGCACAAATTCAAACATTACAAGGTTCAAACTATTATGACTAATAAAATTCACCTTCTTCATAATCTTTTCATGCATTATTTCTGCGAAAGGATCAGCCGCCGAGAATTCATATAGCGGCTTGATACAGTCACTTCTGAATAATCTGTAATATGAAGTTACAAACTAAAATTCAGCTTATGCAGAGCCTTTTCCATTAAGTTGTAGACGTCTACGCTCTTTAGCAATCCATTCACTTCTGTGCAGTAAATATAGAGCAAACCTCATTACCTTGAGCAACCTTGCTTTCTCAACAAAGAACCTCGCGAATTTAATTTCTAGTGTGGTGCCTTGGTACTCGTTAAAAGTAATTTCTATGAGATGAAGATCAAGGCATTCAATGGGATTGTTATATTCCCAACATTTTCTACTCTCGGGGCTACTGATATATGCAAACGAAGACAACATATTAGTGCCTAGCTGCAGATTTGAACACTTCGGGCCTCTTTGATTTGCAGGATTTCTATAATACATGAAAGGAGTGAAAGGCGACCTTCAATCTTTCATGATTAACATCTTAATATATATATGTATTGAAATCCTCCAAATTTCCTTTAGAAATCATTCCACATTTGTCTTTGTAATCATGGGTAAAAGTAACAACAAATTGAGATCCGTTGGTTAATAATTAACAGGAAAGGAGCATCACCTCAATGTATAGCTTCTCCGTGCAAGGAAAGCATCTAAGGAGTCTAACAACTTCATCCAGGTCGGGGTCGATTGTCGGATATCGGGTTTCGGCAAAACCCTTAAGGTTTGAACTCTGGGGTGCGCACGAAGATCTACTCCCTACCGATCCACGCCCCAAAACATCGCCCTGAATCAAAGCTACACGATGAACAACACAAGGGACACGAGGTTTATACTAGTTCGGGCCACCGTTGTGGTGTAATACCCTAATCCAGTGTGTGGTGTGGTGGATTGCCTCTAGGGCTGATGATGAACAGTACAGAGGAAGAACAGCCTTGCGAGGGGTGTTCTTGTGGTGGTGTGATGGGAGAGGAATTGCTCCATCTCTGTTGGCTCTAGGTGAGATCTAGATGCCTTCTACTGTGGTGGCTATCTCTATATATAGAGGCCTTGGTCCTCTTCCCAAATATTGAGCGGGAAGGGAGACAACAACGGCCATTTTTAAGGGGGACAGCTAGTACAAGCTATCCTAACTAAAGTTGGTCTTCGAGTGCCAAAGGCACAGGTGATGACGCCGTCTTGGGCTCCACGGTGATCTCCGTCCTGCCGCTCTGCTGGTCTTGGTCTCATTGTACCGATATGGAAACCTTTGCTTGATGCCTCGGCACTCCGCGCCTGCGCTTGCACCCTTTGCAACAAAGAGGAAACCAGGACACTGCGCAGGCTGGCGCCCGCCTGGTGCCCGCCTGGTCTTGATTGTCATGGCTTGCGTCGCAAGCACCTCGCGAGGTACTCCTTGCATTGATCTCTCCGCCTCCTTGTGAGCCTGCCTGGTGAGGCCGCCCCTGAGGAAGCCTTGCATCGTCCGCCCCGCGAGGCTTGGTCCCTTGCAAGGGTCTTCAGCATGGGTTGATAAAGATGGGCCGTACTGGGCCACTGCTTGAGCCACGCCACAGGCCGCAGGCATGCAAGTCTGGGGACCCCCGTTCCCAGAACGCCGACAGTAGCCCCCGGGCCCAAGGCGCGCTCGGACTTGGCTTAGCAGCGAAGCCGAAGGGCAAGTGTGGAGTGCCGCGGGCCCCAACAGCCTGCGGCCTTGGTCGTCGCGTGGCGGTTGATTGGACGTGGGCGTCTCCGCTTCCCCATGCTCCCCAATATCCGCCTGGCTAGGCGGCCACGAAGCTTTACACAGTTATTCCCCTTTGCTGCCTGCGTGCTTCCTGTTCCCCTTTCTCCCTCGAGTCTCTGTTTCCGCTTCCAATCTGACCTAAGTTCTGTCCCCATCCATCGCCATGGCGCCAACTAGCAAAGATAAAGGGAAGAAGCCCACGTCCTCATCTAGCTCGCCTTCGGCAATCGAGCCCACCGTCGGCCGGTCGTTGGTGCTCAATTTGGAAGCCTTGGAAAAGGTCCGCCCCACACTCGCCACCAGCTTCAACAAGTGCGGAAAGACGACGGCTTGTCCTGTGTCCCATACCTCCAGCGACAGGATCATCACGGAGGTTCGATTCATCATCGACGCCCTATGGGCTGGCCAGGTTCCTCCTTTCTCCACCTTTTTCAATGCGGTGCTTTCCCACTACCAGATCCATATGATGCACCTTGATCCTCAATCTGTTACCCTTCTTGTTGTCTTCACCTTCGTCTGCAAAGCCATGGTGGGCATTGCTCCTTCCGTTTCCCTCCTGCGCCACTTCTTCTCCTTGCGCCTGTCCGACCCCCTGTAGTGCTCGGGGTGCGCGAGCTTCCAGGCCGTGGCAGAGACGGCTGCCTCGGGGATTGATTTTAGCCTTTCACCTTCCATGAGTGGGTTCCGGACGCGATGGTTGTATGTGGATGTCGGAGTGCCTAGCCCCCTGCTCTCGCATCCGACATTGCATGCTATCCCCAATCCAGGACGGGCCCACGAGAAGCTCATGATCCCCCGGCTTTCCTTCGTCTGGCGCCAACTGGGGAGGTTGAGAGCGCTCGGTGTGACGGCGCCCCAGGTGGTGAAGGAGTTCTTCTATTGTCGCATTGCTCCTCTCCAGCGCCACTCCTGGCTGATGTGGGTCCTGACCGGGTATCAGGACCGCATGAGGCTCCAGGACACGAAGCTGGCACCTGAAATGCTGAAGAAGGTGCTGGAGGTCTTGACAGGTGACCCCTGCCGGGTGATATCCGGCACGGGAGCAGCCTCCTGTATCTTTGCTCGGGCGGAGCCGAGTTCGCGAGGCAGATGCCCCACTTCGACGAATGGGGGTTGTGCCCGCCCAGCCTCGTGGGGCCTTGCGAGAATCCCATCGCCATGGCTCCCTTCCCCGTCGCCAACACCAAACTTGCCTCAGGAGGGGGTGCAGGGAGGCAAGCATCGCTAGAGGCTGGAGGCCCCGGTATCGGGATGTCGATGTCACGCGGGCCTCCTGAGATGTCGTGCTTCAGAGCTTGCAAAACCCGTCCTGAGGCGGTTGCTGATGAGGGGGCGCAACCTGTGGCTCCTGAGGCCGAAGCTCCCGAGGCCTTGGCTGGCCACGAAGGAGCGGTGCCCGACCACTCCTCTTAGCTTGGCGCCCCTGAGGCAGGCTGGCTAGGCGCTTCTTCGTCTGTGCCACGCGCCGGCCCTCATGTTGAAAGCTTGGGTCGGTTCTGCATAGACTTCGATGCCCTCCACAAGAGGAAGGAGTCTTCGAGTGGCACCAAGCACCCCTGCCGATCGTTGAAGCACAGGAAGTACTTCGCCATGGATGAGTAAGTACCTCATTCTTGTAGTTCCTCAATCACTGGTCCCTTTCCTGACTATGGCCCTTCAAGATCCCTCATGCCAAGCTCGCGAAGTCTGCCAAGAAGCAACTTCCTCCGGCCTCGCCTCCATTGCTGACCTTGAGCGTCCCGAGCTCGCGTGCTGCCCCTGACGTGAATTCGTCTGGAGAAGCAAGCCGGACCGCATGGTGCCTCGAGCCCGTGAACTTGCCGCCTTTCCTTCGCGACCTTGCCCGGGGCGTGACCAGCCAGCCCCGGACTCCTTCTCTGATCATGGATGGTGAATGGTTGAAATCGATCCTTGGTTCTTCTTCTAGGAACGAATCTGCGCCGGCCAGGGTCACTTGCGGAGCCCGTCTGATGATCGTGGGGGTGCCAGCCCCTAGCCCCCTGCCGAGAGGGGGCGAACCGTTTCAGGGCCCGCTGCCAACGCCAGCGATGGAGGGCGACATCAACGATGTGCTCAAACAAGCGCGGGAGCACAGAGTCATCCGCCAAGAGTTCCTCCGGAAGGCGATGGACGCGATGGGCCAGCTTGGTGGAGAGCTTCCGGACGCGGACGCGTGTCTTCAAGTTGAAGGCCTGCGGCTGATTGAGGAGCGGCGCAAGCTGAAGGTGGCAGTCAACCTCGCGCGCCATCAGCGCGAGCTTGACAACACGAATGCCGAAGCATCACTTGTGGCCTCGCGAAAGGCCTGCTCCCGAGCTATTGAGGAGGCTCGGGATGCAGACCAACGACGCGAGATCGTGGAGAAGCGCATGTGGGAGCTCCAAGCCTGGAGCATTTCCCTGGAGCAACAAGTGGAGCTACGCCAGGCCGCCCTTGCATCGCTGAAGGGGACGCCCGTAGAGGAGGAGGAGCTCCGAAGGTGTGAGGAAGCGCTGACGCTGGAGGCCACCGAGTGGAATCTCGACCTTGAGCAGCTGGAGACGAGGGAGCGCCTGGTTACCCAGGCGGAGGACGATGTCGGCATGCGGGAGGGTCGAATCCAAGGAGAGGTCAACCACCGCATGGCGGAAGTTCGTGCGGGCCTTGTGCGCGAGTATGACGAGAGGCTGGAGCTAATTGAAGCTGAGGCTGGGGGCAGGACTGCCGCCCTCAGGTCCTTGCTAACCGAAGTGACGCAGCGCGCGAAGGCCACTTCAGCCGCCCTGGTCTCGGCGTAGACTGAGTTGGCCTCCTCCCGTGCCGAGCTGCTTCTTCTTCAACGGCGGGTTGACGATGCCGAGTCTGTTGCCCGGCAGAAGAGGGAATAAATTCCCCAGCGGCAAACGCTGGATTATATGCATGGCCCCATGCTCCAAATGCTCAGGGGCAGGGCCAACGCGGCCCTGGGCAATATCTGTGATGCGAACGCTCCGCAAACCCATGTGACCAACTATGCCGGTCACCTCCGGTTCTTCACTGACGTGGTGACACATATAGAGAATCGCTCTGAGAGAGCTCGTCAGCTGGTCAAGGAGAGAAGCCGCAGCCTGCTCGGGCGTGCATTCTCCCGTGTCTTCAGCCATCTTCAGGATAGGGATCCCCACTTTGACTTCGACGCTATCATTGCTCCGGTGCCCATGGCCATTCAAGGCGACCTCTCACGGTGGGTGGAGGACAATGTGGACGCACTTGTCAGGGCCTTCGCTTCTGATGATGACGTGGTGGTAGTTGCTGCGGATGAACGTTACCTGGTGAATGGCGGTGAAGACAGCATCGGTGACGGTGATGGCGATGCTAGTGACAGTGACAACGGTGCCAGTGATGCCTCCGGAGGCGACCAAGAGGATGCGGTGAGCGATATGTCTGACTGATCCTGTATCCCCCTGCTGTTTATCCTGCATAGAAAAAGCTCGGACGCGGCCCTAAAGGTTGTAAGAGCATTTTGAGAGGGGAAGCCCCTCATGTAAAAAGTATTGTTATCCACATGTTTTTAGGGACAACGCTGAATGCGAGCCCACATGATGTTACGGACCCCGTGATGGGTTAGTTGCTGTGATTTACCTTTAGCCCGGGTGAGCCTTGAGTAGGCTTGTGAGGCCGTGATTCCCGAGGGTCCTCCGGGGGACCTGCTGACCATTTGGTGAAAGCCTCATGAAAACGAGTGCTAGCCGCGAGACGACATGTGCACCTGGGCTGAGCCCAACCCTACCCACGAGAGACTCGCGAGGGGGAGACAGCTGGTGCGAACCCTGGACCAGGGCAGAAACCAGAACGCAAGAGAACACACGAACGAGACAAGACACCCCTCCCTGCACACACGCAAATGCAAATTCAATTTCAACTTAAATTTGAAGCAAGGAAGCTCGACCACAGAAAAGGAGGAAAGAAACAAAAGGCCATGTCCGGCGCCTAGTCTAGTCTTCGACGTCTTCTCACCAGCGCGGAGCTAAGTGCTGCCACTGGGCGTGGGGGGGAGCCCTCGAGGCCCGAGGGCGGCTCTCCGGAGACTCCGGGATGTGTACAGCCCCAACTCATTATTATGTGAGAGTGCCACGGGTGGCGAGCTTCATAGGCACTGGGCCTTCTTCACAGGTACCGGCCTTGCTTCATATCACCAGATGAGGGGCCCGCCTTGCGCCACCCTTGACCACCATTGACGCCGACCGAAAACCAAGGACGACACAAATGGGGTAAAGGTGACGCCAGCGGTTCCCCCGACGACCACGGGTCCTCTGCCGGGGGCAGGCTTTGCAGCACCTCCCCGGCAGAGGGCCTACCTCTGGAAAATGCCTTGCTCCATGCGTCGCAGGGAGGGGCCTGGCTCCCAGCCCCTCTCCTACAGCCCCCCAGTGCGCCCCTCCTGGCGGAAGGGAGGCAGCTGAGCTGGGGCAGCCTTCTGCTGCAGTGACCTGAACTTCCTGCAACCCATGGTTATCATAAGCTTGCTCCTGAGGAATTAGCGGTACCCGATAGCTGCTGCCGCCAGCACGGTTGGTGAGGCTTCCTTGAGGCTCCTGAAAAGGCTCGGCTTCTGGCGTCTCTTCCTCCCAGCCTGGCCCGAGGAACAAGCCATGGTCGTCATCCAGTGCGTATTCCCGATCCACCATGTGGGGTACGTAAGCCTCCGTGGTCGCCGCCCCGAAGGCTTCGCCGTAGTGCCCCACGCTCCATGCGGCTTGGGCTAAAGTGCCGTCTTGGGGTGATAGGGCGGCGGCCCGCCTGGGCCGTAGGCGGTCATGCACATGCTCTCGCTTACCGGGGGTTGTGCTGGTGTAACTTGACACCCCGCGCTGATGGTTGAGCTGGTGTTGATGAAGCCTTGCGGTACGCCTGAGGGCGCACGGGCGCGGATGGGCCCGCCGCATGATCCGCCTGAGCCTGGGGTGGTATCTGGAGGTAGAAAGGAGGCTCCCCTGAAGCTGCGGCATCGAGGAGCTTGGTGACGCACTCCAGCAGCACGTCATGGTCGCTCTCCTATAGCCTGCACCGTAGCAGTTCCCGAGCTACCGTGAGCGTGGCCTTCATGTTCGCTTGTTCCCGCCGGGTGTGCGGTGCTGTGGATGCGTCGTCGTTTGAGGCCCTTGCTGCTGATCACACCTGCCATAGAGTAAGGGCATGCGGCGCTTGACCGCGTTGCCCGCGCCCCGTAGCGTTCTGTGGAGCGCGGGCTGCCTGAGGCACGGGGTTGGGGTCACCTTGGGCAGGCGGCGTAGCATGGGCGGGCCATGCCGCCCAGCGGTCGGCGTTGGCCGTCAGGTCGCTGGACATGTACGCGACGAAGCAGTGGAACGTAGATCGACGGAAAGAGGATTTCGGCGCACCCCTACCTGGCGCGCCAAATGTCGGATATCGGGTTCCGGCAAAACCCTTCAGGTTCGAACTCTGGGGTGCGCACGAAGATCTACTCCCTACCGATCCACGCCCCAAAACTTTGTCGTGAATCTAAGCTACACGATGAACAACACAAGGGACACGAGGTTTATACTGGTTCGGGCCACCGTTGTGGTGTAATACCCTAATCCAGTGTGTGGTGTGGTGGATTGCCTCTGGGGCTGATGATGAACAGTACAGAGGAAGAACAACCTCGCGAGGGGTGTTCTTGTGGTGGTGTGCTTGAAGAGGAATTGCTCCGTCTCTGTTGGCTCTAGGTGAGATCTAGAAGCCTTCTACTATGGTGGCTATCTCTATATATAGAGGCCCTGGTCCTCTTCCCAAATATTGAGCGGGAAGGGAGCCAACAACGGCCATTTTGAAGGGGGACAACTAGTACAAGCTATCCTGACTAAAGTTGGTCTTCGACTGCCAAAGGCACTAGTGATGACGCCGTCTGGGGCTCCATGGTGATCTCCGTCCTGCCGCTCTGCTGGTCTTGGTCTCGTTGCACCGATATGGAAACCTTTGCTTGATGCCTCGGTACTCCACGCCTACGTTTTCCCCCTATGCACCAAAGAGGAAACAAGGACACTGCGCAGGTTGGCGCCCGCCTGGTCTTGATCGTCATGGCTTGCGTCACAAGCACCTCGCGAGGTACTCCTTGCATTGATCTCTCCGCCTCCTGGCAAGCCTGCCTAGTGAGGCCACCCCGGAGGAAGCCTTGCATCATCTGCCCCGCGAGGCTTGGCCCCTCGCGAGGGTCTTGAGCTTGGGTTTATGAAGACGTGCCATACTGGGCCACTACTTGAGCCACGCCGTAGGCCGCAGGCAGGCAAGTCTGGGGACCCCCATTCCTAGAACACTGACACCGATAGATTGTAGTGCCAAGATCTTCAATGTGCCCAGAGATTGGGTCAAGCTTGTGGGAATCATTTTCTTGATGACAGGCGGACATATAGATCAACTAAAATTAGATATAATGTGTTGTCCAATAATATATAAGAAGGAGAAGAAGAGGACTGGTGTACCTGAACGGATCCAGTCACAAGTTCGTTGAATTCAGCACACGAATAGCCCAACACTATCAATTTCGATGCGTGAATGACCCTGATTCTTTCTGGACCTAATTTATCATGGACATACAATCTATTGAGGAAAGGCGCATTCTCAATGACCATATCCTGAAACACCTCAACTGACAGCCTTGGGCGGCGCCAGCAACGCACATAAATCGCACGGACATTCGTCAAGGTGATGTGGAGGCTACTAAACCCATCCATCGTCTAAAGAAAAAGGTACTCGAGCATTGTACAGCCGACGAGCAAGTGCTCCAAATCCTCCTTTGAGATGCGGACGGCCATGATCTCAAGGTGCATAAGTTTAGGGAGATGAAGAGCGCGTGCGGCATCAATCCAGGGGAAATGCACTGGCTAAATGTAGCACAGTGTAGCGTGGGCGCGAGGCGGAGCGCGAATGGTGACAACGAGTGCGGTCATCCAGCATGAAAGCTGAGCTCCTTGAGCCGATCTAGGGCTAGGGATAGGAACCAGTAGTGTAACCTGGGTTCGGCCTTGCAGTTGGAATAGAACTTGCCAATAGTAGTAGCAAGGCGTCTGACCAGCCCAGGGTGCATGGCGAGGATGTGGGACAATGTGTCAGGCGTTGGCGCTCCCCGCTTGTCATGCCCAATATGCGACCCTATCCTAAAGGTACTCGAAGGTCCCACCAAGGATAGAAGCATATTTGAGACGCTTTTGCAAGGTGGATATCATTACATCGTATCATTACATAATAGTTGGGGATACATACAAGAGGCATACAATGCCACATGAATACAACAACATCATACATAAGAGCAACATCCGACTACGGATGAAACACAAACAAAAACTGAAACGACATCCACCCTGCTAGCCCAGGCTGCCAACCTGGAACCTATCCCCTGATCGAATAAGAAGCAAAAGAAGAACTCCAAAACAAGCAAACATCGCTCTCGCGTCATGATCATCGCATTACCTGTACCCACAACTATTGTTGTAGTAATCTGTGAGCCACGAGGACTCAGCAATCCCATTACCATGGGTATCAAGAATAGCAAAGCTTAAAGGGGATGGAAAAGGATAAGTGGTGAGGTTGCAGCAGCGACTAAGCACGATATGGTGGCTAACTTACGAATACAAGATTAAGATGAGAAGCTACGCAAATGGTTGCAAACTAGTAATGATCAAGAAGTGATCCTGAACTACTTATGCCCAAACGTAACCCAAACCGTGTTCACTTCCCGGACTCCCTCGAGAAGAGACCATCACGGCTACACACGCGGATATTAACAAATTCCCATCTGCCACATAACCGCGCGCACGGCTCTTGAAAGTTTATACCCTGCAGGGGTGTCCCAACTTAGCCCATCACAAGCTCTCACAATCAATGAAGGATATTCCTTCTCCCGAAAAGAACCGATCAGTCTCGGAATCCCGATTACAAGACATTTCGACAATGGTAAAACAAGACCAGCAAGACCGCCCAGATGTGCCGACAAATCCCGATAGGAGTTGTCAGGACCCCGACTCGATGTCACATCGATCTAGCCGGTAACACCTCATATCACTTTGCGGCCTCACGCACGGTATCCCCAAGGGTGTCGCCTTACCTTTGCCCGGGACCGTTTGCGCCTTTTGGCTCACGTATATGATAGTGTCACTAGCATCCATATGATAAAGAGCCCGGGCTGACATGACTAGTCGTAAACCCAAAGTGGCACAAACTTACAGGGACAGGCATCCATGACCCAGCTTCGAACGTGTCGGTCATCAGCAAGTGGGTCCGGGCTGTAGCACTGGGCTAGCAGGACTCCGGTAAACCGGGCTGTAGCGGGCTAACAGGACTCCGGTACTCAAAGCGTGACATTTCCCCGTAGGGACAGACACAGGAACGAAGAAGGACACATGCCAGCCAGCCTAAGTGTTCCGGAGCAGTAGCAAGCTACCATGGCTCAGTGGAAAACACTAGGAGACATTTCCCGGTAAGAGAGGCTACTAAAGATAAACAACTAGATGGTCAGATCCCACACATACCAAGCATTTCAATAACATACACACAATATGCTCGATATGTGCAAATACAACATGGCATCACAACATGACTCTACGACTCAAGTAATTTATTCATTAGGCTCCGAGGAGCGAGATATTACAAACATGGGTCTCACGACCCAACAATCAGAGCATACAAGTCAAAGCACAAGCGGAAGCTATCATGTCTGAGTACAGACATCTATAAATGGAAAAGGCTGAGAAGCCTGACTATATATCAGATCCTGCCGAGGGCACAAGATCGTAGCTGAGGTAACAAGCTAAACGTCGAAGTCCACGCGAAACTACTAGTGAGACCGAAGTCTCTCTGCAAAACATAAAATAGGCAAACGTGTGTACAAATGTACCCAGCAAGACTTACATCAGATCTATCTACATGTGCATCATTATCAACAAGGGGGTGGAGGGGTTTGACTGCAGCAAGCCAGCTTTGACTCGCTGGCTATCCTAAACTACGACTGCAAGCGACTCTTTTGAGGTGGCGCACACGAGTCCACATATCCACCATATCAATACACCACTATGGATCCGCTCCCGTCTCCCTACGAGAACGCCATCCATAGCACTCACGCTTATCTTGCGTATTTTAGAGTATCCACTTTCACTTGTCTATGAACTGATATAAGCAACCCAGAAGTCCTTTTCCGCGGACACGGCTATTCGAATAGATGATGTTAACCCTGCAGGGGTGTACTTCTTCATACATGTTTCCACCACTTAGCGTCTGCACACGACATGTGCTCGGCAGACTTCAAGCGAAAGCCGACGTGGGTGTAGACCACGACCTACCTAAACACTCAAGTCTCAAGTCCAGGTTTATCGCCTATTTGGGTTCCATCCATGAGGAGATCCGGCCGGAGTTTCGCTCACAGCCCCAAACGATGTGAACAGGGTTCCCGAGATACCAAACGGGCATCCGGTACACCGTGCCACGTACCTACCGCATCACAGCCCACCCCTACGGTCAGCGCTGTCCACGGCCTCCAGTAAGCTACAAACACCAGAAACTACTTGCAACTCCTGGACAGAGGACTAGGGTGAATAAGAAGTCGAGCGGGGTCATATTTCAGGGCCCAATGCATGGTAGTAGCTGAATCATGGATCACAAACACAGAACTCAGTTCCTGAGGACGGCTGCAATGAGACAACCCACCATGTACTCCTACATGGCCTCTCACCGCTACCTTTACCAAATCGTGTTCACACACTTAGCTCACACAGTAGGACATGTTCACACACCTCTGATTCATCCCCGATGAATCAGACCTGACTCAACTCTAAGCAGTAGCAGGCATGACAAACAAACATGAATGAGTAGGCACAACAGGGCTCAAACAACTCCTACTCATGCTAGTGGGTTTCATCTATTTACTGTGGCAATGACAGGTCATGCAAAGGATAAAGGGGTTCAGCTACCGCAGCAAGTAACAGTTGAATCGTTGTTGTCCTAATGCATTAAAAGAGAGCAGGAGCGAGAGAGTAGGATTGTATCGGAATGAACAAGGGGGTTTTGCTTGCCTGGCACTTCTGAAGATAACATTGAGTCTTCATCAGTGTCAATGATCACATCATCGGTATCACGTCTATCGAGAGGGGACAAATACCGGCAACACAGAAAGGAACACAATCAATGCAATGCACAATATGATGCATGATCATGACATGGCAAAATGAATGTGTTTTGGGCTAATGCAACTAGCAACAGATTAAATGAAGTTGGTTTGAATATAAAATTCAAATTCAGACTCCATATGTGATTAAATAAATGCCCTTTAATTGATTTGTGCTAAACAGCAGCTATAAGTTGTTCTAACATGCATGAAAATGGTACAGATGGATTCCTTGAATTTTTCTGATAATTTTTCATATATAATTTATTTAATTTGGAGTTACGGTTAATTTTCTATGATTTTTAGAAGTTTTAGGCATTTTCTGAAATTTCTTATATAAAAATAAATTCAGAAAATAAGTTACTGCGTCAGCATGACGTCGGCATGACATCGGCAAGTCAAAGGCGTCGACCAGGTCAAACCTGACCAGTGGGGTCCACTGGTCAGTGACCCAGTCAACTAACCAAGTTAGTTAGCCCTAACTAACTTAGTTAGCCGGGCGGGGCCCGCATGTCAGTGGCTCACCTAATTAACTAAGTTAGTTAATACTAACTAACCTAGCACTAACTAAGCAGGCGCCTGGGCCCACACGTCAGGGGGTCAAACCCCGGGTCAAACCCGCCGGAGTTGACCCGCGGCTTGTCGCCGGCGACGCCAGCAACGGCGGAGGGCGTCGGAAACGCTGCTCCGGCCACGGTTTGATGCGCGGGTGGGTGCTACGAGTAGCTGGCGATGTGGCGCATCCAACGGTGGCGGTGTTTGGTGCTGGGGTGGCCGGAGTTAACGGCGGCGAGCTCTTTTGCGGCCACCGGAGTTCGGCTATCGACGGGAACTATGCCACAGAGCACAGGAGGAGCAGCAGTTGGGTGATTTGAGCTCCTTCGGATGCGCTGAGCGCGTTGGCGGGCTCATAAGCAAGCGGTGACGGCTGTGGCCGCGACGGCGCCATGGCCGGCGGCGAGGGATTCTCGGGCAAGGTGGTGGGGCTAGCTAGAGAGGGAGGTGGGGCACGGGGAGAGGGGGAATCGGGTCGAGGGCTCACCGCGGAGCTGCAGGGAGGGTTAGTGGGCTCGGGGGCGCGCCGGAGTGGCCGAATCGACGGAGAAGATCCTCGGTGGCCGGCGAGGGGGAAAACGTCGAGGGCGGCGTTCTGGGGCTCTTCTGGTCGCGTGAGACGACGAGGAGGACGAGGGAGGACCGGCGGAGCTCTGGGAGGCGTCGGGGAGACGAGACGGTGGCTGTGGCCGCGCGAGCGCTGGTCGGCGGCGACGGCCTCCATTCGGTCGCGGGAGGGGAAACAGAGGAGCGTGGGGGAGGGAGGAGCGAGGGAGAGCTACGGGAGAGTGAGAGAGGTCGTGGGGAACGAGGGGGGAGTGCGTGGCTCCCTCGGGTGCCTCCAGCGGCGAGCAGGTAAGCAGGAGGTGGCCGGAGCTCTTCGGGCGCGCGCCACGCCTCGCCTCTGCCTACTGGCAGAGGAAGAAGAGGACAAGGGGGGAGGAGATGGGCTGGGCCAGCGGGAGGAGCTGGGCCGGCTACAGGTAAGTGGCCCAGGTACGGTTCTTTCTCTCTCTTTCTGTTTTAATTCTGTTTTTCTATTTTTTTAAATTTGTTTTGGCATTGTTTTGAATTTAAACAAATTCAAACAATGCCAAAAACTCCTCTGAATATTTTTTTATTTTCTAGATGGACTTTTCCAACAGCACATAAAGCATTTCAGAGTTATTTAAAAATATATCCCATATATTATGAATATAATTCCAAATTCAAATACAATAATAATTTAAATTCAGTGCTCAAAATATTCCTCAAATGTTCATTATTTTTGGTTTGGTGCAAAACCCTTGCCAAAATATAACCAACATTATTTAAGGCCATTTTGGAACATTGAATGCATTTTACCAGGGTTCTTTGCCCCTCTTTTATTTAAGTTTTTGAGGCTTCCAAAATTCCTCAGTTCAAGTTTCAGAAATATAGACATGATGCACACATGAAGCTAACCTAGAGCAATGCTTGAAGCTAGGGATGTGACAACTCACCCCCACTAAACAAGAATCTCGTCTCGAGATTCAAGCGTAGGGTAAGGTGAAGGGGAAACGCAAACTAGTATAATCTTCACGATCCAGGTGGCACCTCAAATGAACGTTGAGTTGAACACCATCTTTGTCTTGTCGTTTTGCTGTGAGAACTCCAGCTAATCATGACAAGAAGAGGAAAGGAAAACTCTAGAGGGGTCGATCTTCTCGAAGATCGAACAACTCACGGAATGAGACATAGGACTATTTCTAGGGTTGAGACACGAGATACACATCGAGAGGGGTGGAAGAAACGGATGACGAAGGTTCACTAGGTGGACAACAATTCCACGCTTAAGAAGGTGATGATCGGTTGTCAACATAGCGAGGGGTTGAATTGCCATGATACCACGACGAAACATCCTGGAGGAGGGTGATTCGTAGTGTATTATCTTAAGTGGCAAAAAGAATTACCTTTGATATAGAGATCGTTGAGACTCTCTATGTCAGCCGAAGGCAAATCACAGCAATCGATTGGAAAGGGTCGGTAGAATGGCATACTCGGACTTGGACGATGTGGATTACCTTGTTGAAGACAACGTAATGGATGAACTTGCTTACCACCGGAGATGGAAGAGACCCATGGTAGAATGGCACATTGGCGGTGCAAGCTAGGAACAAAATGCAAATGCTGGGAATGATTCTGGTAACTGGGGAAGAACCCAACAATAAAGAGTGAATTCACTGTTTGAAAAGATCATAGCATTGCCGAGGAAACTGAGAGCAAACCCAGTTAGTGCCGATGATAACACGTAGCACTTGTGCGTGCTCTCAAGAACTTGAGCATTTCCACATTCATCAAGGTTTTACCAACATCCGTGTCAAGGATCCTGGCAACACAACATACCACCATGATGAACAACGATGGGCGATACAGATGCATAGGAAGATAACATCAACTCAGATTTCACCCTAGCGAGGCCAAGGAACAAAATCTGGATGATCGACCGAGAGACATTTAGCACTCCGCTTCTAATGTTCTCCTTGACGTGCTAGTGTAACCCATTCATAGATATGGTTTGATAACTAGAACATCAAGTAAAGGTCGGACTTCGGGAGCAATAGAATCCATAAGGAACAGTTACGGAGGTAAATCCTAGGAAATCCTTATGGGGAGGTGGCCAACTTCTTCAATCAAGATACTACAATAATAGATCTTCCGGCTGGGTGTGTTGGCCACGACATCCACTTTACCGGTTATCGAGGGACCAATATTATAGTTCTTGGGAAATGTTCCAAACCATCATATCTGCCTGAGATTCAGATCTGGTTGGTGTCAGGATATTCCGGACTCATCGAGTCTAGGAAGAAAAACGAAAGTTTGCAACACAAATCGACGAGATGACGTTGCGAGATTCTCGGGAGATGAACTATGATAGCAAGCTCCAAAACATGAGCTGGTTCTGCTACAAACATGTGAACATGTTGTCCCAGACAAGTATGACCACATGGTAGTCTTATAATAAAACACTACCGAGTTCTGGTTGGGAACCATCATCGAGGATATCAAAGTCCTTACATAAGTCCGGATTAGCTCTTATGAAGGAACTCCTTCTCCTTGAACAAATCAACCAGTGGCTTGGTGTGCTAGGGATACATATAGATTGAAGGTTGCAAGTCTTCAAACCACAGCATTCTTCGCACGTGTGCATGACTGATTTGGAATGATTCCAAAGAAAGCAACATTGACCTTCTCGAATCCACGGCGGCAACTTGCATCAGATGCACATGAATTAAATGAAGTCACTACCTTCATCCAAACATATGCTTCATGAGCTAGCATGAGCAAATGCTTTCAAAAGTTTCCAACACTAACTTATTGTCCAACAAAATCATGGAGGAGATAAGGATGTTGTCAATGGGCTCAACAACTATTCATCTGGGTTTCCTTTTGAAAGGAATTCCATAGTTAAGTGAACACGGTGATAGCATTGGTCAGACCAAAGATGTAATGGTGTATGCTCGAGGGATCAACTACGAATAAGACAACATTACGAGCATCGTTGGTTCTGACTTGATTTGACGATAGCCCACACTCAAATCAAAGGATTGATAAGACGATAGGTCCAGCAACTGATCACAGGGACCAATCGATGAAGATATCATCTTTCTTCAACACACACTACACAAGAATATCCCTTTGGAACGAACTAAGTCAGGCAAGCTTTTATCTTCCAACTCTCCAAGTTGTTGTTTAGCTTGACCAACTAGCTCAGGGGTATCCTACACAGATCCTTGGAGAAGGGGTGGTTTACAGGAATAAACCAACTTGATCACGAACTCAACATAGCGGTCAGGTGACAACCTGGTAATATTTCCGAGAAGATATACGGAAAATCACGAACCACCGATATGTTACTAAGCTCGAGAACAATCTTGCTTTTCAGGGCAAGATGATATGATCAAATGAGCGAGGAGTTGACAAAATCCTAACTCATTAATCAAAGAGTGCATCAGGAAATAAGGACTAGGTAGCACGATCAGTCTTAGAATGATGATTCAAGAACCAACAGGCTAAGAATGAAATTATTGTCCTTTAACTACCAAACAACGAGGTTGCTGGGAGTATGGATTTCACACATCACAATTCATTTGTCGGTATTCCGGTTGCATCAACACGAGGGCCGAGGAATGACTAATGATGGTGAGAAGTATCACTACGTCAAAATTCATGAGAGTTGGTGCAGTTCTCATGACAATTCTGACATCAAGGGGGTAATACTCCAAGGTAGAACAGAACCAAAAGCTGGATTGGCATTTGATCTGCGGAATACAACTACTTTGACCCAATCCTAAATATGGATGAGGTACTGGAGTTTGTTTCTCCAAGTCATTCAGGACAGAATGGCTTGACGGACCACAAGAGTAATAAGCATTGACAACACGAATGCACAATTACTCCTGACTATCAATTGATAGACGAGGGTCAGAATGCAACTAAAGAGAACAACTCAAAGGAACATATACTTTTCTGAGTTGTGGATGCATAGATTAGTATATCGAACCAAGGTCAACATATTTCTTCCGGATAACCCATGCAGAAGGGTAGAACTGGCAGAGTCACAATTATGAATGGAGAACCCATGGAGAGCACTCCTGTTGTGATCTTTTGATCCAACAAACTTTTGCCGTAAGTGGTTCATGGTATTTGGAAGAAGGATATACCACGGACTTCAAGGACTATCGCAAAGGTTACTAATATCCCAAAGGCACTAGCAATTACTATCAACATGAAGTAGGTAGGGTGAATCTCGGGTTCAGAACCCAGGAGTAGAATACCTACCACTAAGTAGCATCACGGAATGCTTTCGAGGATAAAGGCCAGAATCATCACACTGGGACACCAATCATGGCTAAATTACTAGGTGATCCCCTAAGACACCTAGGGTCATAATAATATCTCCAACATATATGTCAAGGTAACGAAGTACCTCAACTCACTGATTAGTGTGGTTAATCTGGCCCATGGGAACATTGGAACGGGAAGAAAGGATTTGCAATTGCATCAGACTACTTAGAAACCTGGGATGACTCGGACAGCATAACGGCTGTAAATGATCAGAAAAGATTTGAGAATTCACAAAAATGGTGGCATAACCACTCAGAAGCACAATATCAAGGTTTTGAGATCAACAATTAACATACGGAAGTAATAGGAGCTGGACTCAAGCTTAAATCGAACAATCTTATAAGTCCACTGATTAGTAACACGTGATCCTGATAGAAAGATGAGAAGACCTAGTTCCTTAACCCCGTAGGAAATAAGATGATGACTCAGATCAGAAAGCCATGAGGTATAAGGAGTAAAAAGAGCCTTACGTTCCATCCCACAATCAATTCCCTTATATAACTAAAGAATTTCTAGACTCAACTTCGACCAGTTTGGCTTGGTAATCCTACAGGCAGTCAAGCTCTGATACCAACACTGTCAGGACCCCAACTCGATGTCACATCGATCTAGCCGGTAACACCTCATATCACTTTGCGGCCTCACGCACGGTATCCCCACGGGTGTCGCCTTACCTTTGCCCGGGACCGTTTGCGCCTTTTGGCTCACATATATGATAGTGTCACTAGCATCCATATGATAAAGAGCCCGGGCTGACATGACCGAAGTCTCTCTGCAAAACATAAAATAGGCAAACGTGAGTACAAATGTACCCAACAAGACTTACATCAGATCTATCTACATATGCATCATTATCAACAAGGGGGTGGAGGGGTTTGACTGCAGCAAGCCAGCTTTGACTCGGTGGCTATCCTAAACTACGACTGCAAGCGACTCTTTTGAGGTGGCGCACACGAGTCCACATATCCACCATATCAATACACCACTATGGATCCACTCCCGTCTCCCTACGAGAACGCCATCCATAGCACTCACGCTTATCTTGCGTATTTTAGAGTATCCACTTTCACTTATCTATGAACTGATATAAGCAACCCAGAAGTCCTTTTCCGCGGACACGGCTATTCGAATAGATGATGTTAACCCTGCAGGGGTGTACTTCTTCATACATGTTTCCACCACTTAGCGTCTGCACACGACATGTGCTCGGCAGACTTCAAGCGAAAGCCGACGTGGGTGTAGACCACGACCTACCTAAACACTCAAGTCTCTAGTCCAGGTTTATCGCCTATTCGGGTTCCATCCATGAGGAGATCCGGCCGGAGTTTCGCTCACAGCCCCAAACGATGTGAACAGGGTTCCCGAGATACCAAACGGGCATCCGGTACACCGTGCCACGTACCTACCGCATCACAGCCCACCCCTACGGTTAGCGCTGTCCACGGCCTCCAGTAAGCTACAAACACCAGAAACTACTTGCAACTCCTGGACAGAGGACTAGGGTGAATAAGAAGTCGAGCGGGGTCATATTTCAGGGCCCAATGCATGGTAGTAGCTGAATCATGGATCACAAACACAGAACTCAGTTCCTGAGGACGGCTGCAATGAGACAACCCACCATGTACTCCTACATGGCCTCTCACCGCTACCTTTACCAAATCGTGTTCACACACTTAGCTCACACACAGTAGGACATGTTCACACATTTCTGATTCATCCCCGATGAATCAGACCTGACTCAACTCTAAGCAGTAGCAGGCATGACAAACAAACATGAATGAGTAGGCACAACAGGGCTCAAACAACTCCTACTCATGCTAGTGGGTTTCATCTATTTACTGTGGCAATGACAGGTCATGCAAAGGATAAAGGGGTTCAGCTACCGCAGCAAGTAACAGTTGAATCGTTGTTGTCCTAATGCATTAAAAGAGAGCAGGAGCGAGAGAGTAGGATTGTATCGGAATGAACAAGGGGGTTTTGCTTGCCTGGCACTTCTGAAGATAACATTGAGTCTTCATCAGTGTCAACGATCACATCATCGGTATCACGTCTATCGAGAGGGGACAAATACCGGCAACACAGAAAGGAACACAATCAATGCAATGCACAATATGATGCATGATCATGACATGGCAAAATGAATGTGTTTTGGGCTAATGCAACTAGCAACAGATTAAATGAAGTTGGTTTGAATATAAAATTCAAATTCAAACTCCATATGTGATTAAATAAATGCCCTTTAATTGATTTGTGCTAAACAGCAGCTATAAGTTGTTCTAACATGCATGAAAATGGTACAGATGGATTCCTTGAATTTTTCTGATAATTTTTCATATATAATTTATTTAATTTGGAGTTACGGTTAATTTTCTATGATTTTTAGAAGTTTTAGGCATTTTCTGAAATTTCTTATATAAAAATAAATTCAGAAAATAAGTTACTGCGTCAGCATGACGTCGGCATGACGTCAGCAAGTCAAAGGCGTCGACCAGGTCAAACCTGACCAGTGGGGTCCACTGGTTAGTGACCCAGTCAACTAACCAAGTTAGTTAGCCCTAACTAACTTAGTTAGCCGGGCGGGGCCCGCATGTCAGTGGCTCACCTAATTAACTAAGTTAGTTAATACTAACTAACCTAGCACTAACTAAGCAGGCGCCTGGGCCCACACGTCAGGGGGTCAAACCCTGGGTCAAACCCGCCGGAGTTGACCCGCGGCTTGTCGCGGGCGACGCCAGCAACGGCGGAGGGCGTCGGAAATGCTGCTCCGGCCACGGTTTGATGCGCGGGTGGGTGCTACGAGTAGCTGGCGATGTGGCGCATCCAACGGTGGCGGTGTTTGGTGCTGGGGTGGCCGGAGTTAACGGCGGCGAGCTCTTTTGCGGCCGCCGGAGTTCGGCTATCGACGGGAACTATGCCACAGAGCACGGGAGGAGCAGCAGTTGGGTGATTTGAGCTCCTTCGGATGCGCTGAGCGCGTTGGCGGGCTCATAAGCAAGCGGTGACGGCTGTGGCCGCGACGGCGCCATGGTCGGCGGCGAGGGATTCTCGGGCAAGGTGGTGGGGCTAGCTAGAGAGGGAGGTGGGGCACGGGGAGAGGGGGAATCGGGTCGAGGGCTCACTGCGGAGCTGCAGGGAGGGTTAGTGGGCTCGGGGGCGCGCCGGAGTGGCCGAATCGACGGAGAAGATCCTCGGCGGCCGGCGAGGGGGAAAACGTCGGGGGCGGCGTTCCGGGGCTCTTCTGGTCGCGTGAGACGACGAGGAGGACGAGGGAGGACCGACGGAGCTCTGGGAGGCGTCGGGGAGACGAGACGGTGGTTGTGGCCACGCGAGCGCTGGTCGGCGGCGACGGCCTCCATTCGGTCGCGGGAGGGGAAACAGAGGAGCGAGGGGGAGGGAGGAGCGAGGGAGAGCTACGGGAGAGTGAGAGAGGTCGTGGGGAACGAGGGGGGGAGTGCGTGGCTCCCTCGGGTGCCTCCAGCGGCGAGCAGGTAAGCAGGAGGTGGCCGGAGCTCTTCGGGCGCGCGCCACGCCTCGCCTCTGCCTACTGGCAGAGGAAGAAGAGGACAAGGGGGGAGGAGGTGGGCTGGGCCAGCGGGAGGAGCTGTGCCGGCTACAGGTAAGTGGCCCAGGTACGGTTCTTTCTCTCTCTTTCTGTTTTAATTCTGTTTTTCTATTTTTTTAAATTTGTTTTGGCATTGTTTTGAATTTAAACAAATTCAAACAATGCCAAAAACTCCTCTGAATATTTTTTTTATTTGCTAGATGGACTTTTCCAACAGCACATAAAGCATTTCAGAGTTATTTGAAAATATATCCCATATATTATGAATATAATTCCAAATTCAAATACAATAATGATTTAAATTCAGTGCTCAAAATATTCCTCAGATGTTCATTATTTTTGGTTTGGTGCAAAACCCTTGCCAAAATATAACCAACATTATTTAAGGCCATTTTGGAACATTGAATGCATTTTCCCAGGGTTCTTTGCCCCTCTTTTATTTAAGTTTTTGAGGCTTCCAAAATTCCTCAGTTCACGTTTCAGAAATATAGACATGATGCACACATGAAGCTAACCTAGAGCAATGCCTGAAGCTAGGGATGTGACAGGAGTTGCACATATCTCATTCTCAGGGCACACCGGATGAACACTACGTACATCAACCGAAGACCCCGAGTGAAGCGGTGGCACCGCAAGTGGCTCTAGGTTGGACCAACACTCGAGG